>NC_141153.1:87756611-88068111 GCF_053477565.2 Lygodium microphyllum | reverse complement strand
TGGCTTAAACCTAATGATGCCCACATTCACTGTGGAAAGAGCCAAGTCTCCTTCCGAAATTTTGGAGGGGAATTGGTCACAACTCAAGGAGAGGCTGGGAAGCCAAAAATTCAACTGGCCAAAGCATCTCGGATAATAAAAGGAGTTAGAAAGGGACTACCTATCTATTTGATTAAGCTAGATCAGAATCAGGAGTCTAGGGAAGAACCTTCATGGCTAAAGGAGTACGCAGATGTATTTACTGAAGAGCTAACAGAACTTCCTCCTCAAAGGGAAGTTGATCACAAAATCAAGCTAGCGCCAGGAGCTACACCAATTGCAAAGAGACCATATAGGATGTCCATCCCGAAAGCGATTGAGCTAAAGGAGTAACTCAAGAAACTGTTAGATCAAAGCTACATCCGTCCTAGCAGTTCACCATGGGGAGCTCCAGTGCTATTCCAGAAGAAGAAAGATGGAATGCTTCATCTATGTATTGACTACAGAGGGTGGAATCAATCAACCATTAAGAACAAATATCCTATTCCAAGAATAGATGAACTTCTTGACCGTCTTCAAGGTGTGAAGATCTTCTCTAAGATTGATCTCAAGTCTCGCTATTATCAAATAAGGATCAACAAAGAAGATATCCCAAAGATGGCATTTAGCACAAGGTATGGACACTTTGAGTTCCTGGTCATGTCATTCGGGCTAACAAATGCACCTGCTACCTTCAATAGGTTAATGCAGGATATCTTTAGGCCCTATCTTGATGACTTCGTACTCGTCTTTTTTTGACGATACCCTAGTCTACTCCAAGCAAGAAGAAGATCATGAACCCGAGCTTCGCATTGTCCTTGAAACAATGAGGGCACACAAGCTTTATGCCAAGAAGAAGAAATGTGCATTTTTCAAGCGATAGATTGAATATCTGGGATTCATTGTATTAGCGCAAGGAATTTTAGTAGACCTGGCCAAGGTCAGAGACGTTCTGGAATGGCCAACACCAACTACTGTCAAAGAAATACGTAGTTTTCTTGGATTGACAGGATGGTATAGGGTCTTTATCAAAAACCATGCCTTGATTGCAGTGCCTATGACGGAGAGAGAAGATGAGGATGGTATTTGATAGGCACTGAAGAAGCAAGTATTTGATAGACGTTCTGTGAGAAGCTGCCATGCTGCCACATCGTCGCCAGCTTGCTACTGCCCAAGCTGCCACCTCTGCCCACCACCATCATCATCATAATCTCCTTCATCGTTGCCAGCACCACCCTCCTCATCATCACCTCCATCCTCATCTTCTCTCTCCACGGTTGTTTTTGTCACAGAAGCATTAGAAGCTTCTTTGGAAGCTTCTAATTTTAAGCCTCCTTAAGCCCTGTTCTCCCGTGCCTCCCCCGGGGTTTCAAACCCAAGTCTCCAAGGCCTGTGTCCTACGCGGGAGAGGGAGATCGCGGACACTGAGACTTCGGGACACATGAGTAATCCAAAGGGAAGTTGCTACGATAAAATTCATTGCATAATGGCTCCTAAGCCAAAGACGCGAGGCGCGCATGTGGGAGCTTCCACTCCGAGTTCGCGTGTGGACAACACCCCGAACCTCAATGCCCAGGTTCTTAAAATTGATTCTCGCATGAAAAGAATACATTTAAGCATGTCTTTAATTCATATAATCGAGTTAAATACATTTGGAAATTTTAATTGCTCACCCGATTTTACAAGATTTAGTTGCATGTCATGCATTTGAAATTGCTTGCACTTCCAAGTTGCAACCCTGAACGCATATTGCATAAGTTAAAGGTGGATTTTTCTAAATGCATCCTTCATTGCCTCGCGAAAAAGAGCAGCGCATAATGCACTTAGGTAACAATTTCTTAGTCGTGACTCGTGCATGAGATAATCTTAGACGCTAATTGAATGTTGTCCAAAATTGTCACAATGCATGGAAAGGAATTTTATGAACTTGTAAATTGCATGCGATGATAGTTCATTTTGAAGATGGATTAAGTGCTAAAGGGAGGATTGGTTTAATATTGGACTCATGGTATTCGTTCATGCATGGAGTCCTTTTGCCAAAATTTGAACGCATCTTCATCAAAAATATTAAAGCCTTTATTTCGTTGCTTCAATGTAGGGTTTATACGAGTTAGCTCTAAATTGTTAATAATTATAGTTTAGGCAAGGAAAAGTAACAATCATTGTAGAACTTATAGCTGCATAGAAGGAAAAAGTCTACTAATTGCATATTTTCATGGAAAGTTATATCTTGCAATTAATTGCATGTCTAAGGAAAGATAAATTAGATAAATCGCTTGTAATGGTGTAACTCAAATGATGATCACCTCAATGCGCTAGGTAGAGCTAAGCCGCGATAAAATTCTGCCTAGTATTGTACTCGAAAAACCGACTTAATATTTCCGACCTCAAAGGTCCTACCCACATTCACGGAATGTAAGGGTTAGTTAAACGCCCATGCAAGAATGATCTAGGGTTCTTACCCTAAGGATCAATTGGCCTAATACTAGATTTCCACAAGGAAATTAGGAACCCTAGGGCCAAGACGTTGTCGGCCTGGTAGGGTTAAGGTTGGGTTGGGTCAAGTGGACTCCCAAACCCTACATCTTGACCAAAGTATTATTGACCAAGGAATACCATGCGATGGGAGAAATGATTCCACAACCTAAAAGAACCAATAATCTCATCAGCATAGATAATGTCCGCAAACATCTTATGAATCACATTGAAAGTTCCACTCAAACTCTCCATAGGTTTCCATTCAGTACTTGTTGACAGAAATATATCTACAACCAAGAATTCAATATTGATACTTATTTAAATGAAAAGAATCACATATGTTATCAACTTAAGACTTGCAATGTGTCTATTGGCAAACACATTCGTTAAGGAGACAAGTGCATATCCTTGGCCACGTAAACATGTTGCACTTTAACCAACCACCCTTCATGCATAATTTTGAAAGCAATGATATGCCCCTTCTAGTGATGTTTTGTGTCATCTATTTTTCTTCTTTTCGCCTTCTGAGAGCCTTTGCAAGAGGGAAACATGATAACCCAATCGTTTATGCAGAAGGTTTTGGGCTCCCAATTTCTGTATACTCCTTGGCTATAGATAGTGCAAGAGTTTATTAAATGAGAAGGGTGCCTTTAGATGCCATACTTAGATTGAATTCACAAAGAAAAGCGCGTTGAGAAATGTGAGTAAAGAACTAAACTCACCAAGAAAGGAAAATGAACTAAAAAGGAATATTAAGAAGACTAATGAAAATATATTGGGGGCGCCAAAGGCTCTCAACTTTCAAAAAAGTCATTATTAACTTCACAACATCTTTATCATATCCTTTGTTAGATTTTATAAGTAAATAAGAACTTTGGGACTACCAAAACATGTCAATCTTTGGAGATTTTGGCTAAAAGAGAGGAGAGAATCACAAAGTGGACTATAGTATCTCCAAAAAGGAGGAGACAAGAATACCATACTCTTGCACACGTAGCAAACTCTCTTTGGTCCTTTCCTTAATCCCATGATTAATAAAATGCATTTTTTGAAGTGTTTTTGGCCCTAATGCTAAGAAATGATGGCATCAACATCCAAGATATCCCCGATGATCCGAATGTGTGACTCCAAGCCAAGGTCATCATATGCTATTTTCAAGACAAAGGTACAACTCCCTCATGCATAGGATTGGAGTGCCTCTATTGGAGAGCTTGGTAGCCCATTCACCCAACAAGATCGACCGGAATGGCTATGTGCCAAAGAAAATTGACCAATTTGCCAAAGCACTAACCTTAGGGAGTAGCCCAGTCAGTAGAGAATCCCCAGCATTCATCAAAAGCTGGAACAAAAAGAAAGAAACCTGTCTCAAAAGTGTCATTCATAGAGTTTGATGGAGTACTAATGGCCCTCATTCAGGAGGCAATGGGAGAAATGGTAGGCAAAGAAGAAGTAGGAGAGACACTTGAGAGGACACCACCTTAGAAGCAGGAACAGTCCAACAAGGGAATAGTAAGTGACAAGGAAGAACATGAGACACCACCTAGCCAAGGAGGGCTTAAAAAGCCAAAGAAGAAGACTCCCCACAAGAAAAAGCAATAAGCCAAGGAAAAAAGAAAAAAAAAGAGAAGGCCAACTTGTAGAAGGCACAAAAAGTTTCAAAGAAGGCTGACAAAGAGAGACCAAGGAAAGAAGAAGCCGAACTATGAAGGATCCAAGAGGAGTCTAAGAGAGCCGAAGAGGAAAGAAAGAGGAGGGAAGATAAAGAGGCAGACAAGCTACGAAGAAAGGAGGAGGAAGACATGGCTCTAACAATACGCATGCCGATAGAACAACCCTCCAGGCAAGAGGAGTTGACTGCCATGAGCTCGAGAAGAGAAGAAGGCCCAAGCACTAGTGCCCAAGTGCTAGAAACCACAACACCACCAGCAACAACATAAGGCAAGGGGGCAAGAGCTGGTTATATCCAATCTGGGTTGTTCTCATGCCTACTACCCCCACATCCACCCAAGGCACCTCAACCATTGTGGATGGAAGCAACCTCATGGCCTAGGTGAAGTACTTAGTCAACAAGGTACAAGAGATTGCACTTGTGCCTAATGAAGTAGCCCCTCTGGCAGGAACTAAGAGACCAGCTATAGATACAGAATCGAGACAAGACCCAAAGAAGAGAAAATAATAGGAATCCACAATGTCCTTTCCTACAACAGTGTCGCCATTTGTGGGCTACGATGAGTAGGTTAAAGAGCCCGTTCATAGAGCTAGAGAGGGCTAAGGAAGAAAATAAAATTGCAGTGGTGGAATTGGAAGTAGAAAGAGAGATGTTAGCAGCCCTTCAGCTAGAGAGGATTCACCAAGTAACTAGTTATCAAAAAGAGATATGAGAGCTAAAGGCAACAAAAGAAAAAGACAAAGACAGGTGGAAATCAAGGCTTGTAGAAGAAGCACAAGAGATAATTGGCTTACAAAGGCAGTACAAGCTACTCATCCTGCAACATGAGGACTTGGCAAGGAGATGAGAAGATTTCAAGAATCCATGGATTATCTTGTGGCAAGGAGAAGCAAAGACAGCCTAGGCAGGAGAAGAGCATCAAAGAGAGGCAAAGCATATGAGAAATAGAATGCTAATGGGTGGGAATTGAGAAGCAAGGAAGGTTGGAAAGAGAAATTGAGTGCTTGAAGGAGAAGAAGGAAAAAGTGACTCAAAAGTGGAGAGACCAAGAGCCAATCATAGCGGCCTTAGCCCAAAGGCAAAGGGAGAGCCTAAAGGAGATGAAACAGAAGGTTGAAGTATGGGTAAGCCAGAGTGAAGAACAAGTAAAAGACCTAGCAAGCCTTCTAGCCCATGCAAAAGATGACAGAGTGTTAGTTGAAAGCATGGTAGAGGCTACAAACATGATATTGGAATCCCAACAATATGCCTTCTTCAGTATCACCTTGGATATCACACAGTCAGAAGAGGAGGAGGCCATTGAAACTCCTAAGAGGAAGCTATAGATCACCCACCGTAGAGCCATAAAGCATCGATTGTGTATCCAACCACAATGAGTGGGAACCAACCAACTTGAGCTAATTGGAGCAATGAGAGTATCTATTAAGGACAAGGAGGTTGATAGTCCAAGAGGTGGAGATGTTAGGCTTTAAGGAGGAACAAGGACGACAAGATTCAATGGGAGAGGAAGAGGAGCAGGTACTGCCACCAAAAGAGGGGAAACATTTTGAACTAGCACAACAAGATTGTCCCACAACCACCCTCTCCAAGACCGTAAGCATGGCAGGAAGTACAACTTAAGGATGCCATGGCTAAAGAAAAAGAGGAGGCGAGGAAAATAAGGAAGAGACTACTAGAGCAAGCACGACGATTCACTAGGTGTAGTCATCCATTTTTGTCAACAACTCCTTTGAATGTACACATGAACCTAAAAGACTATGTGCAAAGTAGGAACTTCCTTAGTAAATCGCTTAAGCTCCCAGCCACCTCCTCTCACGATCCAGAATCAAAGGATTAGCTCCTCATGCACATTCAAAAGAAAAAGAACAAGAAAATATGAAAAAGAAAAAAAGAAAGGATAAGAAAATGTATGAAGACAAGAGCAAGAAGGGAAAATGAGATCTCACCTGATGAGTGCCACCATCACTCCACCTAGGGGTCCTCAAGTTAATGTCTGGTGGCCGAGGTCAACCAGCTAACCTCCTAGCCCTTTTGCCCCACTTTATGCTTAGGGCACATCAAGGGCAAGACACACCTAGGGAGGTCACACTTGCCTATGGTTAGAGCTATCTCCCTAAGCTACACTCACTGCACTTTCCTCACACACAAAATGGGTCCTCAAGTGTGGGATAACACCTAAGAACTAGCTCCCAGTTCCCCTAGCACAAACACAATGCACCACATGGTGCGGTAGACACACCCTCTAAGCAGTGCACTTTTCTTTTCCCTTTCAGGTAAATGCAGATGTGACCAACCACCGGCATTGGAGGTCGCCATCACCCACTCAAGTACCCTCGGTATCCACAATCTCAACCATTTTGACATGCTTCTCTCCCATGTCCAATCCCAACAAAATCCCCATCACCAACCCACAGGGTAAACCTTTAGCCACCCAAGCCCTTACCCACAAGTGCCATGGGACTGGCACTTGACTAGGAGGGGAGTAATGTTACAGAATATATAGCCCAAAAAGAAGTAGAGGAAGACCAAGGAAGCCCAAGTTGGAAATAGAAGATGGCCCATGTGAGAAAAAGTGGAAAAGAAGGAAAGCTAAAAAAAAATGGAGTGCACTGAATATTCTAGCAAGGTGCACCGAATATTCTACCAAGGAAAGTGCAGGGCACAATCTAATTCATTTTATAAAAGAGCAGTAGGCTCCCTCCTATGCAAATTGTAAATGTAGAAGGGCAAGAGAAAAAGAACCACGAAAATACAAAAGACATGAGGAAAGAATACCTTGGCTAAAACATCTGGTCATGTCAAAAAGGGGATGGGTGCCCACAGGGATGAGGGCATGTATAAAAGTCAAAAAGTGAATAGAGAAGCTCATTCTTGGTGTATGGCTAAAGTGGCTCCCTTCTTCTCTTCTTCTCTTCTCCTTGCTTGTGCTTGTGCTTGTGTTTGAGAGAGGGAGCATGAAAGTGTGAGGGAGTGAGTGTGTGAGGGTGAGGGATCATGGTGGAGAAGCTCTCCATCTTTTCCTCTCTTCTTTTCTTTTCTTTTCTTTTCTTTTCTTCTCTTCTCTTCTCTTCTCTTCTCTTCTCTTCTCTTCTCTTCTCTTCTCTTCTCTTCTCTTCTCTTCTCTTCTCTTCTCTTCTCTTCTCTTCTCTTCTCTTCTCTTCTCTTCTCTTCTCTTCTCTTCTCTTCTCTTCTCTTCTCTTCCACGTACGCAGCTATGGAGGATGGAACTTGGAGGTAGAGGATTGAGCTTGCTTGAGCTTGAATCTTGGATCATGGAGCTACCCGAGTGCTTGAGGGAGGAGGCTACTCAATCCGACATCAAGGTCAGCTCAACTCGTAGGGTTGAGAGTGCATACAGCTATGTGAGAGGTAGCCATGGCATTCGGCTTGAAATGCTTGAAGCAATAAGCGGTCCATGGATCTTGGCGATTGAGCAAAAGCTCCCATAGTCATCCTCCTAAGTGGTGATTTGACCTACATACATGACCTACGATAACTGGACTAGGAACTCCTACTAGGCAAGGACTCCTATAGCCTGGTCTTGCATTTTTAGATATTTTTGATTCATCATTTTTTTATACTTCGGGACTTGATACTTGGGCATATAAAAAGGAGGGAGATGAGCATATTGTGACCCAAGGAGAACAAAGCATTGGCCTCAAGTCATGTCTCGGCACCTAATAACCTACCAAGCTCTTGCAAGGTGACATGAATTTCTTTTTTTGTTGCTTACTTTTATTTTTCCTCCAACCATGCTTATTTATTTTTCCTAGCTAAATGTAACCCCTACGAAGATAATGCATTGATCCTTGACTTGTTGTCCCTAGGAACCTACTAGGCCTTCATAGGTAAGGCAATGAGTATCTATCCTTGGAATTTTTCTTTCATTTCATTCCTTTTTCTTTTGTTCAGGAGTTAGAATCCCTTTTTACAAACCTCCATATTTTGAGTTTTTCATATATATTCATTGTTTTTTATCTTTTTTGTATTTGTCAGGCTTCTCTATCTACCTCACAACTAACATAAGCTCCTAAAAATAGTTGCCTAGCAGACTAGCAAAACAGGGTCACTTAAGATCTTCTCCCAAAACAGCAGACCATGCCTTTACAGGAGGCGTACAACTACTCAAACCTCCCTAGACACATGTAACCTAAACTTTGGGATTGCTTGTCTCGATTTTGCTGGTCCCCAAAAGAAGAAAATTCCCTACATACACGTATACATATATAGCACAAAGGGAAAGGACACATAAAGAAAGGACATCACCTAGACTTTGCCATAATAAGCTTTTGCACAACAACATTCTCACTCCAGGTACTCCATTGAACTTGTTTAGTACAATACTAAGACAAAAAACCATTAACTGCACCCGCACCAAACAAATGCATGGCCCTCTTAGGCTTATGAAATCAACCAATATATTGCAAAAGAAACGAGCCTCTTGGTCTAATGAAAATAAGACTATAAAGTGCACCAATGAACATCCCATAGCTGAAACCAAACCCTTCATTCCTCACAAAAATCATACTAAAAGACAACACAAAACCAAGGGATGAGTTGCTTAGCCCCTACACTAAATGCATCAGATTATTAGCTAGGCCCCTTGCATAAATAGCAAGGGGTGTCTTGTGAATATGACGTTTAATGAACCTATGCATCCATCAAAAAATAGGAAGATGGTCAATTGCAACTTAACTCATCAACCATACTAAACATCACTAGCCATAATAAGACATGTTAGCAAAGAAATCCCCATAGTAGTCCTAAGATAATAAGATTGGGCAATTCTAATAACCCCTCTTGATCATGATTGACAAATACATCCTCAGCAAATGCATAATTTACCAATGAGTCCACAAAGCGGTTCCATCGATGAGGAACCAGTTGACAAGTCAGTGTCTCAAGCATCTGCACTAAATCTAAGGCTGCACGATGTTACATCCATAGAATGGGATTCCTCACACTATAAATCCCATTCAATTGATTGATCATTAACAGCGAGTTACCTTTCACCAATAAATGGTGGATACCACCACATTGGGCTATATTGAACCCCATGATTAAGGCCTTATATTCTTCCATATTATTAGTTAAAGCGGTGTCTGAATAAACTCCCATTTTCATAATAACTCTATGTTGGGGGTCTTTAATAACCATACCGACACTTGCATGCTTAGCAAGTTTCCAAGAAGCCCTATCAAAATACAAATTATAGACCTATGCTTCATTGATAGGCCATGCCATACAAATTAGTTTACTCGTACTTATGGTAGTCAAAGTCAAGCTGAGAGAGAGGATGTATGACAAGTGGTACAATCCCTCCTTCCTCACTAAAATCAATAGGGATGCTAGTAAGAACCCTATGACAATGGTAGCAGTAGAGACCTTAATATCCCAAGTAAAAGATTCATCTTGCCACTCAATAATCAAATAACCCTTATTCCACCGGATTACTTGACAAGACCTGCAAAGGTACCAAGTTTGATGTCATCCCCTACACATAACAGGGCTTCAACTTATTAAAGTTCACTTTAGTTTTAAACTCTACCCCCCTTCTAAATCTACCAAAAGGGCTGTAGAGCCATTATTTCCCATATGAACAATCTTATAAGAACCATCCCATTTGGATTCCAACTTGCCAGGAAATAACTTGCAATGTGCATCATAATATAGGACCAATTGATCCTTCATAAATTTGTATCTTTTAGCGCAAATATCATGAAGTGCTTTCATCATTTTCTTCCCTACCTTCTGATGTAACAAAGCCTATAATCGAATCTCATCAAAATATGCTAGGGAGATCAACCCTCTCCTACAATGATTCCTCCTCACTGTAACGTGTCCCCTAGTATCATCCAAGACACATCTTAGCAGTCCATCGGAAAGGATGTCTAGAAAGCTCCGCCCGGCACTCCCGTGGAATGTTACGGGTTTTGCGATCTAGGTCTTTCCGCATCTGCCATGTAGCGGAAGTATCCTGGCCGTTCCCACTTAGGATCGACCGGAATTAGGGTTTTCCTGATGGGTCATCAGCTACAGCAACTAGTGTCAGACCCGAGCGAACTACTTTACGCAGAAACGCCAGGTCCGAAGCGGATTCACGCTGCACTTGGTTCAAGGAGAATGGGAAACGAGAGGGATGCAAAGTTCAACCTCTCTGCCATGAGGCGTAGTCCCATTCCGTTCCCCTAAAACAGCGTAAATCGGGTAAGACGTAACTTTAGGTCATCGTTCTCGTTATTCGTTTTGATGATGATGATCATTCCGCTGTTCTTCGAGATTTTTGAGAAAAGTTCCTGGCTAACTGGGACCACCCAACCGTAGGACGGACCCATGGCCTATCCTCCGCACTTTCCTCGGTTTGTTTTAGTTATGTAATTATCTAACACATTAATTTGACATATAACAATCAGCTTCTTTAATTAACCTTGTTAAGCACTGGTTCCTTCACGTAATCTTATCACGTGACATAGAAAAACAACATCAAGCAAGTTCTTTTAACATTTCATCATTTTATCTTTGAAATACAAGGAGTTCCGCCCGTAGGCTTGTCCATAATCCGCCCGAAGGCTATCCAGTAATCCTCAGGGATCACTATTCCAAGCTTCCGCCCGTTAACTAGTATGCGGGCCTCGATATCCAATCCCGAGTCACGTTAGCCTCTTGTGCAGGACCCGGAAGGCGAGAGATTTACGGCCAGAGCCCCCCCTAGCACCCAAGCGTCCTCCTATTCCAAGTAGAACTCAACGGAGAGACCTCTCGCGGCGGGTTCGGTCCACGTTCCCAGCGCGGTCAACAACCCCCTTGGTTAGGGTCAGGCAGGCAGTCGGGGGTAACTGAAGCTGCCTCTCCCTTCAGGCCTTTAACCTGAAGTATAGGTACTCATTTAATTTGTAATTTATATTTCAAACAGAGCTCTAAAATCTCTAGCAAGCACAAACATTTCCGCTAATCAATCGAGTTGTTTGGCAAACTGCTAAGGAAGTGTTCTTTCCTTTTTGAGTGTATCAGCACTCGTTCCCAAGGTGTCTTGTAACTTGGCAAGATCTCTTACACTCCGGTGTAGGGCATACCCAATTTGGTTAATCCCTAAAGTGCCTTAGATATGCTAGTTTCTGGTTTACAACTCTCTTTATTTAGAAGGATATCCAAAAATACGTCTTTTTGCAAGATAACTTGTGTAGGGATCTGCCGTCCTTGATGAGGGTTTTTACCCTTTTCCCTTGTGAATCAATCACAAGACTAAATGATTTCATACATGTTGCGCAAGTCCTGCGATGGAATAATCTGTTTAGATTCTTTAAGCTGACGTATGTCAGGCCTAGGGTTTCTTCTTTTAAGAACCTTAGGGACAAACCCTAGTTTCTTATCTTTATGAATTTATTGTCCCTACGGTAAGGAAAGTAGTCAAGTGTTTAGGGTATGAATGTTTCTATGTTTAGATTGGTTCAGTTATCTTTTGGAAGGTAATATTAATCGTCTTGTCACGGTTTTACTATCCTTGTGACAATTTACTCTCCCAACCAATACAGTTTAATTTGGCATATAGCCTAATGCCAAGGTGATACAAAGAGCGACAATACTCCTTGGGACAAAAAGGCCTAGCTGTGAAATTGGTGTATACACACTTTATTAGTTCCCAAGTCCTCAAATAGCAAGGGAAAAGTGTTAATAGAGTGTCATCCAGCAATCCCCTATTACATTTTCTTTCCAAATGAGTTCGTATATCTAATTTTTATACTTGTTAATTCCTAACATTTAACTTCAGTTTTCTTTAACGATTAACTCATGCCAAATAACAACAATTTCCTTGCTAAGATGTGCAACTAGCAAAGATAACTCCCTAGTAATTTGAGCATCGAAATAAACCTTTCTTGAATTTAGCCATTTACCATGAATCGTTGCGAAAGGAATAAGACTAATAGTGCAAGATATAATTTCTACCCCTTAGGAATATATTACTATAGTAAATGGTTAATCTTGCTCGTAATTTTATAATGCTTGATGCAATTTGAAGAAAGCTAAGTTGTATACATTGTCATTCATAAGCTAACTCCTTCGTTAAAAATAACTCGAACAAATATATCCTATCCTTAACAATTTTTCTTTGCATGATCGACTTAAAATCGAATTAACACCAAGAAGAAAAAACCTGGCTTTGAGGTGAGATATCCACATGGATACCGGGAGATGACCCTCCCGCAGCTACACCTTGGACTTTCTTCGGCGGCATCGTAGTTCGAATGTGAGATAGCCTTTTCCTTTTTCTTCTTGGAATTCCACCGTCTTCTCCTTCCTTTTCTTTTATCTTTTTCCCACTCTTCCTCCTTCACTCCCTCTTTTCACTCCCTCTACTTCCCTCCCTATCTTTTATCTCACGGCTATTTCTCCCTTACGGGATACCATCCGAGGCCATGATGATGATTTGGATTTTTAGGTTCGGGGGGGAAATAATAATGGAGATACGGGGGGATTAAGAAGAAAGCTTAGGGAGTTGTGGGAAAATAAGAGTTATGAGGGGGGTTGAAAAAGGGTTAAAAGGGTTATAAGGGGGTGAAAAAGGGTTTAGGGGAATAAAACACGGGGGTTAGGTTCCCAAAGCCAAGGGAGGGGCTTAAGGGAAAAAGGGACAAAAAAACCTAGGGGGTGTGTGGTTCCAACCCATGGGGAGGGCTAAGGGAATTTTTGAAACCCGGGGGGAAAACAAGGGCCTTATGGGGATTAGAAAGGCTTAAAGACCTCTTAAGGTCTTCTAAGGATAATTTGGGAGGGGGGACAAGGGCTTAGGGGGGATTTAAAACCCGGAGGGGGGGGAAACAAGGGCTTAGGGGGGGATTATACCCGGGAGGGGGGGAACAAAGGGGGTTTTTAAAAAAAAACATAAGGGGGGGGGGTGAAAGGGGGCTTAGAAGGACTAAAACTGGGGGGGAAAAGGGGGCTTAGAGAGATTAAAACCCGGGGGGGGGGAAGGGGGCTTAGAGAGCCCCCTTGGAAGCTTCCAAGCCTTCTGGAAGCCTCACAAAGGCATGTGGGGGGGGGGGGGGGGGGGGGGGGGGGGGGGGGGGGGTGAAAGGGGTTGCGTGGCGAACTAGGGTCGAATGGTGGCTGACGGCAACAGATGGCGGTTGAACGGCAACGGATGGCAGCGGCCTCTGTACAGAAACTCGGATTCCCAGGGCGGACTGGCGGCATCGCTCCACAGCAATCCCTCCTCTCTCAAGCCACACCCACCTCTCCCTCACGGCGGCGTCCTTCAGCCATAATGTTCTTCTTCCTCTCCTTTGCGGCAAGCGACAGTATCTTCCCCTTGTTCTATGGCGGCCTCTTTCCTACGCGGCAATAGCAGACCGTGCCCTCCCTTCAGGCTACGCCCCTCAATTAAATACTGGAGGGGAGGGGGATTTTCCCTCCTTGCGTGTCGACATGAATGTCCCCCCCTGCCTCGTAAGGCTCCACCAAGGAGCTTAAATGGCTCCTTCTATTCCCCTCCCCCTCCAGCTCATCAGTCGACTGGAGGGATAAGGGGGGGAATTAAAAAAAAATTATTTCTCCCATTTTATTTCTTCCGCGGAATATTACACTCACCCAAAGAATGGTTCAATGCAAAACTCGTAGTAGATAATTCAATTTCCAAGGGCAAGATACACTATTCCCCATATACCAACTTAAATGGGTTGTGGCATGTTGCTCTCTTAAACATAGTATTATAAGCCCAAAGCCACGTGAAGTTTCTTGTCCTAGTCGTGCTTTCCCTCAGATAGAGTTTTGGATAAAATCCCTACAAGTTGCTTGTTAGTACTCTCTACTTGTCCATTCACTTGGGGATCATATGGTCTGGTTTTGTTATGCTTAATTTTCAAAGTAGTCTGTCACCATAATGACATAATTCTTTTGCATAGTAGATGAAGGATGCATAGGTTCAACAAAATCAATGTCTCACTTCTCAAATGGAAAAGTTACAAAAAATAGAATTGAATGAGTCTTCACATGGAGTAGATCAGTCTCTCTAGCAAGTACCGTCTCCCTAATGAGATGGTAATGAAATTATATGTGTTTGGATCTAGCATGATGGACGGTGTTGCTAGCTAGCATCACACTACTGAGATTGTCACAATGCAAGGTGACCTTCCTATCTAACTATATACCTAAGTCATGTAGTAGTTTCATGTTGAGAGTGGAAATGATTTTTTTTTGGGTTGATTTTTTTTTTTTTTTGCTGAATGGTTGATTTTGGTGATTGATTTTTTGAATTTGAAGATGTTTTTAAGTGTTTGGAATGGTTTGAGTATGTTTGAAGGGTTTATGTTGGTTTTTGATGAGGATAAGTTATTCTAAAGGGTTCTGTGATTCTCTTTGTTTGGTTTTGTAAGGTTTGATTTTGTTCTATTTTGTTTCTATTTTGGTAGTTAAGATGGTTGAATGGATGTTTTGAGAGATGGCTGAGGTAGCATTATAATGTTTATGAAAGATTGATTTGATATTGGTTTGGTTTTTGTGGCTTTTATTTTCTTTATTGATCCTCTGTAAGGTTTTGTAGCTTCTGTAGTTCTGTTCTTTTAATGTCCTATTGTTATGTGGTATGTTCTTTTTGTTTTTGTTGAGTGTTATCTTGGATATATGGATGTTTTGGAAAGTGTTCTTGTCTTAGAAAAGGATGAATGGAAGCTCTATTCAAGCTAATTGAAGTGAAGAAGTAGCCGATGAAGATTCATAGAAGGTTACACAAGAACAGTGACAGAAGCCAGATCTCACATGACACTATGATGTCTTTGGTGCCTCTTTGTATCTAAAACACCTTTTGGGAGGTGTATCCACGACCTAAGAAGGATTATTATGAGTGATTATTTATTATTGTAGTGAGGTTTTGATGTACTACTGAGAGTGTACTATTGTGAGAGAGATCATATGCAAGAGATAGCCAATTCTATGCAAAACAATGTATCTATTTATGAAAGACTGAGAGAGAGAACTATGGAGATAATGAAGATGAATACTATGTGATTATTTCCATTCAAAGTGGTGTTTCTTTTGTGTTCTCTTTGTTGGTTGATGAATTTTATAAAGAAAATGAAGAGAATGATGAATTTTGTTTAAGATAAAATTGTGGGAGAATTGTTTATATGATGTTGCGTGAAGATTTCTTGCTAGTGGTGTTCTTTTCCTTGTTGTGGTTCTCTAAAGAATGAAACAAAATCTTGTTGATGTTACAAGATTGATGCCACAAGGCATATTTCACGGTGGATTCCGTGCCACGGTGGATTCCGTGAGGTTTTATGGTGGATTCCGTAAACTTTGATGATCGGGGCTCATATACAAAGTGGATTCTTTGTGCGAGAAGTTGATGGGGACGCCTATCCTTTTCGGGTGTTTCATTAATTTAGTGTGTACATGGGTGATTCCATAGCGGGTGATTCCGCAAAATGCATATTAAATTAATAAATGTTTATGAGTTTAGAGTGCGCACTCGTAATAAATTAAGGTTAGGATTGATTTCTAACCAGTTGATTTATTTATGTAGCTGAAGACTGCTAGGTATTCACTTTTGTCGATTTAATTGTATTATTTTATTAACAATTGTGAATGCTTCAGTTGATGTGTAGAGATAGCAGCAGTGGCGGAGGAAAGCATTAGAGGATAGCGAGTATTCGATTTATCACTTATATTTTGATGGGCGCATACCTTAGGCATGGCACCTATATTTTGTCGCGCCTATTTATTGAGGCGTTGGATATTTATTTATTATTTTGTATGCACATGGGCGCACGATTATGTTATTTGTACTTGGACATTGTATTGGGTACGTCTGACTCTTTGGGCATCGCCCATTAGCTTTATTTCTATTTTATGCTAAAGCAAACTCAAAAGCTAAAAGCTTGCTATTTTGTAATTTGGGCTATTATTTGAGCTTGAAGATGATTAATACATAAAATACATGCTTTGTGGAGCGCTCACACAGGGCATGGGGGGAGATTACACCCAATTGGTCTCTTGTTCATGTCGCGCATGCTTTTTACCTTGAGTTTTGTGCAAAAAGTAGAGTTCTTTTGTTCTTGGGGACCTTCCGGCATTCACTACGCAAGCATACGGCATCCGATCTGCGCACCAATGGTATCAGAGCAAAGCCATCAAATCGGCGCCTCAGAGTATGTCCGCGTGAGTTTCGGCGGCTGAAAAAAAAAACGCCTCCCCCCCCAAAATTCGCGGTTTAGATTCCTATTAGCTATAAGCTAAATCACCTAAGCCTCAAGTCACACAAAATCTCCCAAGTTCTGCAAGTCCACAAAGTTTAAATTTTGCAAGTCTACAAAGTTCAAGTTCTGCAAGTCTGCTAAATCAACCAAGTTCTGCAAGTTTTGGTACTCTGCAAGTCACATAAGTCTGCAACTCTGCAAGTCAGACAAGTCACCTAAAGTCAAAACTGACTTCTGTTCAAAACTCATAGAAGGGCTGTTCCTGCGCAGAAACTCCAAACTGTAAAGTTGTTCATTGGAAGGTACTGTTCGTATACGCAGGTTTGCTAAACCATTTTCAGCACACACAAAAGGTCAAAACACAGATTTTTCAAAGATTACAAATCCTGCAATAGCCAAAGACAAAGATTGTGAAAGCCACATACAAAAATATATAAGTCTTGTACATCCAATCTTGAGCTACGCTCATCCCGCTAATTGGATTTTGAGAGTGTGAGGTCTTTTGAAGTTTTGCAGGATGACGGAATCACATATGGATGATTTAATGGCTGAAGGCGATCTTCCTGAACCTACGATGGAGAAAAAGCTGGAATTAATTATGATGCAGTTGGATGAAGAACAACGAGCTCGGCAAGCATGGCAAGCATTGCAAGTTCAATTGGCTAATTTACAAAGATCGACTACCGACAAAGAGGAACCTCAATCTGAAGACCTTATCCGACGTACCATCGATGCGACTCTCGAAGCTCAATCCATCCGCAAGGAAACAAAGATAAGTAAAATAAATTTCAAATTGCGTACTTTCAATGGCACCCGAGATGGAAAAACTATTATTGCATTCATCAGTCGGTTTGATGATTACTTTCATGAGGAAACATATGCAGAAAAAGATAAAATTAAGTGTGTCACTAATCATTTAGTGGATAGAGCATCTCTTTGGTGGACCGTGGTTCGTAAGAGTATAGATTGTCCCACTACCTGGGAGAATTTCAAGAAGAAGTTTATGCAGAATTTCCTTCCTCCACAATTTCATGAAAAAGCCATAAAGCAATGGGACCTTCTTCAGCAACGAGATCGTGAGCCTATTCCTCAGTACACCGAACGCTTTTGGAATGCATTACTCCAGTTACGCATGCTTGAAGACATACCTGAAGCGACTCACAAGCGCAAGTATATGTTTGGATTACTTGGGCATTACTGCACTCAAATCAATATGTTCAAGCCTGCAACTCTTGAAGATGCAATTTCATTAGCTCATGACACTGAAGACAAGCTTCGAGGAAGAGACAAGCGTCCACAGCAATTCCAAACCAATGGTAACTATGGATCTAAGCAATTCAACTCAAATTTTAGAAGATTTAATCAAGGTCGTTTTCTTTCATCATCTTTCCGTAAAACTTGGGCAAAACCACCTGCTTTACCATCCAATACCAACCAAAACCCCAAGCCCATTCCACAGCCAAATCCTAATATTCCTAGACTTCCTGCCATTGCAAACAATGTATCTAAAGCCAAACCTATAGTGTGTCATAAATGCCACCAACCTGGACATCTAGCAGCTAATTGCTAATCAAAGAAGCCACCGTTCCATATCAACTACCTTGGAGCAATGGAAGATGATGAACATGAAGAAATGCTTGATTTCACGGAAGATGAAGACGACATTACTCCTTCGGATACTTTACCAGGTATGCCAACTCCACATTCTTTATTGATAATGAAATGTTTAGTGCATGGAAAGGAAAAGATTATTTTGCATGATGATGGTAGTACTCATGATTTTATTTCCGCAAAGCTAGTGAAAGAATTGAAATTACAAACTATTCCTACGCATTATCGCATTAAAGCAGCATTCTTAGGCACTAGGTATAATGGAACACAAGAAGTGCATGATTTAGAAATTCAAATTGGTGAATACACTGAAAGAAGGAATTTTCTAGTTGTACCATTACAGTCCAGTGATATTATTTTAGGTATGCCTTGGCGTCATCAGCATAACCCTGATATAGATTATTCCACACATTCGCTTAGTATTCAATTTCAAGGAAAACATATTACATTGTATGGTATGCATGCATCTAATGCTTTTCCACTGCTTTTGCATACTCAAGCTAAACGTGCATTACGCAAAAGTAGTAAATCTTATCTCATTTGGGTGAATGAACTGCAAGTTAAAGAAAATCATATGCATCCTAGGCATAAAGAATTTCTTGCACACTTTAAAGACTGTTTTGCAAAAGATCTACCACCTGGTTTACCTCCTTCACGTCCAGAAGACCATAAAATAGATTTGATTCCTGGTACACAACCTCCTTGTAAAGCACCATATAGGCATAACCAGATAGAGCAAAAAGAAATTCAAAATCAAGTTGAGGAATTACTAAATAGAGGATTGATTAGACCTAGTAGTTCTCCATTTGGTGCACCTGTTTTGTTAGTAAAGAAGAAAAATAATACCTATCGTATGTGCATTGACTACCGTGCTTTAAATAAGATCACTGTAAAGAATAGGTATCCAATTCCTAGAGTCGATGACCTTATGGATAAACTGCAAGGTTCTGCCATATTTAGTAAAATAGACCTTAAATCTGGTTATCATCAGGTGAGATTAGATAAGTCTGACATATTCAAGACTGCATTTAGGACATAATTTGGTCATTATGAATTTTTAGTGATGCCTTTCGGATTGACTAATGCACCTGCTACATTTAGTAGAATGATGAATCGTATATTTTTGAAATATCAGCATTGTGTTATTGTCTTCTTTGATTATATTTTGGTGTTTAGTCAAAATGAGAAAGAACATTATGAACATTTGTCCTTGGTTTTCAAGTTATTAAAAGATAATCAACTGTATGCTAATCCGAAAAAAAATGAGTTCTTTAAAACAGAAATTGAATATTTAGGTCATATCGTATCATCAGATGGTATTAAGGTTGACCCTAAGAAAATAGAATCAATATTGAATTGGCCTATACCTAAAAATGTGCATGAATTACGATCTTTCCTAGGTCTTGCTAGTTTCTACAGGAAGTTTGTGCGTAATTTTTCATTACTTGCTTTGCCTTTGACTAAACTTTTAAAGAAAGTTATTGTTTATCATTGGTCCGATAATCAACAGAAATCCTTTGACTTATTGAAACATGCATTAACCCATGCCCCTGTATTACAACTGCCTGATTTTAATAGACCATTCTTTTTAGTAGTGACTGATGCTAGCGGATCTGGAATAGGAGCCGTACTTATGCAAGACAATCATCCTATAGCCTATTCTAGTTGTAAACTGAAACCCTCCGAACTTAAATATTCCACATATGATAAAGAATTATTAGCTGTAGTACAAGCTTTAAGACAATGGAAACACTACTTCTGAGTTTATAATTAAGACCGATCAACAAAGTATTAGACATTTACTTAGCCAACCTCAAATATCTGACCGACATATCAAATGGGCAGCCTTTATTCAAATTTTTCATCCGATTATCCAATATCAACCCGGTAAAGAAAATGTAGTGGCTGATGCATTAAGTAGAAGACCCACCATTCATAATATTTATGTTATATCATTTGATTCTTTAACTCCTATGAAAGATACTTATCATCAGGACATTACTTTTCATGCTGATTGGAATAAATTAGTTAGAAATAACTGGATTCCTATTGATTCACTGTCTTATAATGATGGATTCATGTTTTATGAAAAGAGATTATGTGTTACAGTTCCATTCAGATCTTTTGCTTTGAATGAGATTCATTGTCCTCCATATCAAGGTCATAGAGGTATCATATCTACTTTACGTACATTAACTGAAGATTTTTATTGGCCACATATGGACACTGATGTATCTAACTTTGTTTCTGAATGTTTGATTTGTCAAAGAGTTAAGAGACATCACGGTAAACAGTATGGATTACTTATGCCTTTATCTATTCCATCAAGACCATGGGAACAAATTTCTATGGATTTTATTACTGGTTTACCTAATACTAAAGCTAACCATGATATGATTTGGACTGTAGTAGACAAGTTTAGTAAACAAGCATATTTCATTCCATATAAGAAAACTTTAACAGCATCACAGGCAGCACAATTGTTTTTGAAAATTGTTTTTACTAACCATGGATTACCAAAAGTTATTATTTCTGATCATGATTCTAGATTTTGTAACAACTTTTGGATTACTTTGTTTGCTAACCTAGGAACAAAAATTGATTTCTCATCTGCATTTCATCCTGAACTAATGGACAAACATAAGCCACTAACAGTACTATTCTAGATCTTTTACGTGCTTACACTATTTCTAAACCACAGACATGGGATACACATTTGCATTTATTGCAGTTCGCATATAACAATACACCACACACATCTACAAAGAAAGCACCGTTTGAAGTGATTTATGGTTATAGATTGTCTACACCTGTTGCATCTTTATCAAATAGAATTCAGAGTGCTGATGATATTGCTAGTATGCACGCTACTATTTTTGATGAGGTTAAAGACATGATTGCCAAAGCCCAGCAATCATATACCAAGCAAGCCAATAAGAAAAGACAAGCAATGAATTTCAAAGTTGATGACTATGTTTGGTTGAGAATAGAAAAACGTAGATTACAAAGTGTAGATAGACACCCAGTTGTCAAATTAGCACCTAGATTCTATGGACCATTTAAGATCATTCACAAAATTAATGACAATGCATTCAAGTTAGAATTACCACCTCACTGGAAAATTCACAACACATTTCCATTAGCTTATTACGACCCTTTAGAGGCCAATTACCTATACACCTTGTTTATGAAAACCCACCTTTGTTAGAGGAAGAGACTGAAATACTTGAACCTGAAGCTATCATAGATACTGACTTTATGACCACTAGAACTGGCCGAAGATATTCTAGATATCTAGTCAAATTTAAGAACCATCCTGTAGAAGAAGCCCAATGGATGCATGCTAGAGACTTAAATGCTTTCCCCACTCTGCTAGCTCCACATTGAGCTAATAGCAATTGAGGTCAATTGCTATCCCACCCCGGGGGTATGATGCTAGGAGGCATATTTCACGGTGGATTCCATGCCACGGTGGATTCCGTGAGGTTTTACGGTGGATTCCGTAAACGTTGATGACCGCGGCTCACACACAAAGTGGATTCTTTGTGCGAGAAGTTGATGGGGACGCCTATCCTTTTCAGGCGTTTCATTAATTTAGTGTGTACATGGGTGATTCCATAGCGGGTGATTCTGCAAAATGCATATTAAATTAATAAACGTTTATGAGTTTAGAGTGCGCACTCGTAATAAATTAAGGTTAGGATTGATTTCTAACCAGCTGATTTATTTATGTAGCTGAAGACTACTAGGTATTCACTTTTGTCGGTTTAATTATATTATTTTACTAACGATTGTGAATGCTTCAGTTGATGTGTAGAGATAGCAGCAGTGGCGGAGGAAAGCATTGGAGGATAGCGAGTATTCGATTTATCACTTATATTTTGATGGGCGCATACCTTAGGCATGGCGCCTATATTTTGTCGCGCCTATTTATTGAGGCATTGGATATTTATTTATTATTTTTTATGCGCATGGGCGCACGATTATGTTATTTGTACTTGGACATTGTATTGGGTACGTCTGACTCTTTGGGCACCGCCCATTAGCTTTATTTCTATTTTGTGCTAAAGCAAACTCAAAAGCTAAAAGCTTGCTATTTTGTAATTTGAGCTATAATTTGAGCTTGAAGATGATTAATACATAAAATACATGCTTTGTGGAGCGCTCACACAGGGCATGGGGGGAGATTGCACCCAA
Source organism: Lygodium microphyllum (assembly GCF_053477565.2). Lineage (NCBI taxonomy): Eukaryota > Viridiplantae > Streptophyta > Polypodiopsida > Schizaeales > Lygodiaceae > Lygodium > Lygodium microphyllum. Next base: position 88,045,947 of record NC_141153.1, on the reverse strand, counting down.
TTAGTCTCTTGTTCATGTCGTGCATGCTTTTTACCTTGAGTTTTGTGCAAAAAGTAGAGTTCTTTTGTTCTTGGGGACCTTCCGGCATTCACTACGCAAGCATACGGCATCCGATCTGCGCACCAAAGATAGATTTTCTTGTAGTAGAAATCCATTTTCCTTGCTATCTCTTTTAAAGCTCCATGTTTTTGGTGTACAGCCCCGGGGAAAACTGCCATCAACAGGCACAAATAGAGGCTGAAAATGGAAGAAGTAGCACTGTTGAAGAGAAAGAAAAGAAATGGAGAGTAAAGTTCCTGTCACTATTGAATAATTGGAAACTTTCCTTGCCAAGGCCACATTCTACAAAAGATTCATCCCCCAATGCAGAAAGCACAAGGCCATTCTTACGCAACCCCTCTGTGATGGTCTGTTTCCACTACGTTATGAAGCTGTCAAAACTTGCATCACAGTAGCAAAGTTCCTCCCACAAAACTAAAGAGTAGAACAGAGAGAATGAGTATCAATGGAGAATTTGGCCTTTATTGAAATATTTCCAGACATCATCAAGTGGGAGATAGTCAAGAAGCTTCAGGAGTCATGGTAAGTGGAGGCTCACAAAAACAAGAGAGAAAAGAGTTGGAATTTGTTTCTAGATGCTCAACAGCAAGACACATGGGATGCCTGGTGCAGTAACAATTTCCTATTTGTCGAATTAGCAACCCACTGGAACTTGGTACATAGAGTGTTCTTCACAACATACACTGTTGAAACCATCAGAAGCTGGCATTATTATGATGATAGCACAACAATGATTCTCAGAAGAATGAGTTTTGATACCTTCAGAATAGAATATCTCCCCCTCTGTAGTGGTTTGAAGGCTGAATTCAGAGATGAAGAAAAGAAGGAAGTAGAAGAGATGTTGGCTAGAGAGTCCTCCAGAGATTGAAGCCCCCTCAGATTCTATTCTATTGAGTATAGACCAACTGGTTAGAGCCAACCCCCTGATGAATGATCCAATCAAGAGGCAAGCATTAGAATGATTCTAAAGGTATGTGAGAAGAGATAAGGCAAAAATCAAGGCCAAGAACGAGCTTGCACAGCAAAAGCCTCCTTTGACACCCTAAAATCACTCTTTACAGAAGTCCCCATGGTGACTCAAGGTCCCCTTCCTAGTCATATTTGTCTTGGAAATATTGATGAGACAGACCAGCAAATGTAGTCCCATTTCCCATTTTTAAGGTAGAGTACAATGAAGACCATCTTCATATAGCAGAGTTTATGTTAGCTTGTGTAGCTAACAATGCCATAACCCCTAAGCATTGGTTAGCAATATTCCCCGTCACTTTCAAGGGATGGCATTTCAGTAGTATGAGAGATAAGCAATAGGAATTTGGCACATGGGACGACCTGAAGTTGGCCTTCCTCATCACTAAATTCAGACGTGAAGGTTTTGAAGAGCGGATGTGAGAGGAGTTCATGAACATAAGTCAATCCTTTGGAGAAAGAGTAGAAGCTTATGTCTCGCGAATGGAATCCATCTTGAAGAGATGGACCAATCATCATTTGGATGAAGGCATCCAAAAAGGAGTATTCCTTAGAGGCTTGCAACCAGAAGTTTGCAAGTTCGTGGAATTGAGAAGACGAGTCAATCTACAAACTTGCTATAGTAGTGGAAGGTGCTAGACTGTATGATGAAGTAGAGGCAAGATTGTCAATGACCCGAGGAAAAGGAGTTCTACCTCCTACAATGTTACGAATGGTGTATTCACCAAATACAGTCCCAAGAACTGTTCCCTACCCCTACCAGTAGATGCCTACAATGCCTCAGTACATTGCACCAACTCCACAATGGCAATAGATAGTGCCCCCCACGATGGCTCCACAACTACCCCGATGGCCTCAGACAGTCCCTCAAATGGTGAATCAGCCTCAATAGTGGAATCCTACCAGTTGGAATCAATAGCAGTCAACAGTCCTCCAGATAGGAGCTCTAAATCAAAACTAGAATGGATGACCCTCTGCATCAACTCAACGAGCCTATGCAGTGATAATAGAGACGCCTCAAAACTCCGCTACCAACGTGGCAAGAGGCGAAAGCTTGAAGGAATAGTTATCTAATTCAATTGCAAATATCAAGAAGGAACTCATGGATCTATTGATAGAGCAGCTATAGAATCTGAAGGTAAATACTGCCAGTGTGTCTAATCCCAGAGGAGTGGCTCAAGATGCTCTTAGATCCAATACATGGTGTGGAAAATTCCATCAAGGGAGAAATTTAGCCCCACTGAATGTACCCGCAAACCTACTATCCCAAGAGCTTTCTGTTCATACTACTTGAGGAAGAACCATACGGAAGATATCTGCTCTCTAAAAGAGATGCATGATAGATGGAAGAGAGATGAAGATGCAAGGTTCAATCTACTGGAGTTGAAGATGACAACCCAAGCTATCGGGCCAAAGCCCATGGAGTTCAGATCTAATTTCGGACCAAAGAGGTTCCCATCCCATAGCTACAAAGGAAGAAAATTTGGCGATGGCCAAAGATCAGAAGTTGAATGCTATAGGTGCAAAGAAAAGGGACACATTTTGTCAAATTGTCCAAACCCTGGAAGGGTAAATGGACTATAAATCTCTTTGTATAGCAAATGTAAAGGAGAAGACCACATTGCAAAGGATTGTCCCAGTCCAGCCCTTGCCAAGGCCAATGCCACTGATAGCCAGTAGAAGGCACAAGAGCCTACGTCTAATCTGGTGGAGTTGGAAGTTGCTACTATTGGTCCCTATCAAGGCCAATGCCACTGATAGCCAACAAAAGGCACAGGAGCCTACGTCTAATCTGGTGGAGTTGGAAGTTTCCGCTATTATGTGTGCCAAGAAGAAGAAACCACTTGTCCAAAAAGAGAACAATCCTCTTGCCAAGATTGTGAAGTTCAATCTACCAACAGAAGGGCAGACCAGTATAGAACAAAACCCTGTAGTACAGAGTATTACAGTGCCACAGAAGGTAAAAGAACCAGAGGTCCAGGAGATAGACGATACAGAAATACCTCCAGAAATAGAAGAAGTGCTGATGTTGCCATTGATGGAAGAAAAAGGAAAGATAAAAATGGGTATAGCCCCATTTCCTAGCATGCTAGAGAAGCCCGTGGATCCTAGCAAAGAATATGACTTGGTAAAGGACCTAGACACTTTTAAACCGAATTTAACATTCACAATTGCTGATGCTATCTCCCAGCTTGTCGAAAGAAGTTCAAAAGCATCTTGACTCAAAGACGTGGAGTAAGCATTGCTCCTTCAACAACAAGCCAATGCCTTTCTAGATCTTGGAACCCCAGAGATTGGCATATGGATTGAAGGGTGCTTTATTGCAGATGCATTGATTGATAGAGGCTCATTAGTAAACATCATGATGGATATCACAATGAAGGATCTAGGCCTACAAGGTATGCAACCTACACAGTGGCTTATCAAACTAGCAGACCAGAGTAGAATCAAGCCTTTGGGCAGTCTCCCATACGTGAAGGCAACCCTTTCAGGAAGAGACTATTGGTTGACATATCTGGTGGTGAAACCGAATTCTTATGGGGCCTCATACCCTCTATTACTGGGGAGACCATGGCTTTTTGAAGCAAGAGCGAGAACGGATTGGTTCAAAGGAACCCTGACCCTAGGCAAAGGACCCAACAAAGTAGTATTGAAGTTGTATGGATAGCAAAAAGGCAATGGATCCACATCCATCAAAGTCATAACTAACTCCTCTAATGAAGTAAAAAATGGTACATCAGGAGATGAAGATGCTGTTAAACAAATATTTCCCAAGAAAACAGAGGCATAGTCCCTAACAATGGGCACTAGAAGCCAACTCCCTCAAGATGCAAATCCCTTGTCAATAGGTGAATACTTCCTGCCTAAACTAGGAATGACTTCCAACATTACCTCTGATAGTGAGATAGAGGCCTAGGTATACTACTCTCCCTACTATATGGCCGAAGAAGAGCCAGAGACAGAGACAAAAGATGAAATAAAGAACCTATTCTTCTCTTACAGAGCTCCTACAGAGATAGAGACAGAGATAGAGCCCGGAGAGGACAAATATGATACTGAGGAAGACAGTTATGAAAGTGAAATGGAAGAATCTATCCCACCTAAAGAGGATACATATGAGAAGGACATCCCAGAAGCACCCCAGAAGAAGAAGATCTCATGCTGTGGAATAGAATGGCGATGGTACCATTTGGTCTGGTAAATGGATCCTCTCATATACAAAATCTTTATAAGAAGTGGATTAAAAAGAATAAGCTATCTTTTAGCAGTGGCTCTTACCGCCCTTGCCCATCCTTCCCAAGAAATGATGATAATGATGCACCTTGCCAACAATCACCAATCCAACAACCCTAATAGACATCAGAGGGTCCTTATTATGTGACATTTTTGGATTCATCATTAGAAGATGAGTCCTTGAGCCAAGAGGTCACTAATTTTGAAACCAAACCCGAAACATCCCTAATCCCATTTCAACATCCCAAGGAGCAATCCAAAGAAGAAGTTGGTTCTAGTGGAACATCAGATGAGGAAACCACTCCCTTGAAGAAGTCAAATTTTTATCTAGAAGCAGTCCGTGGGACCTTCATCCGTGAAGTAGAAGGTGAAAGGTAGTTGACTTTTGTGGATGAAGACGACTCTGAACGCCACTGAAAGGTGGGTAGTAGCTTGCTAGAAGAGGAACTATCGATTCTACATAACTTATTGAAAGAGAATTTGGATGTGTGTTTGCACGGTCTTATAAAGATCTAAAGGGGATTGATCCCACAATATGTCAGCATCACATTGATCTAAATCCTAATGCCAATCATGTATGGCAACGACAGAGACGAATGAACCCAAACTACTCTACCTTGGTAAAATTAGAGCTATTGAACCTTCTAGAAGTCGAGTTCATATATCCAGTGGCCAACAATGAATGGGTCTCACCCATCGTGGTTGTACCCAAGAAGAATGGAAAATTGTGAATATGTGTGTATTTTCGCAAGTTGAATTCAAAGACAAAGAAGGATCACATTCCTATCTCTTTCACTGACCGATTATTAGACATGGTGGTAGGCCATGAGCTTTACTCTCTCCTGGATGGATTCAATGTTTATAACCAAGTGCAGATAGCAAAAGAAGATCAGTCCAAGACAACCTTCACAATCGAATGGAGGATCTATGCCTACAGAGTGATGTCATTTGGGCTCTGCAATGCCCCTGCTACCTTCCAGCGAGTCACGATGGTTGCATTTCAAAATCATCTACACAACGTCATTGAGGTATACTTGGATGATTTCTGTGTTTATAGTTTGATCCTTAAATATTGGGGACATTTAGAGAAATGCTTTGATTGATGCCAATAGTATGGGATCTCCCTCAACCGCAAAAAATGCATATTTGGAGTCTCTTCTGGAGTCTTGTTGGGCCACATTGTCTCTGCATAAGGGATAGCAACAAACCCTGCAAAGATTGAGAAGATTGTAGTCTTAACAGTACCAACCAACCTCAAACAATTGAGGGGATTCCCAGGCCATGTGGGCTATTATAGAAGGTTCATAGCCCACTTTGCAATGAAGGTAGCCCCTTTGCATAAACTCCTGAGGAAAGATGTCGAGTTTACATAAATCAATGACTATGACAAGGTGTTCAACACCCTAAAGCAGTGTCTGATTGAGGCACACAACCTGCAACCTCCTAATTGGACGAAGGAATTCCATGTGCACACTGATGCATCAATTGAAGGCTTAGGTGCAATCCTATGCCAGAAGGGATCCTCAAAGCTAGATCAACCCATTTATTATGCAAGCAGAAAGGTAACCGATAGAGATCAGAATTACACAGTGATAGAGCTTGAGTGCCTTGCAATGGTGTTTGCTTTTGGAGAAGTTCTGACACCACCTATTATCAACTCACTTTACATTTTATGTGGATCATGAGGCCCTGTCCTTCCTAATGAACAAAGCAGATGTGAAAGGAAGAATGATGAGATGACTCCTATTCCAGGAGTTTGACTTTAAGGTAATCACCAAACTTGGTCATTCCCATGTCCTGGCTGATCATCTATCGCATATCCCGCAGAATGTAGACGAGGGGCAGGATGATCCAGACCTCCTTGATGCTTCCTTGTTTTTAGTTGAAACAGTTACCCCATGGTACGTAGACATAGCCAATCTCCTGGCAACCCAACAATATCCTCTTGGCATCTCTAGTCGGGAAAGGAAGAAGCTTTTGTTAGAATCAATCCCCTATACTATGTTAGGTGGCACACTGTACAAGAAGAGCAAAGATGAAGTGCTCAAACAATGTGTTGCAAGAGATGAGATTGGGATTATTCTGAAGGCTTGCCATGATGAGCCATGTGGAGAACACTTTGCAAGAGAAGCAATAGCCAGAAAGGCTCTATTAGCAAGATATTGGTGGTTGACCCTCCATAAGGATGCCTATGACTACTGTAAGCGATGTGACACTTGTCAATGGATGGGGAAACCCACAAAGACTAATGCCATCCCAATGCAACCTATCCTTCCCTTGAAGCTATTCAAGAAGAGGGGCATCGACTTCGTGGGTCCAATCGATCCCCCCACCAGACGGAAGCAAAATAGATACATCCTGGTATGTACGGATTATGTCACCAAGTGGTGTGAAGCTAAATCTCTAAACCGGGACGATGGTAATAGTGTGGCCTTGTTCATGTACGAGAATATCATCACCCATTTTGGCAGTCCTCTAGAGATTTTCATTGACAAAGGTATCCACTTCCTTAACAAAATCATGGAAGAATTGACAAAACTGGATAAGATTTGTCATCGCAAGTCCACTCCCTATTATCCCACAGCCAACGGCAAAGTTGAAGTCACCAATTGTATCCTCTTCTCGATCCTGACAAGGAAGATTGCCGCACATCACGGTGATTGGGATGATCGATTTATAGAGGCCCTCTTGGACCTCCCATAAGGCAGCTACAGGGCAGACCCCCTTCCAATTGGTGTATGGAACAAAATCCGTCTTTCCTGTTGAACTCGAGCTACCCTCTCTATGCATGGCCATCAATGAATGTTTGGAAGATGTAGATTCCCTACAATGCCATCTCTTGCACTTGGATTGTCTTGATGAGATTCGCAGGATGGTAGCCCCTCCTAGACACCTCCCATCCCTACTCCGTTCTCCTCTCGTCTGATCCAGCAGCGGTGGTGAGGAGGATTCTGACACATGGTATTTCTACCATTCTCTTTCTTCAGTTTATATATGTATGTATGTATGTATGTATGTATGCATGCATGCATGCATGCATGTATGTATATGTATGTATGTATGTATATATATATATATATATATATATATATATGCATATACATATACATATACATATATATATATATATAACGGTCATGAGAGAAAAGGACTTCGGTCCCTGTCATGCCGACCTATTCTTCGAGAAAAGATGGAAATATCTTCATGAGATTTTTAAAAAATAAAATAAAATAAAAATAAAAATGAAGCAAACAAACTATTATGGGAGAAAAGGAAGCAATTCCCTATCATAATAGGCCTCATTCTGAGAAAAGGTAGAGACACCCTTGGACGGGAAGTTGGTTGTGGAAAATGTGATAACACCCCACAGTCCAGGATAGCTGAATCATTAGCAAACACTTTTCCAAAAGAAATTCCAAAGCCACCTCCCTTGGTGTGCTATCTCTTTACTCCCCGTAGAACATGTGATTCCCTAACACAAACGACATGATCTCCAGAAAATCTATAGTACCAGTAATTGGGCTACCTCCCTGGGTACACCTTGTCTCATCAACTCGCTGATGCTAGCAACACATGAAGCGATCTTCATCGACAACCCCTTGAGTGATGCGAGCTTTCATCCTAACAAGATGGGCTGTGTCTAGGCATGGCTTCCCTCTGTATTTATCAACATAGCATGAGACAAAGGGTGGGGTGAGTGACCAGTCCTTTCCCTTCAATTCAAATGAGAGGTGAGCTGTGTGGAATGGAGGGTTGCATGCATGGGTTGGGCCTCTCAATGCACAACACACGATCTGTTCTTGTGCATTGCACTATAAGGCTCCCTGGCCTTCCTTCTCGCATCCTATGCCAGCACAGGGCGGGATGCATAATTGCACCATCAAATGTGCACAAGGCATACAACCTCTACACAAGTGAAAGTGAGGATTACATCAATAGGTGTGAGGAACAGGTTTCCCTCATGTATGTATCAACAGAGTGTGAGACAAAGAGGGGTTCAGTATGACTGGTGTTTCCTAAATCAATTATTGAGAGGTGAGGATTGAGGGACGTTATGACAATTGGAGTCAGGTATGTTCTCGTTTTCCTATGCACACACGGGATTGGTCTTTGCTATCACCATAGAACGCATCATCCTCTTTTGTACACTGCACAACAAGGCTCCCTAGCCTTTCTGCTTGCACCTATGCCAGACGGGGTTGGACATATTGATGCACCATCAACTGTGCACCCTGGCGCATACTCCCTCTGCACCATCCCCTTGTCGATTCCTAAACCGGGCATGAGATCTGGATTTCCATCAATATTACCTCGAGGGATGTAAGTTATGGGGCGAGTGATTGTTCTCTCATCCCCTCTAAGTGCCGGTGAGCTAAGTGATCCTTTGTCATCAACAACACATATCTCGATGGGCTTTATCAACTAGCTACCTCCTTGGGTGCTGTTGCATGGTCCTTGCCATGCTGGCTTAATGCTGGAGTGAGTTGTGGTACCGTGCAGCCGACTCCAACCCTTCTGTATAACAGTGACAATTCCTTCGACCATATACAAAACGGGCCAAGTTTTTCTAACCCTATCCTTATGATTGCAAGATTATGTTATGTGTTAAGTGCAGGGATGTCAGAGTCTAGTCGGTTGATGAGTCCTAGGTTGTGTTGATGCATCCAATCTTGTTCGTTAAGGTTTTAAGTGTGGGGACGCGTTCCTGCACGTGTATGATGCATACGCCCTACATATGCCTCAATTTGATCATGCATCTATGCTATAACCCAATTTTACCCTAATGGGGTCCCTTCCCAACCCACCCGTCCACTTTCAACCCACCCTTGGAACCACCTCTATTTCCCTTTATCCCTTGTTTTGATGTTTTTCATGTGAACGCACCCAATGTTCACCAGAACCAAAATCCAACCTTTCCACCCTATTCGTCCCTTCAAATTGACCATTTTTCCCTTTTACTAACCCCTGTTCCGCTAGACAGTTCTTGAGTTATTAATTTTTGACCCATTTTCTGTCAATTGGATGTGTTTCCATGTGAACGCATCTTTTTGCTTCAGAACAACAATCTCATGTGCCCTCCCTGTCCTACATCTTTTCCTTGACATTTTTTCTTTTTATCATCGTCATTTAGATGCACTATTCATCAGTTATTAATTTTTGCGGGTTTTCGGGACATTTTTGTGAATATTTTTTACATTTTTCCATGTGCCCATGCCCTCTTTTCACCAGAATTCTAGTTCAAATTGATAGCTTTGTCCAACAAACCTTTCTCCACACTTTTTCTTTTTTCTCCACCCTATTTCACCTGTTGTATTTTTAGTTATTAATTTTTCAATGTGTTTTCGGGCGTCTTTTTGTGTTTTTCGCATGTGAACCACTCCTCTTTCCCCTGGCAATGAGTTTTGATATGAGAGTCCTGTGAATCCCCTTACCTTGGATATTTTTCCTTTTTACTACCCTTCGTTCCAGTATTTGGTTATTCCCGTATTAATTTTCGAGTTCGGCTTTTGGTTTTTTTCCATGTGAACATATCCTATCTCAATCAGAACCGTGTTTTGATGTGATAATTTTGTCAGGCATGTTATTTTTCACATTTCTCCTTCGTCACACACTTTGTTTCGGTGAGCGGATTTTTTGATATTAATCCCCGTATGTATTTTTGGGCTCATTTTTTCCATTTTTCCCATGTGTTATGCCCTGATTTTGCCTTGGAAACCATGTTGTACTTTTCCGACATCTTCTTCTCGTTGCCCAGCCCATTTTTCCTTTTTACAGAATTTCATTTCGATGCACAATTTGCATGTTATTAATTTTTCTTTGTTTCGTCATGTGTTCCCGTGCATCTTGTCTCGCGCGTGAACTTGCACGTTTTCGGTTTCACGAGCCTCCAAATGCCCCCGTTGCATCTGCAACTCTCCCGCCACCATCTTGGCCCCATTTGATCCCGCCAACGTAAATTTTTTTACCCCCACCCCGCGCACGCACGCAGGATAGGGGCACACCACCCTTTTAACGATTTTCTTTTTAACTTGATTTTTTTCATTAATAAAAAAACAAAAATAAAACAACCCTTTAACACTTTTTTTAATTAAAAAACCAAAAAAAAAACCACCACCCCCCTTGCCCCCGGGTTCCCCCGACCCCCCCCCCACCCCCAACTACCTTCTTCTTCTTGTTTCTCTTCTCCTCTCCTTCTCCATCCCTCCTCCCCTTTCTCCTCCCTCTCCTCCCTCTCTACCTTCCTGCCCTCTCCCCACTCCTTCTCCTCCTCCTCTTACCTTCTCCTCCTTGCCTCCCTCCTCACTGTCGCCCGCGCTGCCGCTCACATTATCCCGGTCCCGCCGCTTACCCCTACCCACTACCCCTCCCACCATCCCCCTGCCTACCCGCCGTTCCCCCCTTCCAACCCTTTTCCTACCCCTTCCACCCCCTACCCGCCCACCCACTATCCCCCATCCCCTTTTAGGCCCCTTTTCCCCCATCCCTATTAGTCCCCCCTTTCCCTTGTGCGCCCCCTCTTACGACACCCCCCTCTATCCGCCAACCATTCATGTGTGTTCGTGCGCGTGGACATATTTGCGAGTTGTTAGCGCATATTCACACGCCGTTGTGCGTTATTTTTTGTGTGTGGTTGGTGTGTTCGTGGTCTTCGCAGGTGTTCGCGCATGAGGATGCGTGTCGAACTCATTTGTGGGCATGCGAGGTCGCTTGTGGGCGTGCGAGGTCGCTATTGTTCACATGCATGTACCCGGACATTCATTTTTTAAATCTCAAAACTCCCTTCAAAATCGTAAAATCCATAAAGAATATTTGAAATTTTGAAAAAATCATTAAAATTTCCAAAAAGTACACAAAATTGTTGAAACCTTTTCCTACATTTTGAAAATTTTCCTTCATGAAAGATGCCATTAAATAGTTTTTGAAAAATCAAAATTGTCCCAAATCATTCATAAATGATGAAAATTCATAAGAATTTTAGAAAAATACGTACAACAAACCAAAAAATCCAAAAACTCACATTTATATACTTTCATATTTTGAACAAATTTTTGGAATGGAAAATATCAACACATTTTTTTGGGACATAATTCTTTCATGGAAAAATATTCTAAAAATGTACTCATTATTTAAAACCTTTGAAAATTCAAAAACATGATCGACAATTTTCCAAAAATCTGAAACAAAATGGTTTTTAGCCTTCGTGTTGGGAAACATCCGTTCTTGGTTTTTTTTTTGAAAACAAATCAAACAAAAACAAAACAAAACACCTCCCTACTATTCCATCATGGTATGAGAAAAAAAACAAAAAACCACACAAATCAAAACATACAAAACAAAATCCTAATCATCCTTCTTTTCATTTATTTTGGTCATGCGTATCGTTTTTTTTTGTTTGGTCAAGGTGTTAGTTGGTTTCTTTTTTTTTGTACGGAAAGACGACTATTGTTAGTCGACCTTCTATCAATTTTTTTTTTTGGATTTTCATGGATTGCGCATTCCATCTTTCAGGATATGGTATTAGACTTTGCAAACATACCCACACATCACTAGGTTTTTTCTCTTTTTCCCTCTCTCACGGTGCACCATAACAAACATTTAATTGCAATAAAAATCAATTGATCGTTGCACACATCAAATTAATAGAATGCACATCATAAAATTGTAAATAAAATAAACTGAACGTTAATTGTAAAATGAACCCCGCAGTTAGAGGAGCATGTGATCAAAAGAAAATAGATATTAAAAGAAAAGGAGGGCACTAAGATTATCAAGAGCCAAAAGAACGACTAGTGTGGAAAGAGAAGAGAGTAGTAGCAAACTTCCATGAGTTTGACCTAGCAAACACACTTTGTGAGGTTAAACTAGATGTGAATCTACAATTAATTCAATTATCATTGAACATTTGTAAGGATTTTAAGAAAATCCCATGAACGGGTTATGTCATTGAACCTTTTGGTATCCATCGAGTGGAAAGTGAATGGTGGGATCATGTAGAGAAGCACTACCTTAGAGTGCAGGCATATATCGATGGAATCTTGATAGACAATGTAATGGTGGATCCTAGCTCATTCGTAAACATTATGAGTATGGATTTATTGGAGAGACTAGGTCTACTAATCCAAAAAGATGTCACGACAGTTTTAAAAATGGGCGATGATAGCCTAAGACAACCGAAAGGAATGGTAATGCAAGTACATGTAATGGTTGCTAATATTTGTTGAGAATCAAGCTCGTGGTTAGTATCAATGACATGACCAATCTTATCTAGATAGTTGTAGTGTTAGCTATCACTCTCCATGTGTGTTGTAAGAACTGAGTTGGTCAAACTCAACCACAGTTAGTGGTATGATTAGTTAGTGACCTAGTATGTTTTCAGTTATGTGTAAGTAGACTTTAGTAAGCATTATGGAATAATGAGAAGTAGAGAGCATGAGAGTACACTCTCTCTACTATAGATCCATGTCTTTGTCTCTCTCCCTCTGTCCTCTCTCTAAAATTTTGACATGGTATTAGAGCCATGTAGCATGAAACCTAGTGAGCCTATGAGCTTGGATTGTGGGAGCAGGAGTGTGAATCTCTACAGGAAGATATTGGAAGCCATAACAAATCCTTGAAGGGTATGTATTTGTTTTTTGTAAAGTCCATATTTTATTGAGCCTATTGAGGCATGATAGAAAGGATCAATGACATATGCTGGAGCTTGGGAGCATGCCTTAGTGGCCAGTATAATGAGAATGCATTCAGCTTGATTGGTCCAAAATTGTGCATGTTGATTTACTATGTGGATAGCATAGGTGTGCATATTTATTAAGCTTGAAGTGTGGCTAGTGCAGTTGGAATGATGCTTGGCATTATGGAGCATCATGTGCAGCCTAGTTTAGCATGTATGTCATTAACAAATGCTTAGTAATAATGATCTCATGAGCAGCAACAGGTTACTTCAGTCAAGATCAGTGTGACTTGCCCACAAATTGTGCTTGTTTTTTTCAAGTAAAAGATGAACATTTTTCAGCTATAAAATGCTTGGATTTGGAACACTCAACCTCATGGATGCTTGAAAATGAGCATGGCTTTAGTCACATGAATTTGGGCATGCTTGACAATAAGGGTAGTTCATACTTGACTTCATGAAGCTCAATGAAGCTTAGTTGGTATCTATAAATGCTTGGATAATTGCTCCATGAATGCAAGATAGTTTGTGAAGTGCAATGAACTTTGAGTGCTCAATTTTGGATTGGTTTATTTCTAGTTATAACAGTGTGGTGGCTATTCACAGCCTATGAGAAGTGTATCTGCCACTATTACTACAAGCAGGGACAAGCATTGATGCTTCCATGACCTTATATTGACCCCCAGATATTGTAGAACATGCATACTATGGTTGGAGACTATTTTGAGCTAAGAATACCTTTGTTTTAGCAAAATAATTCACTATTGGTTATTTTAGACTGTTGCCTGTCACTCAACGTTGAGACATGACTACATAAACTGCATGTAGTCAATGAGATGTACATGCAATGCTACTCTCCTCAAATATTAGGAAAAATAGTTGGAGATGTTTGACATGCTTCTATGTTGAGAAATCACCTGAACTATCTAAACGGAATCCGATTCATGATCAACAGAGAGCACACTGACAATGGTTGGGAAGAGTGCATTAGGGGAGTTTTGAGGTCTCGAAAATGCCTTTTAGGATGTGGAGAGAGAGTGCTCTAGACCAATAAGAGCAAAGCCTCCGTAACGGAACTTCTATTTAAAAAAAATTAAAAAATCATTTTACAAAAATATATAAATATGATAATATTACGAATTTGTATTTTTATTATGTATTTTTAGTCTTTTATATTCGTGATTATGACATCTTTTGCATTAATGGCATAGAGTCTCGGCTACTTTTATTTAATGATGTTTCTAGATTAATGATAATGAGTGATGTAATCGAAATTCAAATTGGTGAAAAGCATGGCGCTCAGTTTTTTCCCTCCTTTCTTTTATTCCTCTATTGTTTTTCCCTCCGTTATGGTAGCCTAGTCCTCTCTCTCTCTCTCTCTCTCTCTCTCTCTCTCTCTCTCTCTCTCTCTCTCTCTCTCTCTCTCTCTCTCTCTCTCTCTCTCTCTCTCTCTCTCTCTGCATGTATCTCTCTCTTCTACCATGGATACAGAAATTCGACCTTCAACAAGGCGTCCAAGCTCCCAAATCACATCCATATCAGTGTTTAACTCATTCCAAACTGATGGAAGATGGATTCCTACTATCATTAGCAAAGGTAGTTGGATCACCATGCAACAAGCAAAACGTGGAAAAAGGCAAAGACATGAGAGCTCGTTTATTTCTGCTTGGAAGGGCAGAATCCGAGATTTTAAGCTTGGAGCAAATAAGAATAGCATCAAAGAGGTACTAGCGCAACATGTGTTCATGCATAGAGAGCAGTGTTTGAAACCTGGATCTTCAAAGCTTCCAATGCATAGACCAAATTGTAAGAATTTGATTCTTAAGGTTTTTCCTTTCTTAAACATGGTTTAGGTTTTTCCATTATAATATTTGTTTGTCTTGTAGATGTCTATCCCTCTAATCTTGAGGAATGGCAACCAGTGGAATCTATTATTGATGTTATTGATGTTATACATGGTTCAATTGGAGAAGAAATGTATAGAGGCAGAAAGAAGACAGAGCTTGCAGAGAATGGAATATTCTTTTATGACCATTCTTATGTTATTCCTATGCGGCGTTGCCAATGGGGATCAATAAAACTCCTTCCTTTGCCAGATTTTTCAAGCTTTGAGTGGCCTTTGCCAAGTCCAGCTACTAGTGAGGGCTATAGATGTAAGATATTTTCTGAGATCCAGAAAGCACTAAAATCTAATATCTCAAGTAGGCTAAGCAAAGTTACTTTATTTATGCCTATTAATATATTTATTGATTTCTTCTCTAATATGGAGATAAGAATAACAAAAACCATGCTTTCAGTGAAGAGACTAACATATGATCATATCATACAATTTGTTGATGAAGGATGGGAAACAAGGACAGAAGGAAAAATTATATGTAAGATAGATCAAGACTCTATAGCTTGTAAATATATGATTGCTACTCAAAATTTTATCCTTAGCTTTTACTATAGTCAATGGCATTTTTTTGGTAGTAGTCTAGTTGCTTTAGACCAGAATCTTAATGATTTCAGCAAGGATCCTATAGTGGATCTTGATATTTGGTTCAACGAGGATATTATTGCAATCTTAAAGATCAGAAAATCATGTACGCTACATCAAGTGAGGATGGATTTACAAAATGAAGACATTGAACTACCATGCTCCTTTGTATTCCAACTTGACAAGAAACGAGTAAGTTTTCACATCATATTATATCTACTTAGATGTATATCAAGATCTCACTTTCTAACTAACAAACATTTGTAATTTATTTTTTGCAGATATCGAAAAGGAGAGAAAATAATATACGCTGCAAGGACATTCAAGAAAAGATATCTTTACTATCAATATAAAATATATGTACAAATTTTGTAGCAGATGTCTATCTGCCATCTCTATGAGATATACAAGGGCTGAAGGGAAAATTTCTATATATGAAGGCTTACAAGGCGATATGGCAAAGCTATTTCTTTTTTGGAGAACTATCATTTCTAGGAGTCCTTTTGCCTTTCTTTGATGTCTTGGGTATAGAAGGTGTTGAACCTGTGGATTTGCCTTCCGTGGTTATAGGCACCGCATCTCCTTCATGGTGCAAATCCCCACCAATCTTTGTTGTTGGTTGTATGCAATTGACCATTATATACTTCAAGAGCTTTGCTCTGACGTACCAAACATGCTCAGATGTATAGCAATCCTTCGAAAACTATCACACATTTATAGAAAAAAGAGTTTTAGTTCATTATTGTTCTTACAATAGACTATATTTTTATCATCAATGGACTATTTGCAATTAATATCTATCTTAAAGTTTAGCATCTTTCATATTACCTTTACATGTTTATCATCATTAAGATAAGCAAAGTTAACCATTCTTCTAGCATTTGCAATCACCCTCCAGCCCACAAGAATGGCTATCATCCTGATGGGGACACTGCAACCACCAACACAAAGTAAAACTATAAAGAGGACGAATGGTAGTTCATAGAATAAACTCATGTTTCAATTATTTTAATGAATAACTTACTGCAACTTGTCTATATTGCATTGTTGCAAGCAAATCAGACGGCATAGGGGGTCTTTTCTCTAGCTCTTCAATTAATCTTTTGGCACCTCTGTATATAAAATATGTTGAAATTTAGAGTACTTACAAAAAAAAGAATTGAAATATCAAGGAGCCCTTGGATAATATAACTTACAATTTAGCATTTCCATGGCTTCCTTTCATAGAGTTGATTAAAAAGCATTGCTTATCCACAAGGTCTATTGCAATCAAGCTCCAATGAGAACTAAAAGCAATCATATCTCAACAAATTAGTAGGATAAAATCTCAAAAACTCTAATAGAATATTGAATCACTTACTTTTCATTATATGAAATTATAAGGAGCTCCAAAGTATTGAAGTCAATCAAATTGAGCCAGTGCTCAATAAAACTTGTATCAAGCTCATTCCTCATAAAGAATGAGATAGATGGATCAAAAACCTCAATTTTTTGTTGTATATCCAAAGGAAACTCATGCATTATACACCTAGAAAAGGCATAGAAATAGTGAGTATAAACAAGAAAAATCTTATTGTTAAAAAAATATCAAAAAGTATAAGTAATTATGGATGGACATGCCTTAGTCCAACAAGAATAATACTGTCATTTACTTCTCTTTTTTTATCCTTAAGAATCTGAACACATGCAGCATCAAAGGAGATAACCTCAGTTCTTTTGCCTAAGTCACCAGGTAAGAAACAAAACACACTGAATCCTTTTGGATTAACTCCTTCAAGAAGGGTGGCTAGCTCATTTTCAAAGGACTCTAGTTGCTCTGTTTCCCTTTCTTCAACCCTTTGCCTCCTATACTCTCTCCATTTATCTGCTTGTTCCTCTTTAGCTTTCTCCTCTTTTTCATGTTGCCTTGTATCCTTCTCATGGGTGACATCCTCAACCCTGAGACCAGAATCATCTTTCTTTCTCCTAGCTGGGGGCACATTAAGGATATTAAATGTCTTCATATCAGTGAGGGGAATTGGCTCAAGGACCTTTGAAAATCTATATCTTAGCCTCCTAAGAATTACCATGTCCTTGTCCATGAGTGTGAGCCTATGAGCATGAGCAGCACAAATGTAGGTATCTTGAAAAAACTCAACTAAAAAATCCTCTGTGGCTTCTTGTATACAATTCAAAGCTGTTCTTGTCCATCTGAAACTATCCAAACTATATCTGTCACAAATTTCCCTGACAAGCCTCTAAAAAGACAACTTTGGAATTGCATTGTCAAGAGCATTTATTGCCTTCCTAATCTCCCTTAGGCACCTGACATTTTGAGAAAACTTTCTCCTTGGCTTTGACTTTCTAGAGACCTTCTGAGGCTTTGAAGACTGATGAATCTTTGATGCTAAATCCCTAGGATCAATCTTCTCTTTTCTTGCTGTTGCCTTAGTCCTAGCCATCTGCCAAAAAAAGACATGTTACTTCTTCTCCAGCATGTCCAACGAAACGTGAGTCTAGACAAGAGGTATCCATGCTGCATGGCGTTTTCGCGTTTCAGCTGAATTTTTCTCGAGGTGTCTAGTGAAACGCGAGTGTCAAGTGAGGCGCCTCCTTGCAGATGCTTCTTTTCGCGTTTCACCGGACTTGTTGTCCATTGTGTCCAGTGAAACGCGAATTTAAGCCAGGAGACCTGCTTGAAGCACCTTATTTTCGCGTTTCACCGGACAACTCATGAATAGCATAAAAATCGACAAAACCAAGAAAAAATAGCTTTGATCTAAGGAAAGCTTTTAAGATTACATAAAATATCCACAGAATTAGGGAAGAAGTTTGAAGATTTCCTTAAATCTCCACAACATTAAGGAATGCTCCCACTATGGAAAAAATTCTTGTGTAGTGGTCATAAGCTCATAATAACATATATGATTAAGGAAAAGTATCAAAAGAATGCATTGAATGGAGCCTGTTATTGAAAAGCAAGATGCATAAACCATACCTTCTTTTTAGCTTGTTCTTCACAATCTCAGCCTAAAGACGACAATATGCTCGAAGGTTTCCTTTGTTGGGGAAGCAGTGAAATGCTTGGAGATTGGAAGGAACACCAAAGGTAAAGGTGGAGTAGCGATGAAATGCAATGAAAGACAAAGGCGGTGAATTTGTATGGACTCAACGTTCTTGCCAAAGTGTTAATAACACACGTGTGACGTACTCTCGCTTACCGGAATTTCTTTTTTACTTGGAAAAGGGTTATGTAACACACGTGTGACGTATTTTTGGAAAAAGAGAATGCGCACATCTTCTGAGGAGTTTGATACGGTGAGTTAAGTGAGACACGTGTACACATATTTTTCCATTATTACACAAACTTTTTCATTGGAACTATCACCACATGCTTAACGGTCAATATAAAAGCATTTCAAAGCCATTTCTCCGACATTGTCTTCTTTTCTGCCAAAATTTCGTCTCGACTTCCCTTCACGGACCTTGCTTCCTGTGTGGAGAGCAGTTCAACAATCTTTGATAGGTAACAATTTTTTTTTATTACAAGTATTTTAACAAAATAAATTTGATTAATATAGAAAGAATTTTTAATAACACTTGAATAATTACAGATGTTATGTGCTTTGTATCTTTTAAAAGCAGCATAGCTTTTCCAAAAATGATTTTATCATCAATTTCTGTGTTTCCATAGAATTAATTTATAGTTCATGTTTCTCTTCTTGATTTGCATCTTTTGACCAGTGAAACGCGAAACAATGTCCCTGTTAGTGATATTTTGCTAAGTATCGCATTTCACCGGCGAGATATTGGAATAATTTTTGTCTTCAAAGTAGTGTCCGGTGAAACGCGATTTCTTCACAGGCATTTGCCTTGGACACTTGAATTTTCGCGTTTCATCGGTCAACTAAAAAATTTTCTCCTTTTTTGATTTTTTTGTCTTGGAAAATCAATTTTGGGGCCTCTTTCCATGGTTCCATCTTGTTTTATTGGATATTGGTTTTATTCTGCTTTTTTTTCAGGGATAACTATTTTCCTGGTCAAGATGACAAAGAGGAAGCTATCTCTGGAAGGAATGGATGAGGAGGGGATAATTGAGATATCTGATGATAGGCTCTTTGATTTCTTACACACCACTAGAAATTCTTCCAAGTTTGGCTATATCAGGGAAATTTTCAATGTTCCTTTTGATTTGAAGGAGTTATTGGAGGATCTTGAAGATAAACTTAAGGAGTACAGATGTTTTTATGATAGACATGTGCAAGGTTTGGAAGTCAATGGATTTGTTCATTATAGTGATGTTATGGGAGGCACCAATACATCCAGGTCAACTTTGCTAGGCAGGTTCAACCTCATTGATGAGGAATTCAGAAAGAAAGAAACATGTTGCCCTTTCCACAGGTACCAACACCAATGCCTTCTGATCCACAAGGACGTTGGATTTATTGTGTATCTTTAGTACATGGAAAATTCTTCTCCAGATATAGACCAACAGAGAAAGCTAGAGGATATTGCAAGTATGGATAAGGAGGTCGAAGAGAAGGAGGAGATGTTCCAAGAAGATGTTGAGAATCAACTTGTCCAAGGTTTTGATGTAGGTTTATTCAAGAGTGACAATATCACAATGGTGGAAGAAAAGGAGATCGAGCCAAGTGCACAGGTTGATGAAGAAGGTCCTCTTGCCTGTGTTCCAACATTTCCCACTTATCTTATCAACAAGAAGAGATATGTGTTGCTAAATGATATTCAACATCTTTTTTATCTTAGAGAAGATTATTGCTTAGCAATCCTTGCAGGTTGGGGCAAAAATGACATGAATTTTATAGGTTATGAACAAGAACCACTAGCAAGTCTTGATGTTGAGGGAGAGAATTTCCAAGATAGCTCTATAGCCTTACATACATGTATTAATCAGATCATAGAATACGAAAAGGGGGGGCTACCTACAGAAGAAGAGTTCTTGAAGGTCCAGAAGAAACTTCATATTGATGATATAGGGTATGAAGAGAGATTGAAGTCTCCATCAGATGAGAAGCCCAAGAGTTCAATAAATCTTTATGATGATACTCTTCTTGAAGAAGACGAACACCCTAAGGTATGAAATATAATTCGAAGTTACCCATTGAGTTTATGTTAGACTTTATTATGCATTATAGATAAATATCTTATATCTTGTACTGTTGGGGTTTGTTCTATAGATTGAGA
The DNA here is from genome assembly GCF_053477565.2 of Lygodium microphyllum. Classification (NCBI taxonomy): domain Eukaryota; kingdom Viridiplantae; phylum Streptophyta; class Polypodiopsida; order Schizaeales; family Lygodiaceae; genus Lygodium; species Lygodium microphyllum. The sequence continues at coordinate 88,025,353 of NC_141153.1, read as the reverse complement.
TTGAAGATCTGGACAACTTTCTTGGAAGGGCCAAGGGCTCTAGGCCAATGAAGCTTGGAAAAAATCAAAGCCTTGGCCATTATATTGGAAACTTAAACAATCAAACAATTGTAATATATCATAGTAGATTGTCAAGCTCTCCAAGTCTACCAATGATGGCTTTGAGAGCTATCTCAAAGGTAATTGGATCTCAAGTTTTCAGTAGAGGTTTGGACAAGATCATTTTGGTGGAGAAGGAAGAAGCCATAAGAGTTTTTGGCTTCATGCCTGGATACAGTGGATCTAGAGCTGGATATTTTGGAGTTCTTGGCTCCTATTTGCTCTCTTATGTAGGAGATAGTAAGAATTTGAAGCTTCTTCCAGGCTATCGGAAACAAGAGTTTTTAAAATACAGAGATCTTATTGAGTGGGATGAAACAAAAGATTCCTCTAGAGGCCCTGTCGAGCTACCTGAAACCAAGGACTCCTCTGAAGGCCCTGTTGAGGTGCCTGAAACTAAGAACTCTTCTGCAACACAATCAGACTAGAAGATGCCAAAGATTAAGGGTTTCTTGAAACCCATCTTTTCCCAACTCTTTGTTTGGTTTGTAACCATTCTGTAAATCTTTGCTTTGCGCAAGAATTTAAATATCTATCTTTTCTTCTTTGGGTAACAATTTGTATAGTCCTTGCTAAAGATGATGTATTGCTTGATGTGGTTGTATCTTTAAGCTTGAATTTATGCCAAATTTGTCGATAGAACCATTGAAAGACCTCTAATAAACTGTTGGCTTTGTGTCTTCCACCTCCATGTCTTGTGTGTCTGAAATATTTTGTTCTTGCTTGATAATGTGATTTTTCTATACCTTGGGTTGACCAGATAGATAGAGATCCATATTGTTTAATAAAGTATGGAGCATGGTTGTATAGAATATGCTGCATAGTCAACAAATAAAGAAAGTTATTAAAAAACATTATATGAGTTCGACAATGAAGAAACAAACATATACAAACTTCTTACCATATAGTGAGTAAAGTGTTGATCACTCCAAGCTTCTGTCATTGCCTTTTTGAAAAGGTTCAATTGGTTTTTAAAGTCTTTGAGATCATCATCATTCCATTCAGTCTTATCACAATAAAAAAACACTTTGTCTAGTGTTTCCCAAACTTTAGCTTTTCTATTTTGAGCTTGTCCATTATCAGTGTGATCCTTAACTGCATTATGTAGGGATTTCCACTGATTAAATTTAATATTTGAGCCACCATTTCTCGAGTTTATCTTGCCAAGTCTCCCATGAAAGCCTAGAAACCTTCTAGCCTTCACTCCACCAATAGATGGTTTTTTTGGGACACAATTACCATCCTTAGACTTTTGAAGATCTGGTTCAATAACAACATTGCCACCATGCAAACCAATTGCAGAGAGAACTTTTTCAACCTTTGTTATAGCATCTGTTCTAGTTGATAATGGCTTCAACTTCCATGCAAATCCTATATAGAGATGAACAAGCTTTTCAATTATCTTGCAAAGTGCATGAAGTGTACAAATATGGGCATTCGCTAAAGGAATGTCCAAGACTGGTTTAAACTGTGGATCCTTATTGTGCCTAGAGGGAGCTCTATTCCAATTGCTTGAGTTTAACTCTGCAGCTGGTGACATGCAGTATAAGCAAGGAGATCTCGAGTTAGCTCCCTTTGATACATTATACATACATTTGAGTGTCTTTAGGTCACCAGCTATATGCCACTCAATCCTGTAGTTCCCAAATCCTTCAACAAATAGCTCTTCTCCTGCTTGTTGCCTTTGAATAACATTAGGTATTGATGTTTGATGAAAAACCCAATATAGTATATCAAAATTCTCAGTATCTACCTCAAATGCTCCTAGCCACCAGATGTTATATTCAGATTGAACACTAAATGATGTTGAGTGATTGCAATGACCTGACGAAAGTGCTCTATTCATCAAGGTGATAGAGATTCTCTCCAATTTTTTACATTTCAGAATCTCACTTTCATCAAGTTTAATCACAAATCTAGCCACTCCCTGTACTGACAAGTCATAAAATTTGATCATTAAGCATTGTAGGGTGGGCAAGTCAAGGAAAATATTGTTAAATTAATTGAATGTAACCTCCTTTTTCTTGCCCTTGAAGCTAGCCTTGATATGAAAAGGCTCGCCTAGAATCTCCATCACTTGGTTATTAACTCTCTGTCTGATAGTCCTAACCACAAATGGTTTTGGAAGTATGCAATTGTGTACCTGTCCTTGCTTCATATTTGATTGTAAAAGCTGGAAAAGTTGCATATAAGCATCTCGACTGATACCAATACTATCCAGTGTCTTCTGTACTAACTCAGAATCCAAAGAATGATCCTTTACAAATGACTCCAAGCATTGTTTCTTTGCCTTTTTAAATTTCTTCTTCTCCAAAATATCCTTTGAAACTACTGAAGGAAGAAGATGATAATAAAACTGAGCTGCTTTTAAAGAATCTCTTTCACTTGCATTTGGTTGTAGAAGAGATCTAAGCAAAATTAACATCACAAATCAATGCAAGTAGTTTAAATAAAGCCATATTTAAGATTTTTCAAGTGAAAAAAAATATTCCTTGCTGCTTGGATTCTTTTACCACAGCCTCCTCCTCCTCGTTTGAGATTCTCAATATTTTTAAGAGCTCTTTGTCGATTTCGAAGGCCTAATAAAGTTTGTTTTTGTTGATAACCTTTGATACGCTTTTCCAATGAATGAATTTTTTGTTGACAATCCTCTAGCTTCTGCAACAACTCTATATTGTGTTTCATCAAAAGATGATTCTCTAGTCCAAGGATATCCTTTTCTGCAACAAGATTAAGTGTATAACCTAAAAATCCATTGTAGCCATCACCAATAAACCTCATTAATGACGAGCTATTATAGAAAGGAGGAGTGCTATTTCTGCTAGGATCTTTGGGATATAGCTTTCCATCTAACCAAAGATCAATATTCTTCTTTCCTTCAAACCTCAGTATATGTTTCATAGACTCTGTAACCGTGATAGATTTTGTTCTCTTTCTTATTGGTTCATACTCACTGTCCAACTCAATATGAAGATGATAGAGAGGTCTTTTATGAGAGCTACAGAGATCATTAGATGATTGATCCATAGCTGAGTTACAGAGATCATTGGGTGATCGATCCATAGCTAAGGATATGATTGGAAGCAAGAACGAAAACAAAGAAGAGACTAATAAGGAGGAGAAAAAAAGAAGAGAGAAACGATGGAGAAACGATGGAGGGAGGAAATCGAGTATCCACCAAAATTCAAATTGAATATTACTTTTCACTTTAATGAGGAGAGGTAAGATCTTCATTATGACAACCTTGCCAACTTTATGGTGACCTAGATTTCTAGGTTTGATGTGACCACGAGAATATCACGACAATGACTTATTAACGAATTTTGATATTTTAACTTACCAAAATATAAACCTTTTAAAAATTCTATAAAATGATTTTATTTCGTAAATTGTTTTCTCTCTCTAGGATCTCTTACAGGGCATTTTCGAGACCTCAAAACTCCCCTAATGCTACACTAGTTCTTATGCATTTATGATGTGATGGCTATGCAAATTATAAGCTTTTAGTCCCCAAAGGATGCTTGGGATATTCTCATGAAGAATAATGGTAATGTTACTCATGCTAGAAGGATACAACTGAAGCAACAGTTTAATAACATGTCTAAAAATGGCATGAGCATTCAAGCGTATATGATAGAGATAAAGACCATAGCAAATAATCTTGCTACTATTGGTTCTAAAGTCTCAAAGGATGATATGATTGCAGTTACATTGAATGGACTAGGCAAGGAGTATAAATCTTTTGATACTTTGATTTCTGTGAGACTAGATCCCCCTAACTCGGATGAATTACTTGTATTGTTGCTACATGAGGAAGTCAAACTTGGTCTCAATACATGTTTAAGTACCTCTCAGAGCAGAGATACTATTTTTTACTCTAATTAGTGAGCTAGAGGTGGTAGAGCTCATGGAGCTTTTTGAGGTCGTGGAGACACTAGGAATACATATGGACATCAGCAACAAAATGCATGGCAAAGCTCGAATGCACAAGGATAACGAGGATATGGAGCCATTAGAGGTAGGGAGAGATCACCTAGAGGCAAAGGTGGCTCTTGGCAGTTGCATGAGTAGTCTAACAGTGATAAATACTATCATTATTGTGGAAGATATGGACACATAGCAAAGGACTATCATAAAAAGCAAGCAAATATGAAGGCAAAAGGTAGACAACATGGAAATTATGCACCAGTGGTACACGGGATGATTAGAGAGATAGGTTGTTTGTTATGCACATCATGTTCCTAAGAATACATCTAAGCAATGCAAGGATGAAAAATGGAATATAGACTTAGGAGCATCCAATCATATGACTCCGCATGGTGAGTGGTTTGATGGGATGATAGCACGTTTCCATGGACATGTATGCATTGGTGATGGCACACAACATGATATTTAGTATACAAGTATGGTTCAGTTAATCATGCCTGATGGCATGAAGAAGAGTCCATATGATGTACTACATGTGCCTTCTACTACTAAGAATTTATTATTGGTTGGACAGATGACATAATAGAATCTACAAGCTAGATTCAACAGAGATGGTTGCTTTATTGAGGAATATGGAAATGATTGCAAATTGATTGCTAAAGGCAACAGAGATGGCAGAATGTTCAGAGATGCCCTGGACTGAAAGCATCCATGTTTACCCATGATAATGGAGTAGTTAGAGATGTAGAAATTAGGCATAAAAAATATGCAACAAAAGGAGGTTGTACTTGGCTTGCCAAAGTTCAAGTATACTGATCTTAGACATGTCTGCTCTGCTTATCATTTTGGGAAACATTCAAGGTTTCCATTCATGAGACATGTTAGAAACAGTTTGAGACCTTTGCAGTTGATACATTCAGATGTATGGGGTCATGCCCATAATGCATCTTTTGGTGGTGCTAGGTATTATGTGTCATTTATCGATGATTTGAGCATGTATACATGGCTGTATATCCTAAAGCACAAGGATGAGGTGCTTGACGTATTCAAGGATTTTAGGGCACATGCTAAAAATGAGTTTGGATGTTATATCCCATTTCTGAGATCTAATGGAGGTGGAGGCTATGTATCTAGAGAGTTTGATAGATACTTGGCAAGATATGCCATAAAAAGGCAGCTCACATGCAGTTACACACCACAAAAAAATGGTATGGCAGAGAGAAAGAATTGTGTATTTATGGAAGTTGTTAGGGCAATGCTTAATGAAAAGAACTTGCCAAATGCTTATTGGGTTGAAGTAGTTGTCAATGCCGTTTATGTACTATATAGAATACCTACAACTGGAATTCATGATTGGACACTGTTGTATGAGAAGTCATATGATCACAACCTCGATATCACTCACTTCAAAGTGTTTGAGTGCATTGCTTAGATACATGTACTTGATGAAAAGAGGAGAAAATTAGATCCAAAAGCTATAAAAAGTGTTTTTCTTGACTATGCACAGGATAAAAAAGCCTACAAGTATTATAATCTGTCTACTCGAGAGACCTTGATTAGTAGGGATGTAGTGTTTGATGAGCTAGCATCATGGTATTATTGAGATATTTGCAATCACACCTACTTCAGTCTCTTTGTAAGGAGCCATGTGGGCTCAGGGCTAGAATCCCATATGCACAATAGGAGAAGTGCTACCATTCAATTTTCTATAAAGCATTGTACTTGCACTCTTTTTCAATGTAATGAAAGTACTTTTTTCTTTCCAGTAAAGTTTCCTTGTCACTCTCCACACACAAGATTGTGTTTATGAGTCCAAGTCTCAATCTTGGAACAGAATTCACTTGTGCGACGATTTGACTTGTTAGTGTTAATGTCTTCATGAGTTCATTCTTCCTATTTCAACCTCCATAGCTTTTTTCATAGTCATGTCCTAGATCCAAGTTTTCACATGGTATCAGAGCCCAGTTGGGCATGGCCTAGTTTACTCTCTGCTCTTCCAGCTTCTCTTTATCTTTTCCCAGCGCAGCTTGAGTTTATGACGTCATCTCCAGCTCGAAGTCCACTTCCATCTCACTTTAACCTTCATGGCAACCATAGCCTGCAAGACCTTGCCTCCTTGGAGCTTCCATATCTCTCTTTACAGGTCGTATCATTAGGAGCTCTCTTCTAGGATTTTGTTCATCTACTAAAGATGCTTCTTTGTATCACCTCAGAACTTGACATTGCCCTATCTACTACTTAGCACTATCATTTTTTCAGGCTCTATCCTGTGTGGCCTCCATAGCTAGGTAGTACCTAGTCACCTTAGAGGCCCTGGATCTCACACTATAATCCTTTATTCATCACGATTTCTTATAAGAGAATCCTCTCTGACTTTAGGTGCATCTTCTTGGCACATCATGTCCCGACATTGGTGCCACTTCAGCCTGGCATTGCATAAAAACGAGATTGTTGTAAAAAAAACAGTGCAGTCCGATTATGCGCTTCCTACTCTCTTCACATGATGCGATGCTGGCCGTCATGATAGGGCTTTGGTAGCCTATCACCTAAGCTTCCTTGCCATATAAAAAGTGCTTGAAATAATTTAGTCTACAATGCAACAAAATAGAAAACCGGACCTAGGTCAAAAACCCTAATCTAGGCTCCATAGCCAAAGCTCCAAATTTCATCCTTTCCACTTTTTCAAGCTCACTAGAGCTCCTGTCACTCAAGTCTACTGCCTAACCAGAACAAAAAATCAATAAGGAGGGGAGATCTTGCAGACTTGAAAGATTTGGAGTAAGAAACAAGACATTTAATCTCAACATCAAGTTCAAAGATAGTACCTACATAGTGTGTTTTCACACTATCATTGTTTGTGTCTTTTGACACATTAAATTTCAACTCTATTACTGAAAAGTTTTAGAGTTTAAAGACTAATTCTCAATGGAAATTATGAAGAATTAGGTTTGAAATATCTTGAAGGATTTTGAAGGTTTGAAGATTCAAGGAAGAAGCTACAGACATAGTGTCCATTGACACTCACCTAGTGCTTCTTGGCACTTGTGCTCAACTCATCTGCTACTGAAATATGAGAATTTTAGTGCTAATTTGTTGTTGCTCCAACCATCTAACATGGGAAAAGACTCTCCAACTACTCACTTCAAAGGAGTTGAGTTTCACACGTGGTAGACCCGCATCAAACTCATCCTGATGAAGAAGGGCCTCTAAGCCATTACTACTGGAAAAGAAAAGAAGCCTCGTGATGCGGATCTTGTAGTCACTTGGCAAAAGAATGATGATAAGGCTTAGGCCAAAATGGAGCTAGAGGAGAGCTATATCCACCATGTGGATAATTGTGATACTTCACAGGATACATGGAAGAGACTTGACACCTTGTTTGGTGCACAGTTTAAGTCATCAAAGTATGGTCTCTTGATTGAAATTTTCAGGCTTGAAATGAAGTCCAGCACATCACTTGCCACAGATCTAAATTACATGGAAGGACTTCCAACCCAACTTGCAAGAATCAACATTAAAATGGAAGAAGATGTTTGCATTGGTGTTCTACTTAAAAGTTTGCATCTGAATATAATAATGTATCAACAACTCTAATCAATATGCCAAACCCTGGGCTTGTTGATATCCAGGCATCATTGTTAGAGGAGGAAAAGAAGCTAAAATCTAAGGAAGAACCAAGCATCTCTAGAGATGAACATGCATTATACGTTGGCAAAAATTACAAAGGCAAGAAGGACCAACTTTTCTGGGACTTCTGCAAAAGGACCGGACACACCGAGAAGTTCTGCCACACTAGAAAGAGGTCCCAAAAGGCCTCTAGTTGTAGTTAAAGAAGAAGAAGAAGAAGACCACCAAGAGAAGGACAAACCTCATCAGTCCTTCTATTTGAATAGAATTTTTTAGCCTTGTATTTCCTAGCCCTAATGCTTCAGACATAAACTTGTAAACTCCTCATGTAGCCTTGTACTACAGCCTCTGTACACTTTTTGAGGCCCCTGCTACAGCCTCTAGATTCCCATCATGTTTGTGGTACCCACATTTAGGCTTTCGGCGACAGCCTCTAGAGTTTTGCCATGTTCATGGTGTGCCCACACTTTGTAGGACACTCATTTTTAAGAGAACCCACCTAGGCATCCAACGCTGTCTTATCATCCTTGCTAGGTTTAGGGTTAACTTTGCTTGTACTAGGGTCATCTTTCTAAGCATCTTTTAGTTTTTGACCCCTAGTTACCACCCTAACATTGTTAGGAGATAAAATCTCACTAATTGGCAAGGTTTCAACTAGACTTGCCCCACTAGGCATTTCTCAAGTGTGACTTTTCCCCTTTACAAAATTTTATTAGGGCCCTCCCCTTTGGTATTCTTGTTATTCACAAAATGGTTTACAGGACTAGATTGTTGACTACCTTGCTGGAGAGAACAGACCCTACTCCAACAAGTGGTGGCTAAGTGACAAAACTTGCCAGATATATCACATTTGACATTAGGAAAATTATGAGGAAAATTATGCCCACCACACCACTTACAACTGAATTGTGATGGGATCCAATCATCAAGCTTTCTAGTATCCATCAGATTTTGTTGACGCTTTAAGAAATTAATATACTATGACAATCTGACGATATTGCTTAGTGATCATATCCATATAAAGTTTCATCATATCTTTCACCTCCTCTACAATGTTTGATGTAAAGAACTCATAACTAGTGGATCAAGAGCTACCCTCTCACTAGGTTGCACAACTTGCAAAGAAGTTGCTACCTGCACAGACCCTTGGTTTACAAAAGGAGCTCTTTGGCTCACAGTTGGCTTAATGACATTTGGAGGAGCTTGCAACAAAGGCACATTTTTCATCATGCTTCCTCCACCATTTTGGTTGGTCATAGAAGTATTGATCACAACTTGCTCTCCACTAACCAATCCCAAATTATTTCCAAGACTAAGGCTTGAGTTTAAATTGGACTCTACTTCTTCTGCTCGGGTTATAACAATATCTATATCCGCTAGAGGAACACTATTCAACTACACTTGGATATTAAAGTCCAATCCATGCAAGAAGTATTGCCATTGGGCACAACAGGTGGAATAGGGATAAAGGCTTGCAACTTTCGAAATACCTCTTTCATCTTCTTGGCATATGCTTAGGCATTTTCATAGGGCTCTTGACGTGTCACATTCAGCACATGTATCCAATACTGACTATCTCTTTCTGAGGAAAGTTCTCTTTAAAAGGGTGCAAAAAATAGATCAATCATAGTTACGGTACCGGCTTCTAAGCCATGGTACGGTACCGGCTTCTAAGCCATAGATCAATCATAGTTACGGAACCGGCTTCTAAGCCATGGTACCACATTGTAGTCCTTCCTTCCAAGGTTATATTAAAGAACATCATTAAATGTCCCTTGTTTTGAATTCGATAGTTAAACATGAGTTTAGGAACTTGCTTGTGTGAAGCTCTGCATCCTCCTCCACTAACCCATTAAAAATGGATAAAGGGTACCCTAAGGCTTGCAAATCTACCGTTCTTGCAAGAATGGCAATAGGTTGCACCATGATGACAATAGGATTTTTTGTAGGAGTTTGTGATGATACGATTGCAACTCCACTTGAAGTGACTAACTTATCGGGAGAAGGGGAGCACCCAAGCTTCCTCCTCCTAATGGACTGTTTATACCACTAGGGTCACTAAGACCTCTCCCTTGTAAGGGTATCGGGCTACTAGGTTAAGGGAAATACCTCATAATTATTTTAGCCTACTAGTTAGCCCTTTGGATCTTTCTTATTTTTAGATCTTGGTTTGATGGTATTTATCAAGAAACAATGGATCAATCTTGGTGCTCTTTGGCATAAAGTAACTGACTAGTCCCCAATCAACCAAGATTCATAAACTGCCACTTATTAGCGGCTCCCAAAAAACACAACACCAATTTGGACCAAAAATGGGCCCGATAGTGGCTTTAGGGCTCTGGCAAGGCCTTGGATGGCCTCCTTCACTCACCTAAACAACCTCATGGCCTCACAGCTAGGAATGTATGGACACTACGAATTGATTGAACCAAATAATGCATTTGTAGATACTTTTTCTAAATCATAGTTCAACATGTTGCCCATCTCGACTCCAAGCAATTGGAGTTTTCAAACATAATGGTCTCTAGCACCTTGAGAGTAGATTTTAAACATCGTTAAGTGTGGAAAAGAAGCAAACTAATGCAATTTCTAGGTAGGTATTTAAAACCAATGGAAGCAGAACCTGAAGATCTGATAATTTTAGAGATAAAGGAAGACGAAAATGCAAAACTTCAGCTGTTGCGGTGGTTGCGGATTTTTAGTAATTTTTTCGACAGTTGGATGGAAAAGAGACAGCTTCTTGGTTGTTTGGGATGCTGAGTCAGTCATGCAAATTTTTTCGAAATTGAAAATGAGCATCGGATAGTCGAGATGTGAAGCCAGACCAATGGTCCAGAGGCCAAAAGGGCCAAGAAGTTTTAAAATTTGGGCATGACTTTTGGGGGGACCAAAGGCACAAGTAAAATCTCGTGATTTGGGGGGGGGGGGGGGAACTGTTTCAAAACAATGCCATCCAGAATGTGTCACTCCCCCTCAAGGCAACAAATTTGTGGAGAGGCCATTCTAGGGCTAAAATCAAGCCATAAATCACATGACAGTAGTGGACTTCCTTGAATTTTTGCTCTTCGACTCTACCTTCCGATTCTACAATGGTTGCTCGTAGTCTTTCTCTCTCCTCCCTCCTCTCTCCTCTTGAGGGTTGTTCACACGTATATGGATCTATGCAAAAAAGGGAAGGAGGTGGATGCGAGATGCTGATGAAATAATGGTACCGGGGTGAAGATCATAGATCAGAGTTGGAGAGAGCATTACTGATCATAAATACGTGCCTTCTAACCATTAAATACGTGCCTCCAAAATCGGGTTTCTAAGCATAAGCACTCATTTGATTCGTTTTATGAAAGATGTTTAATAAAATTGTTTGTGAATGGGGATTCCTTTGATTGAAAATACTAAAATTTATTAGAAATATTAAAGAAAACCAAAAAACTTAGTCATTTAATAATCTACATCAAATCACGTAAAACCCACAATTATGCGATTTTCATGAAAATGATGAAATTTGGGGGCTTTGTTGTGATTTTGGGGTTCATATGGAGTAGAAATGAATATAAAATCAATGTTGAGTGATTATGATCAGTCCCAAACCAAAAATCAGAAATATCAAAATTTTTATTTAAATAAATAAAGAAAAATAGTGAAAATTAAAAAAATCTTTTTTTTTGCGCTAGAAAATTAAGAAAAAATATGTTTTATGTTCATGAATGTATGGCATGGCTGTAGCACGAGGGTTAAGTCTTAGTTTAGTTGTATCTTCATGTTAAAGTCCATTTTTATTTCTTTTTACAAGAAAAACACATGAAAAAACCGCTCTTTACACCTATCAACGAAGCACAATCTAAACGGTAGGGGGGAAGAGGGGTTTTGATGCTAATTAGTTGCTAGAAAGATTGGAAATTATGATCTAGTTTTTTGTACATACCATATAAGACGGTTATACATTAAGTTTACAGGGGTTAAGTAGCATGAGGATGCTCGGGGCTGACCCTTAGCAACAAAGCATGATGTATAGGCTGAAATCATTAAAAGAAATGCTTATTGCAGTGCACAATGTTAATTTATAAAATGTATGAGCACTATGGCATTCATAGTTGCATTGCGCATATCACATGGTAACTCCTGGATGCATTGCAATTGGTTTCCTATATACATATGACCCATGCTCAGTTGTGAGACACCTAAGCTGTAGGTTTAGGCATTTGGGTTCTTTGCGGAGCTGTCAATTGAGAAAATATATTATCTCCTCGATCATTTTAAATAAGAGTGGAGCTTGTTATGTCTGTGTTATTTGTATTAGCGGCGCATCGATGAACCAATCCCCTCGGTATAGGAGAGTTGCAGTTGGGGCCACAACATTTAGCCAAAGGGGTGCCTCCTTTCTTTGTGATTACGAGGTATTTGATACCGATCTATGTGTAGGGACTCCCTCTGAGAAGTGTGGGATTTAATAATTGGACTATAACTTAAAACAAACATGAGATTCATAATAGTAGTTAGCGAGTATGTCCCTTAGACGCTCCTGGCCCCGAGGCCGAGGGGGTGCTTTCTTGAGTATAGAGAGGCTCGACTAGTGCTTATAGTCACTGTCATGCCCGTTTTAGGTCCCAACACACCTCGTATCACATACATAGGGAGCACCCCCAAGCTAATTGCTGTGGCCCCACTACTACGGCTCTCTTACATCCCCCAAGGATTAGCCCCATGATGCATTGTTTCAACATAAAGCAAATGCAAAAGATAGTCCTCTTTTTATATTCATTCTAGGAGATAATTCAATCCTTACCAAATTAGGCCCAAAAGGAAATGATCATCTAAACCTATAGCTTAGGGAATCTCGCACTCAATGCAGGTCGAATATTCTCACAAACAAGTGTTATACATCAAGGAGATAATACTCATGCTACCACATATAAAATGTAGATGCAAAGTGAATGCCTTTAAGTATACAAACAAGTAAACTTATAGATCAATCATTGTGGACTATGTGCTGCAAACAATTCTTTTCATGCTTCAACCTAATGCAATTCTTTTCATGACTTCAACCTAATGAAATGCATTGTTGCTAAGGTAGCAACATAATAATTTGTGCTACTACCCATCTTCGACTTAAAACAAATGAATCCTATATGCCAAGATATGCATAAAATCAAATTTCAATGGATTCTTAACTCCCCACATCCCTTTTCCCCTATCTTCATGGTTTTGTATTCATTGATAGGTGTAAAGAGTATTTTTAATGTGTTTTTCATTGATAACTATGCACTTTAACATAAAGAATGGGGATAAGGTGAGACTAAACCTCATGCCCTAGCCCCACCATACATTCATAGACATATGCATGGAAAGAGACTTTGGAATGATCAAAACGGTTTTGTAAATTGCTGAAAAATCTCTAATCTATTTTGTTCATCTACTAGTTTTGATGAGTTGATGGCATATGTATGACATGATCACATATGTATGAGTGCATACAACATTGAAAACCTTATTTTTTGACTTGATTGATAGGAAAGTCACTAAAAAATGCTAGAAAATTTTTGTACATTACTTGAATCCTTTGATTTGATGCTATGATTATTTAATCATAAGTATTGGATAAGGAATATAAGCTAAATAGTTGAGAACTTGACTAGCTAGTCAGATTATGCTGCAATTGGATATAAAACAAATTTCATGATTGAAATTATTGCATTAGTCATGGTGGCCCTAATAAATTACTCTATTCAGAGTTTTTGGGGGGTTTTATTAGAAAAAAACCCAAGCTTTTTAGCTTGCAATTGTAGCCCATTAATAAAGCCTAAGTAACTTCTCCTTAACCACATTTCCTATGTTGTTTGGGGTGTCAACAAATTATATTATTAAAGAGGATAAAGGACCATTCAAATCAAATTTTTATCTACAATTTTCTAGTTTCTAGGCTTGATACACTCAGATTTTAACAAATAGTAGCCAAATATTCATTGAGTGGCTCTAGAGGTCTTGCATGGGCTATTCAAGGGCCTGTTTGAAATATGTGTAGGTTTTGAGTCCCCCATCATACATGAGTGGATGTTTCCAAGTTTATAGGCTAAAATTGCAAGTTTTGGATCAATTTTGACCTTTCTCCAATGATATCCCAAACTAGACAAGACTACTGGACTAGTGTAGGGCATATCTTAGGTCATTGATTTGATTTATTGATGTGTCAAAGAATTCTAATGCCTCAAAATCAAAGATATGATAAGATTTTACTGATTTTTATGAGTTTTCTTTAAAGAAATCAAACCAAAAAGGGTAAGAGTCATGCCAGCACTAAAGTGACTACCCAAACATCTAGTTACCTACCTACACATTTGATGCTCTAGTGAGTGCCTTCTCAAGTGGCTACTTACCTACTTCAAAGGCATTCAAACACACCTCAATTTGTACATGTCCATGCCATTATTTCAATGACTTGACCTTGAGGTATAGCTGTAAAGCTTTAAAAAGATGTTTGGGTTGCCAACACCCAACATAATCCAGTAGCCTAGTTACTAGTACTCTTGTTAATATCAAGTCCATTAGTGTAGACCTTGCTACGTGGACCTCAAATTTACCCCTAGTTACCATCGTGAGGACCACTTCAAGTTGTGCCAATAGTCTTTCTACCTCTAGTGCTAAAGGATGCGCTAGCCTTGAGTTGCAAGTACTTGTACTCAAATCACATTGTCATTGGCATAGAGACTGGTCTCACCTCAAATTGTCTTTTTGAAGATCCCCCAAGCACTACCTTAGGTGCATACTCCCATATCATCTTGAGCTCTTAACATCTATTACCTTGAGTTGTCATGCTTTCAATATCTTGTGGGTGCACTTTGACCCAAACCCATGTTGGCAAAAACGTTCTCTAGCTTGAGTCACCATCCCACCTTTCCTTTTTTCTTACAATTGCTTCCCTCTTCTCACTTCACTATCATAATCATCACTTCTCATCATCATCATCTTCACCTTGGGCACTAGATGGCCAACTTCTTTTTAGGCTTGAATCAATGATCATTATTCCTCCATTACCCTTCTTGGGAACCCTCTCCCCAAGATCACACCATTGCCACCCACTTGGCCATTCCCCTCCTCAACTTCATCAACTCAAGATAGGGTGCTTTTCTGAACTTCCCCCTTGACCTTCATCTTGACCACCACACCAGGCCTTATGGATACACTTTGATCTTGTTGAAGCTTATCAACTTGAGTACATACCATTGTAGAAACACACTACTAAGCACCTCTCCTTGAAGGTCTTACTGTCTCATCAACATGAGGCTCCTAATCAGCCTAAGGCACAATCTGAGGCTAACAATCAGCTTGGAGCTACCTATTTTAAGGTTGTAGACTTACCACCTTCATGTTTCTCACCTCCAGAAATAGATTACCTTTGTGGTTTCCACCTTCAACACTAGCACAGTCTCATTTTCCCTCATAGTCAACCAAAAGCTCACCTTTGAGTCACAATTAAACAGCCACCTCAAGCCACAATTAAATGCCCATTGTGAAACACAATAGTCTCACCTATAGCACTCTTAAAGACCATAGTACTCCCACCTTGAGCAAGTATCATCAATGACACCTTGAGCTTGAACCTCCCTCTCTCAAGCACATTCGCTAGAATGCTGCCAAGAGACCTTGACCACTAGGAACCCAAATTTGAGGATGATCCTAGTGGGTTTGGTCACGAACTTTTTGTTGTGAGGCGGACTCAAGAAACCTTAGGCGACAAACCCTGTAACATTCCATGGGAGTGTTGGGCAGCGACACTTAGATTTTTCTCTCAATGGACCGCTAAAACGTGCTTGGACAGGGCACGTTACAGCTAGTATCAGAGCAAAACTTCGTAATGACATGTGATTGATTAATGTATGGTTCGAAAATGTATCCTAAATAGAATAACCTAAGTGGTATGGCTTGATTGTTAGGCACCTTCTACACCCATGGATACTGACATGCAAGAGAAGAAATTCCTTCTCGAACAGATTAAGGCACCCGAGTTTGGTGGAGAGGAAATAGACCTCGTAGCAGAGGCAAAAGTATGGATTGAGTTGATGAATGATTATTTCTCTACCACAGGAACTGCTTCTACCAATCAAGTGTTAAATACGATCAATGCCCCACCCTCATTAGGTGCTACCAATGATCCATGGTGCTCAAAGTTGTAAGGCCCCCATTATGAGGAGAAGCCAAATGTGAGCCCGGACATTGGTTGAGTCCTGACTTGTATATCAGATGAGGTCTATGTGACCGGATGGCAAAAAGGTGACCGTTGTGGGTCTAATCTTTGGGTTAGACGGAGTGGTTAAGCTGGTAGCAACTCGAGGCACATTGCATCAAGTTGCGGGGTAAGGGAGTTAAAAGGGGCCGACTAGTGGATGCTCATATGGTAGGTCGGTCAGCAGGCCAACCTAACGACCTTCGCGGGCTATAAAAGATAAACCCCTTCATAGCTATCAGGCACTCATCTTTCACCCAGTCAGAGTTGTTGTTCCAGTTAGCCTTAAGCTCTTCACCTATCTTCTGTCTAGATCGCCATCTAAGCTTCACACAGTGAAAGCGCATGGGTGGATAGAGCTATCTTTGTATCAGTTGTTTGAAGTTAAAGAATTTACTGATTCTCCTCTTATCTGTTGTGTACTCTCTATCTCTTTCTCAGATTCTGTTCGCTGCGCCGTGTAATATTTTACATGGTATCAGAGCCCAGGGGGCTCTAGAGATTGGAGAGTGATGGACCAAAAAACGGGCCGGCACTGGCTCATGCACTAGCCGGGCCTCGTCACTACGCACAAGACAACCCCTCGGCCTCGCGGCCAGGAGCGTCTATCAAAATCTCTGCCTTCCTAAACATTGCGTTTTGTAATACGTTGTAGTCCAACTGATCCTAGCCCACTACTCCTCAGAGGGAGTCCCTTTCACATAGCCAAAAAGGCTCGAATCACATACACATGGGGGTTCCTCCTACGGCTGAATGCCGTCAACCCTCTGCGACTCTCCTACACCTTGGGGATTGGCCCCTAGATGCGTCGCTCAACATATAGACATTTCGCACAAAAGTCGCTCAAGGTACCAAATAAGTGTGTCCAGGAATGTACCATTGTCCTTACTTCTCTTTCCCCTTTGGGACCCCACGACTAGCCTACAGCATGGGTATCTCACTGCCTCTCATCGTAGGTCATGTCCCAAAAACAATTGCAATGCATGTCCAGGAGCTGATAACTGATACTTTTAAATTCTTTTCATGCTCCATGCATTTGGTGGATGCCTAGTGCTCAAACATTTAGCAAAACGGTATCGTGCACAAGTGCAAAAACATTCTTTTAATGGTTTCCAACTACCGTTCGTGCTTCGTTGCATGGGCCTAGCACCGAGGTGATCCTCGTGCTACTAAGCTCTTAATTTTAATTATCATCCGTCCTAAATGCTATGCATAGAAATCAGCAACTTTTCCATCATCTTCACACGGCATTTAGACATATTTCAACTCCTCTACCCTTCCCCGTTTAAATAGTGCATCGTTGGATAGGTTTATAGGGTATTTTCTCATAATTTTATGTGAAAAAAACTGGAAAAAGGCACACTAGAACAAGAAGGTGGGGTTGAACTGAGGAAAATCCTCATGCTTCAGTCCCCACAAACATTCACAAACATTGTTCTTATTTATCCTTATTTTTCGGAACCCAAAATGCATTTTTCCCCTATTTTTTAGGGTTTTTCCACCATTTTCTTGTATTTTCCCTTATTTTTATGCATTATTTAATTGCTGAAAATTAAGACCAGGTTATGGGCTGTGGCCCTTAGTTCATTCTTGCATAAAAATGAAAGTTTAGTTGATGTTCCTATTTACCTCCCCATTTTTATGCCAAAAACCCTCATTTTCCCTTGTTTTTTCATGTTTTACGTGTTTTAGCATATTATTTTGAACCACAAAATGCATATTTTTCTGATTTTTTGATTATGACCAGCAAGAACTCATAGAAAACAGCAACATGAACAGTTTTTATCCCACATGAACAACATTTCATCCATCAAAAGCCATAAAAGCTCAAATTTCCTTTGAAAATTTTAAATTACCGCTTATTTGCGTGTTTCGGGTTTCATGTCCATGGCTGTAGATTTGGAAATCAGCAGCACTTCATGTCCAGCACAATCACCAATCACCATTTCCAGCCCGTAGAGCAATCCGATCCATGCCGGACAAGCCTCCCTCATTCTTTCTTCTTCCTTCTTCTTCCCACATGAACTTGCCTTTAGAAGAGAGAGAGGGAGGAGAGAGAAAGACTGAAATCAGAGATCTTCAAAGAGAGCATCATTGCGCGAGCGAAGGGCGGCGATAGAGTCAGGATTCAGAGGAGAATGAAGCCCCATAATCATTGTGGGGGGTTGTTTGCAGCAGCCATGATGCCTCTCATCCATTCATGGCGAAAAATATGGCGCCCTCTGTTGATCACGTTTTTTCATGCCTCTTCATTCTCTCTCCACGTTTTTTGCTTCATAAGGTGCATAAAATTTTTTTTGGGGGGGGGGGGGGGGGTCCAAACTCAAAAGGCATGCTCAAATTTGGCCTCCCAAGTGTCCACCTTTTCATATCTTGACCGTTTCCTTGGCCATTTCCCCGTCCGGACTCCGAATTGAGCTCTGAAAAATCCTGGGCATCCGGCTTAGCATCCCGCATTGGCCAGTAGCTCGTGTCAACCCGCATGACTGTCTAAAAAATTATGAAAAATCAACAAGTGATGCTCGGGCGCCTTTAAAGCACTTTGGCGCTTAAAATCGTCCTAGATCGAGCCGCCGCCTTTGACAGTGAATATTTTTCCCTTGATATTCATAATTTTTAGCTATTTTTAAGCACTTCCCGTCACCTAAATTCCGCTCTCATTGGCGACCACGGGATAGGGCGACTCAGCCCGTCGAATCCACGAACATATCTGCACATAAACAACCAAAGAAGCATCAAACTGATACAAAACAATTATCATCATGAAACTCAGCACAATGCTCCCCCTACCCCTGGCAGAACCAAAGCATGACATCCACAAGGAATAGGCCTAGCATCATCTAAGAGAAGATCCGAAGTGAGTCACGAACCAGCTGCTCCAACACAGCCAAACTAAAAAAACCTATCAAAGAGGTTGCCCTAAGTGGTAGTCTGCACTACTTACCAACTAAAGACAACACAACTAGGAGCTCCTGCAAGGCGAGGACTCCTATAGCCTGATCAAAGAGTATTTTCTTTCAGTACATGTCTTCTTTTAGGGTTTTTATTGGATGAACAGACTTGGGCATGTAAAAAGGAGGGAGCTGAGCGGAGTGACCCAAGGAGAACAGGGCATCGGCCTCAGGACCTGTCTCGGCACCCAAGAACCTACCAAGCTCTCGCAAGGCGACACTTAATCCTTTTCTACCGCTCACTTTTATTTTCGCTCCAACCGTCCTTGTTTTGTCAATTTTGTTTTCCAGCAAGAAGCCATCCCTAGGAAGACAAGGTATCGGCCCCGGGTCTGATTCGTCCCCAGGAACCTACCAGGCCTTCGCAAGGCAATGATCAATTGCTTATATATTTTCATTTCTTTTCTTTGATAGGGGTTAGAACCCCTTTTTACACACCTTCGTATTGATATTCATCGTTTAGGATAGTCAGGATTTCTTGGCATCATCATTAGTATCTTCTGGCAGGCTTCTCTAACTGCCTCACTACTAACAAGAACTCCTAGAATGGCTGCCTAGCAGGCTGGCAGAGCAGGGCCACTAAGACTTCCTTCTCAAACAGGTCTTTCAATGTCTAACAATGTCTTTACAGGAGGCAATGACTACTCCGACCTCCCTCAAACATACTAAGCCTAAACCTGGGACTTCATGCCTTGGTTGCCGGTCCCCAACAAAAATGTGTCCCCTCGACAAGTACAAATACACATATAACAGGAAAGAAAGATACTCGTAAAGGAGAGGTATCACCTAGATTGGCCACAAGAAGCTTCCATCACAGCAAAGGCTCCTCCAGGCTCCACCAAATTCCATGAATCACAAAACCTGTCCATCACAACACTTAAAACAAAAACCCGATTAAACGCACCCGCACTAGACAGGGAAATGGCCCTCTTGGCCTAATGAAATAAAACACTTCACTACAAAACTGAATCGGCCCTCTTGGCCTAATGAAATAAAACAATACTATGCAGAACATCCACCTGGGAACAACCATGATAGACATCAAAGCATACTATTCCCAGGGGAACAGGGCTTGTAGCCCTATACTAAGTGCATTAAATTATGACCTATCCCTCCTGCGTATATCGCAAGAGGTGTTCGCATCACATGTCCTCGAATCAGTCTATGGGTCCAAGATAATAAAGGTAGATGAGTCTCGCTTACCCTCTGCATCACCGAAATCAACCATCGTCTGCCAAAGAGGGCATGTGCAGAAAGCATACCCCACAAACGACCAGGTCCTGTCTCAGCATCAATAGATATATCGGGACAAGGGCCACAATTAAAGAAGAGGTCTTCTTCATACGCAAAATTAGCCAATGAATCGACAAACTGATTCCAATTCCGTGGAATCAGCTGAAAAGACACTCTATCGAATTCGTCTAGCAGGGCTATGGCAGTATGATGGTACATACAAAGGATGGGGTTTCGTACCATGTACGTCCCATTGAGTTGATTTAAAACCAACTGCGAGTCCCCTTTTACCAGCAACTGGCGGATACCACCCTTCTTTGCAATATTCAAACCCATGATCAGGGCTTTGTATTCGGCCATATTATTGGTAAAATTCGCCCTGAGATAAGCAGCTAACTTCATGACAATGCATCGTCGGGGGTCTCGGATGACAACTCCCACACTTCCTTTTTTGCATACACCCCTGGACGCCCCATCAAAGTACAAGGTGTACGTCCATAAAGGGTTTACATATCCCGCCATCCTGGACTCTACTCGTAAGTATGGTAATCGAAATTCAGCATATTCAACGGGTGGACTGTAGGCTCCATCCCTCCATCATCATTGAATTCAACAGGGATGCTCGTCAAAATTTGTAGGCAGTGATGGCAGAAGACCTTGATCTCCCAAATAAATGTCCCACCTTCGTGCTCAATCACCTTGTATCCTTTGCTCCACCAAATGAGCTTTCCCTGATGATACCTCTGTTCTAAATATGGGTGTTCTAAATAAGGGATCAGACGACCCATCAACCTCTATCACGATTTTCTTGCAGATGTTTGATCGATCTTGCCTAGACCTGCAAGGCAGTCATAGCATTAGTACAATCAGAAGTAATAAGGTTTAATCTTATTAAGATTAACCTTATTTTTAAATTCTATCCCCTCAAGGTCAGCTAACAAGACTGTGGATTTATTCTTTCCTATTCTAACGATCCTATAGGGCCCATCCCATTTGGGTTCTAGCTTGCCTGGAAATAATTCACGTCGTGCGTCATAATACAGAACAAGCTGTCCTTTCTTGAAGGTGTATTTCTTGGCTTTGAGGTCGTGTAGCTGCTTCATTCGGCGCTTCGCCACTTCTTGGTGCAATAAGCTCTACAGCTTAAGCTCATCTAAATGTGCCAGTGTCGTCAAACGCTCAAAAAGTGCATCTTCATCACTCAAAGAATGATTGATGGCAAACCGAATAGTCGGCAGCTCAATTTCTAAAGGCAAGACACACTCCTCCCCATATACTAACTTGAACGGGGTATGGCCGGTGGCTCGTTTGAAGGTCGTATTATAGGCCCACACTGCCACGTATAACTTTTTATCCCAATCTCGTTTCTTTTCTGATACAATTTTGGACAGGATGCCCACAAGCTGCTTGTTGGTACTTTCAACTTGCCCATTGGCTTGCGGATTATATGGGGTTGTCTTGTTATGCTTGATGTTCCACAACTCTGTCAAATCTTTGATCACCTTATTCAGGAAATGGGTTCCGCGGTCCGACACTAATTCTTTCGGCGGACCAAACCGGCATATTATCTGCTCTAAAAGGAAACTAGCAGTTTCTTTAGCATCATCTTTCCTTGTTGCACGTGCTTCTGACCACTTTGTGAAGTAGTCAGTTGCGACAATGATGTACCTCTTTTGCGTAGTCGACGACGGAGTAATAGGACCCACAAAGTCTATTCCCCACTTCTCAAATGGAAGTATCGCCATAATAGGGTTGAGTGGTCGTTTCCTATTCTCTCGATTATCATGTCGTTGGCAAATATCGCATCGCTTAACATACGCAAACGCATCCTGAAAGATGGCAGGCCACCAATAACCTGCTCTTAAAGCCTTTTGTGCTGTAAGCCGTCCAGCAAAATGGCCGCCGCAAGCAGAATCATGGCACTCTTCCAAAATGAATGGCACCTCGTCAGGCATCACACACCGGCGATAAATATCATCAACCCCTTGCCGATATAATGTACCTACGATCAAAGCAAACTTTAACGCTTGCTGCTTAATTTTCCTTTTCTCAGCTTTAGATAATTCGGATCCCGCCTCTCCTGTTGATAAATAATGCGTTATTGCAGCATACCAGGAGGGAATAGATGCTGTATCTATTTTAAATAACATCTCCATGTCACTACCTTCAGCCACAGATTCTTTTGGCTCCCCAAAGTCCACTAGACATTCCACGATGCCTTGCAACCTTGGTGGCTTACTCTTGATTTCATAATCAAATTCCTGCAAAGTGATCAACCACTTTGCTAGATGATCAGGTGGTTGTAGCTTATTCAGCAACAATCGAAGTCCCTCCGCCTTCGTATAAAGCACGACTTTCTCATAGAGAATATAATGCCTGAATTTCTTGGTCCCAAAGACCATCGCTAGACACAATTTCTCCATGTAAGTATAGTTGATTTCGGATACCCCCAGCTTCCGACTAGCAAAAGCAATCGGGTGGTACCACTTCTCTTCCCGAATTTGGGCTAAACAGTAGCTGATACTATACATGGTAGCTGCTGAAAATATATAGAACGCCTCTCCTCTTTTAGGTGCTTTTAAAACGGGCGCTCTTGCTAGCTCTTGTTTCACATCCTCGAATGCTACCTTACAAGGGTCACCCCATTCAAAGAAACAGCTAAAAGACAATAAATTTGTAAGCGGCAACGTTCTTTCTGCCAAGGCGTTTATGAATCTACGGTAATAACCAATCGAAGACAGAAAGCTATGAACTTCCTTCGGAGTGCGTGGTGGACCCATGGCAACTATAACTTTGACCTTCTCGGGGTCTGTCGCAATTCCTACTGAACTGACCACATGACCCAGCAACAGCCCATAAGGTACTCCAAAAACACACTTCCGTGGGTTTAGGGCGATGCAAAATTGTCTACAGCGCTCAAAGCATTTTCTTAAAATGATCAACTGCCTTTCTCTCACGGTGGCAGCCCCTAAGTCATCAATAAACACCTTCAACTCTTCAGGAGATATGTCACCGAATGTCTTATCTGCTGTTCGTTGCCACGAACCAGGCGCATTGCATAAACCAAAGGCCATCACATGGTACGCAAAAGTACCAAATACAGTAATGAAAGTTGTTTTCAACTTGTCCTCTTCTGCAATTGCCATTTGGTTATATCCTGCAAAGCAATCCATAAATGAATATATCTCCCTACCCGCTAATTGATCCAAAATCTGGTCAATAAATGGCAATGGGTAGTAGTCCTTAACTGTCTGCTTATTCAGCTCCCTAGTCTACACATAAACGGATTTGATTATTCTTCTTCTTTCTAATCACAACTGGCGAACACCATTCCGTGTGTTGCACAGGAAAAATCAAACCCGCTTCTCGAAGCTTCTGTAACTCTTCAAACAGGCCGTCCCTCAATTCGAAAGGCATACACCTCACTTTCTGCCGTACAGGACGACTGCCCTCTTTCAACGGAATTGTATGAACAGCAAGACTAGGAGGAATGCCTCTCAACTCATCATAACTCCAGGCAAAGATATCACGGAATTCCTGGATCAAGGCCACATAGTCCTCCCTCTCTGCTGAGTTGAGCATAGAACCTAATTTGATTGGCCGCGAATCATCAGGCGTACCAAGGTCTAGCTCGATAACATCTGCATCTCTTATACGATCTTGGCCCTCTATCGGCTCATTCAAAGTGACCTGATAGATGTCCTCCGTGGTGGATCCCTCTTTAGACTCATCACTCGATGATGTCTCACCGGCAGATAAATCTTCTAGTGTCTCCAATTCTGTAGAAGATGGAGGAGCTCTCTCACTCTGCGGGGACTCAGGATAAGCATCAACCACCACACGCTGGGCACCTCTGCCGAATATTAGTCGACCGGCGGGTATATCTACTTGGCAGTCCGCTTGCAAGATCCAAGGTCGTCCGAGTAATACTTGGTAACTTGGCCGCCCTGCAAAACGAATCACCCTAAAGTCCAACATGCATTCTACATTTGCAACAGTAACATGGACCTTAGTAATGCAGCCTTCCGGCTGTCTCAAACTATCATCTGCCATTCTGAGAATTGTGGAGGTATCTTTCTGAATCGCAAGACCCAACCTTTCCATCAGTTTTGGGGATTGAAGTCTGGCAAGAGCCAGGAAAGATCTTCATCTCTCAGAAGAAGTATGCATGGGAGATCTTGAAGGCATTTGGCATGACCGAGGGCAAAGAGATAGCTACAACTATGGAGGTGAATGCAAAGTTATCTGTTGAGGATACATTAGCACTAGCAGACATTGGGAGGTATAGGAGGTTGGTCGGTAGTCTGATCTACTTGTGTAACACCAGACCAGATATCAGTTTTGCTGTTGGTGTTTTGAGCAGGTTCTCAAACAAACCTCATGAGAGTCATTGGAAGGCTGGGATGCGGGTTCTCAGATACTTGAAAAAAACTCTTGACTATGGTATCACATACAGTTTCAGAACTTCTCTTGTGGGGAACTATGACTCAGATTGGGTGGGAGACAGTGATTCCAGGAAGTCAGTTTATGGTTATTGTTTCTCTTTGGGTTCAGGAATTTTCTCTTGGATTAGTAAGAAGCAGCCAACAGTGGCATTGTCTTCTACCGAAGCAGAGTACAAGACAGCTTGTTTTGCTGCATGTGAAGCTGTATGGTTGAGAAGGATTCTATGGCATATGGGAGTGTAGGCTGAAGAACCAACTGTGCTAAGATGTGATAATCAGAGTTGCATCGCCATTGCCAAAAATCCAGTGTTTCATGCACGCACCAAACATATAGAGATCCAGTATCACTATGTGCGTGATTTGATGGAGGATGGGATAGTGGAACTGGTCTACTGTCCAACAGAGGAGAATGGAGCTGATATCTTCACCAAAGCACTTACGAAGTATCTGCTTCAAGTTCATCTTCAGAGACTCGGCATTGGGCCGAGGAGATAGTTCACCTATGGGTGGACATTGAGGGGGGGGTGTTAGATATGATCAATGCCCCACCCTCATTAGGTGCTACCAATGATCCATGGTGCCGAAAGTTGTAAGGCCCCCATTATGAGGAGAAGCAAAATGTGAGCCCAGACATTGGTTGAGTCCTGACTTGTATATCAGATGAGGTCTATGTGACGGGATGGCAAAAAGCTGACCGTTGTGGGTCTAATCTTTGGGTTAGACGGAGTGGTTAAGCTGGTAGCAACTCGAGGTGCATTGCATCAAGTTGCGGGGTAAGGGAGTTAAAAGGGGTCCCTATTGTGGGATCCGGGGGCCGCTGAAGCGGCCCCTGGCTGGGGAGTCCCAGGGGGGCCAGCGGCCCCCCTGGCGGGGGTACGGGGGCAGTGCCCCCGACCCGATGGTAAAGGGAATATTCCCTGAAATATTCCATGTCCAACTAGTGGAGGCTCATATGGTAGGTCGGTCAGCAGGCCAACCTAACAACCTTTGCGGGCTATAAAAGGTAAACCCCTTCTCACAGCCATCGGACACTCATCTTTCACCCAGTCAGAGTTGTTGTTCCAGTTAACCTTAAGCTCTTCACCTATCTTCTATCTAGATCGCCATCTAAGCTTCACACAGTGGAAGCGCACGGGTGGACAGAGCCATCTTTGTATCAGTTGTTTGAAGTTAAAGAATTTACTGATTCTCCTCTTATCTGTTGTGTACTCTCTATCTCTTTCTCATTATTCACTGCGCCGTGTAATATTTTACATCAAGCAATGATAGCCAAACTTAAGTTACTTGGCCAAGATCGGATATGGTGGAAGCAATGGTGCAAAGATCAAGGTATTTCTGAAGCCACTGTCACTTGGGCTCAACTAAAAGATGATGTTCGCAGATGATATCTTCTGCCAACCTACCAGACTTTGAGGATGAATGAACTCTTCAAGCTCAAGTAGCTGGAATTAACCTTGGAAGCCTACTACTCAAAGTTTGTAACCCTACTAAAATATGCACCACCTATGTATATTGCATAGAAAGTATCCAAGTTTTTCCATGGCCTAAAAACACTCCTCTAAACCACTGCCTTGAAGCAATGCATCCAACAGACTTGCAAGACACATTACTTCAAGCAAAGCTAATCATCCAAGAACTTAAATCGGGCAATTGTGACAAAGATGATTCTCGAGATGAAAACAAGAGATGCCACACATGTGGAGAGATAAAGGTACATTCGTGAGAGTTGTCCCAACCATTCATGCTTCCACTAGAATGAGCTGGGGCACATCCAAGAAGACTGCCCTGACTTAAGCCCATAAGATATTGAGCCTCCAAGAAAACGAATCTACACAAAAGCGGTCTTTGGATATATAGAGGAATCAGATGAAGAAGATGACCTAGAACAACCCACTACACCTCTTCAGGATGGTTAGAAATCCTAAAAATCTTATCAAAATATAATACTTGTATTGGGCTAAACCTTACTCTTGTAACTACAGTTAACATGAGTAAAACAAGTTGCGTAAATTTTGAGCCTAGAACTTACAAGTGATCAGAGATACTTTAGCAAGGAATGACAATTATAACTTACAATGAATTTCTCCTAAGTTGTTTCTTCTCAACTAATATAGATTGAGTCTTACTAGAATGTCGAAGCTTGAGAGTAATCTTTAGTATTAAAAGCAAAGCCGATTGTCCATGGATCTCAGTCTAGATCTAAAAAGAGGACAATTTGGAAATAGAGTTCCCGAGATAAAGGACCACTTCGGTCGCTAAGAGGATCCTAGGGAAATTTGGTCTAAAGAAGAAAATCCTGCCAAATCCAACCTATGATTAAATTTTGTTCCATTCTAATAACTCTAGGTTAGTTACTAATCATATTGTTAATTTGACCATGCCATTCAAGATATATTGTATATTGAAGGAGTATATTGGCACCCTTTTTGTTGATGTAGTGGTCTTCCACAATAAGTGATCACCACGAGGGGAAGAAGCAATCATGAAATTTAGGACTTACCCTAGGTTGGACCTTTTCAAGTAATACTTGTAGCATCTAGCTTGGAGAAGGTAGTGCTTATCAAGTGTTCAAAGCTTCTTCACCTATTTGACTAAGCGTATAGAGAAGCAATGTATATGCTTGCTATGTTAGGTGAGCTTACAAAAGTGTCAAAGTTGCTTCTACTAGAGGAAGACTTGAAGGGAAAACATTTCATTTTTGAAGAAATTTTCATCTCAAGCCATGGCCCCTCATCTCTACTATGGAAAAAGCCAAAAGGAATGAATGAGAGTCCTTATTGTCTATCAAATCTTTGTATTACTCATTGCTATCAGCTCCATTGTATGTATTTTTCTTAATGAATATCAAACCTTTTACTTTGTCCCAATAAACATAAATATAGTAAATAAATATATGATTTGTATAAGTGTGACAATAATGTATGGTACATAAACAACATATTTGCATACATTGACATAGTTATATTTAACTATATAAACACATAGTACATAAACCTACGATCATGTATAAGAAATGACATAACTTGTACTCATACCTATTACTACTTCTAATTTGTATGCATATTAAACATAAATTCATAGTTGTGTGTTTCAAGAAATAAAATAAATTACTTAAACTGATTAAATTGATTATACATCACATGAGCCCCATGTTGAGATGACAAGCTCAACACATACGGACATTGATGATGGACCGCCTGGTTAGATGGGTCCACACGTCTACACTTAGCACGTCGGTGGTTATTATGACTCTTACATGGCCACTGACTCATTACTTATTATATTCAGGTTGTTACACCTATTTACAACTGGCATAGTTATAGCGCCAGTCGACTAGTGTAGTTGGTTATGCATTGTTTGACTTAGTAGGCCGCTTTCCTTTATGTTGTATCTTATCTATACTTTGTGTACATTGTAAAGTGGGTGGAAGAAGAAGAAGAAACCAGCAAGAAAACGTTTTGGCCTCCATCTCTCTTCTTGTCTCTTGAGTGAGCATCTTGAGCAAGTCCCCCCACCACACGATTCTTGATACCCCACACACACATCTACCATTGTTACAAAGTATGCATAATGTTTTGGCTTTCCAAGCTCTAATGTTGTAGCATACATGGCAAGACCTTGGATCATTAGTGTCATAAGCTTATGGAGGAGTTTCGGTAACGTGCCTACCTATCGGCTGTCCAAGCACGTTTTAGCAGTATGAATCTAAGCGTCACTACTCGGCACTCCCATGGAATGTTATGGGATTTGTTGCCTAGGGTTTCTCGAGTCCCACCTCGCAATGGAATGTTCGTGGCCGATGAACCCACTGGATCATCTTGAAATTTGGGTTCCTAGTGGTCAAGATCTCCTGACAACACTCTAGTGTCAAGTCCTAGACATTTTACTTTATGCAAAGATACCCAATCCGAAGCAGATCCATGCCGAACTTGGTTCAAAGAGAATGGAAAATGAGAAGGATACACTGCTCAACCTCTCTACTCGTAGGGTATAGTCCCATTCCGGTCCCCTAAAACGGGATGAATCAAGATTCTAACCTAAGAATTCCTAAGGGTTGGTCATCGGTAAAACCTTGTGTGAGAAGCCTCCCAATTCTTTGGGACCACCCTACCGTAGGACAGACCCATCGAGCGTTTCGCGCCCACCCGCCTCCCTCAATAGACATTCTTTATTTTTTTTAATTAGGTCCTATCACATTTATGTGTGACATTTAAAATCAGCTTCCTTAATTAAGCCTTTTAGGGAATAAGGTTCATTCGCATAAATTATAGCACTAACACAAAAATAGAGCAAGCAATCCTTTTGACAAACAAGTTCAAAGCTCCTTAACTTATCTTCAAGTTAATCTTTGTCTCCTGTCCATATAGGAGAAAATATATATCCCTTCTTACCTGTAGAAGTAGCTAGTCCAAATCACAAGGCACCACAAATTTCCATCCTTTATCTAGAATCGGATTTTCCAATGCCACAGATGCAGGGGCCACAAAGATCTTCAACTCGGTTCTGGACTTGGCAAGGGGTTTCAAGATCTCCACCTGATCCGCAAGGTGTCTAGGAGTGAAACATCATTTCTGTGGAGGTTGGCCTTTTCACCACTCGACCTTCGGCCCATGAATTGAGCAGTGCCCTTATCGAGTTAATCCAGTTAAGAATCAAGCACAATCAAGGCAGTCAGCCCTAATATCATTTTCCAAGAAAACATTCCTTTATCCTCATGGCAATTTGTCATCACAGACACCCACCATGAATTTACCATCAATCACAAGCACTTGGAATAATCATCCAAATGACATTCCAACAATCAGCTCAATGTAAAAGCATTTAGGATCTTGTTTGATCAACCAACAAAACCAATTTTATTTTTCCCAAATAATACAAGAATAGACACGATAACAATTCCATCGCATATTCGCTCTCCCCCTTGGGGTCAAAGAGAAATTCTATGCAAAATTTACTTAACACTTGTATGCACAATTCTTAATGTCATTCTTTTTATGATTATGCCATTCATAACCCTTGACCGATTCTTCCTTGTAAATGCTCTATCAATGAATAAGCCACATGCAACTAGGTGCAATTAACTTCCCTTGATACATGCACTTTGCAAACTCCATCTTTCGAATATTTGTGATGAATTTGTCCTTTTCAATAACCCATTCTTGTGCAGCATAGTAAAGGTCTAATGTGTCTCATGCAAAACTAAAGCAAGCAGCTTAATAACTTAGAAATGTATTATTTATATCCGGTATCGTAGTTGTACTGATAGTGATACCCTCTCCCAAAGCTTCGTTGTTGATTGTGGGATTGCCATCTGTATGTGACTTTCTTTACTTGGGGGCCATCATCCACAAGTAGATTCGAGAGATAAAGAAGGAGGAATGAATTTGATATGGGAGAGCATAAGAGAATATGGCTTAGTTGAAGACCAAGATAGGGGGAATTGAGCTAACTCTCTCCCTCGCAACCTCTTGACGTAACTTCTCTCTCTCTCTCTCTCTCTCTTTCTCTCTCTCAAGCTCCTTTTCACAATCTCTTGGAGGGGTATCCTTCTACCTCCCTCTCTGTACCTCTCTCTCGCAGCCTCTCGAGGTCTCCTTGTGCTTCCTTGTGCCTCCCTAACTGCTCCCCATGTCTCATATTTATAACTAAACAAGAGAAGAAGGGTTGTGGTTGAAAAAAAGAGCTCTTTGTGGAGAGGATCTTGGGGAATCAATTATCTAATGCTCAAATCATAAATCTGATGATTCCATTGGCTCCGAAAGGGGGTAAAACCCCAAGACACTTAATTAGAAACCTTTCAGATCACTCCTTTTTCTCCCTATTCGAAGCATTGTTTACTGCTTGTAAACTGCGGATTGCGGCGTGTGCGATTTTGCCAATCCTTCATTTTTTGTATTAAATCTCCAAAACTAGCTTAAAAATCACTTGCTTTTTTTACCATGACATCCAGTTCTAGAAAATTTCATATTTTGTTAGGATATTTACAATAAGTAATATCTAAAATATCTAAAACTATCACATCACTTCTAATAGAAGAAAGGACTACGAGCCATCTATTTCAATATGTGTCCAAGGAGGCAAGGTTGGGTTTATCATCTTGCAGCTCTTCTAAAGAGTATGGCATTATGAGATCCAACCCTTGCTCCACTACTACCTAATGTTCTTGTTACATATTTATTAGCTCTTCAATTGGCTCTTCTCCCCTCTATGTGATAGTAGCAACCTTTGGAGTCGTATCTTCATCTCTCTCTTCCTCTATGAATGTATCCAAGGCAAGGAGGTAGATCATTAATGCATGATCATGATCTATGAGCTTGAGAGTTATTATACCTTATTCACTCCCCATAAGAATAGTGCATGCTTTGTGTGAAGGATCCACATGGGCCAAATACTTTACCATTTTTTGGTAGTTAATTTCAAGCTTGAAATACCATGAGCTTTTCCAAAGACACCCAAGTCATGTCCAATCCCTTGATAGAGTATGTGTAGGTGGCAATGATGCTCACAAAGTCTTCCAAGTCCTAAAATGGGAAATCCAATAGTGAGAGTATGCATTCAAGATTGGGGATTTGTGAGAAAAAGTCAAAGATCTCATCACCCTGGCTGGTAAAGTGAGTCTCATGGATCCACTTCTCAAACTTTACATGAGCATCCATCATAATAGGTAGGAGGATGTGGTGCATGTGAATAGATAAAGAGAGAATATGCAAAATGAAACAATCAAACTAGTTCTATCTTAAGAACCCTGAGTTTTAAACCATTAAAGAATTTTTAACATACATATGTAAATGTATCAATGTGGTACCTACACATTGTATTAGCTAATATCTTGAATGAACCTAGGCCTCTCTCTCTCTCTCTCTCTCTCTCTCTCTCTCTCTCTCTCTCTCTCTCTCTCTCTCTCTCTCTCTCTCTCTCTCTCTCTCTCTCTCTCTCTCTCTCTCCATTCCATACATAGATGTATACATGTAGGTATCATATCTCTAAACAAGGATACATGTCCAAAAAATTCATTGTAAACTCCAAGAATACACACATACTCTATCAAGTGAAGTTGGATAGGAGGCACCTTCCCCCATATACTTAGGTGGATGTGTAGATGTATGGGTCTTGTCTTGACTAAAAACCTATGTGTATACTTGTTTAAAAGAATCAAGGTTAGGGAAGGCATTTCTCTTTCTTGGTGTATAGTAGGGCACATGCATCTTATCTCAAAATTTGAAATACATGTACATATTCAAATAGTTTCAAATATAATGGATAAATATACGAACGTTTTAAAAAATTAAAATATTACAAGTGTATGATTTTGCAAAGCCGCTATATTCTATTAGCCAAAAAATTATGAAAGTTTACAATTGTTGGGTGTTACAACTTGTAAAGTTGGGATTTTTAAATAGACTCCACAATTTCTACAATATTTAGAGCCACATACTTTTCACTAGTAACAATATCATTAGCTTGTTACCATCTAATTTGAAATAGAAGCTAGCATGTGGATTCTCCACTAACATTATGATTTTCTAATGTATTATACTCAAGGTCCAATCATCCTCCATTTGTTAAACTTAGGGATCCTGACTGACACTAAATTGATTGCTTATTATGCATTCTCTATTTAATAAATTCATGTTAATAAATTAATGACTCACTTTTCTTTAAGTGTTGATGATGATCTAGCATGGCCATGAGACAATTTAGAGACCAATATTCCTAGTGTATCACTTAATGGGGTGATCAAAGCACTGTGATGGGGATATCTAGTATAGGCAGTATAAGTTATGAAGGGGGAAAGAAGTGTCTGCCAAGTGTAAGAGTGTACACAAGAACCAAGGAGTTACACATAAATGAAGATGGATTGAGTTCTAAGAAGAGGAAGTGCATTAGCATTGTGTTATGTATCTATGTGTGCATCTAGGGATGCCTGGGAATGTTTTACTTGTGTGTAATGAGCATTGCATTCATTGGGGTCATCCTCTCCCCTATAAGTCAAGGTTTAAGGTCTTTTCTTTCATTAAGAAAGACGAGAGAGAGAATTCTCTCACTAAGAAAGACGAGAGAATGTGATCGTCTGGAAGTGAGGAGAGAAGTGATTTTCTCTTTCTAAGGTCTAAAATGACACAAGATTTTGTGTGAAATCCAATCTTAAGGTTGAGGCCCAAGGCAATCTAATGAACTCTCCTTATCTATGACTCAAAGTGGTTGCATGGAGCACAAGTTAAGAGTACTGTTTAAAAAGCTGTTTTTTGGAAAATCCATCTTTAAAATATCTCGCAATAGAAAAACGATCTCTAAAAATGGGCCACGTGGGTTATCGAAAACAACGAGATCTACAACTTTTGTGCTGCATATTTTTTTCATCCAAACAACGCACAAAGAGATATCTCGAAATTAGTGTTGCAGAGTGGAACAACGACATCTTGCATGAAGAAGAACTCAACTCTCTCTCCAAGAAGAGAAGCTCTTGAAAGACTATAAAAAAGGAGGCTCTCTTTGGGTGTAAGAGAGGGGTAAAGGAAGCGTCACTTTGCAAGTTCCAAGAGGAGAAGAGAAGGTGCAAGTGCTACAGAAGCCCTGCTGAAATCAAGTGCTACAAAAGCCCTGCTGAAATCAAGATCCAAGAGGAGAAGAGAAGGTGCAAGTGCTGCGGAAGCTCTGCTGAAATCAAGTTCCAAGAGGAGAAGAGAAGGTGCAAGTGTTGCAGAAGCTCTGCTGAAATCAAGCGCCAAGAGGAGAGCCCTACACATATTGTGTAGGAGAGAAGGAGACTCAAGAAGGATCAAAAGGTGCCAACTTTCAAGTTGTGCAAGTGTTAGCCAGTTGTATACCGTGCAAGGGACCGTGATCTTGTTTCCAAGATCTACAAGTAAGAACTGGCTTATGTGTAACGGAGGAGCTTGCTCCTTGTCAATAATATTACTCCACAAGGGGGGGACTCTGGCCCAAGCCCATCTTCCAGTCCCTAGTGTGTTGCCAATTTCTCTACCTCTCTCTCTACATTTTTTCTTTTCTCTCATCTATTCTCCCTCTATGCCAACATAATATTCACCATATATATATTAAGTATATAAGAAAGTCGAGCGTGTATCTCGGATTTTATAACAGTGGTATTAGAGCAAGTCTCTTTGCTTTTCTCGTGATCCTTGCAAGATGAAGGTAAAGATGGCAACTGATGAAGCACCTACAAGTGAGCAATTACATGCTCAATTGATAGAGTATCGTAACTTATTGGAGATTCTTGAAGTACGTCAATTGATTGACAGCTTAAGGGAAAGGGAAGAAGCTACTTATGAAGGACCGAATCCTCGAAAAGATGGTGATACTAGAGGAGACACCATTGCACTAATTGATGGTGAAGATGCAAAGCATCCAATTTTTGAGAAGCTTCCTTGAAGGAAGAAGGATTCTGGGGTCAAGAAGAGTAAAAAGACCTTGCCTCGAGTGAGGCGAATAAGGAGGGAGTCATCTCCCTCAGCAACCAGCTACTCCCATGATTACTCAAGTTCCTCCTCCTCCTCCTCATCTTCTAGTTTCTACTCTCTTGGTTCTAAGTCTTGTGCAATCCACAAATGGACAAAGAGGGACCATAAGAGGAGCAAGCTTAAGAAGACTAAGACTTTCAAGTTTGGGGATAAGGACATAAAGTTTGACTCTTACTCCGGTAAGAGAGATCCTTCTAAGGTGTTAGCCTTTGTTAGGAAATTTGAAGTTGATTTTTTTAATGGTAATTTCTCGGAAAAGTCCAAGCTATGGCATGTAGGCATGCACTTAAAAGACACCTCTAGCAGTTGGTGGTTGACTCTCATTTTGGAGGGAAGGAAACCTACAACTTGGGAAAATTTCAAGAAGAACTTTTATGCTCAGTTCTTGCCTCCTGATTTTGAGAATGATGTCAAGAAGGAGTGGTATTGGCTAGGCCAGAAAGAGCATGAAAAGGTCACTAGTTATGTGGACAAGTTTTGGTCTACTCTTCTCAAGGTTACTCCTTTCATGGAGATCAGTAATGAAGAGAAGAAAAGGAAGTTTGAAGCTAGCCTACTCCCTCATTTACACAGAACCATGAAGGTGTATCCACATGAAACCTTATCTCGCATGATGGAGTCTGCCATCATAGCTGAAAGTTTGCATACACCTGGTACATCTTGAAAGTTGGAGATGGGTTCTTATAGAGCTAGACAAGAGCAGCTCTATGATCAACCAAGAGATAGGACTAATCAAAAAAGACCTATCTTTACCCATGACCAATATTCAAAGCCAGAGGGTAACAAGAAGAAGTGCAAGTATCTCTCACCCTCTGAGATACAAAAGTACAAGAAGGTGCTTTCTTTGTCATAAGTTAGGGCATATGAAGCCTGATTGTCCTCACAAAATGAAGGAAGCAAATTTGGTTAAAGATCCTCCTCCGTGATCCTCAAATTCTGTTTCGGATGTGCAAGGTAACACTTATTCAAATGAGAAGAAAATACAACTTGTTGAGAGTTGAAATGACCTATTTTTTGGCTGATTTTTGTTGTTTTTGAGAGCTGAATGGTTGATTTTATGAGATGATTGATTGGTTTGGAAGTGGTTTGAGAGTGTTTTGGATGATATTGATTATGTTTTGGAAGTTCATGATGGTTTTCAGTGGAGATATGAGGTTCTGTGATGTTCTGATAGGTTCTGATTGGTTCTGTATAGCTTCTGTTTTGTTCTGATTGTCTTCTGTAAGGAGGGATGGATTGATGATTGATGAAGATTGAGATATTGTAAAAGTTTATTGAATAGTTTTTGAGAGTTTGGAATGGTTTGAGTATGAGTTATGAGGTTTTGATGACATTCTGTAACCTTTTGTAGATCTTCTGTAGAGCTTCTGTCTCTGTACTGTAACTGTACTGTAGCTGTTCTGGTACTGTACTGTGACTGTTTTGTAGACTGTTCTGTATGCTTCTGTATGTGTTCTGTTGGATGAGAGTGTAGCTTGCGAAATTTTTCTAGCCTTGGAAAGAGGTGAATACAAGTGCAAAAGAGCTAAAAGAAGTGAAAGAAGTAGCTGCTGAAGACTCAAGTGAAGACTGGAGTGAAGTGACAGTAGTGAGCTATGAAAAGACACTGTAGTGGCTCTGGTGACTCTTCATATCAGACATACCTCTTGGGAGGGGTATCCACGACCT
The DNA here is from genome assembly GCF_053477565.2 of Lygodium microphyllum. NCBI lineage: Eukaryota > Viridiplantae > Streptophyta > Polypodiopsida > Schizaeales > Lygodiaceae > Lygodium > Lygodium microphyllum. Next base: position 87,989,703 of record NC_141153.1, on the reverse strand, counting down.
AAGAGGATTATTGTGAGTGATTATGAGAGATTATAGTGAGGATATGATGTATTATTGATGGAGAGAGAGAGAGAGAGAGAGAGAGAGAGAGAGAGAGAGAGAGAGTCAGAGATAGCCAATTCTACTAAAACAGAGTGATTGTATATGAGAGATTGAGAGAGAAGACTATGAAGATATTGAAGATGAATACTATGTGATGTATTTTCATTCAAAGATGGTGTATTCCTTTGCTTTCTTTGTTCTATAGATGGATTTTATAAAGATATTGAAGAATATGGTTGATTCTATCAAATCCGTGGGAGATCTACATGATGCTGCATGAAGATTTGTTGTGCCTGGTGTTCTTTTCTTCATTGTGATCATATAAAACCTAATAAACAAGCTTGTTGGTGTTACAAGATAGATTTTCTTGCAAGAAAATTCCCTTTTCCTTGGTGTTCCTCTTGGGGCTCCATGTTTTTGGTGCGCAGCTGGGGAATCTTGCCATCAACAAGCACCAGAAGAGGCTGAAAATGAAGGAAATGGCATTGCCAAGAAGAGAAGAATTCCATGGATGTTTGTAAAGTTCCTTTTTCCACTAAAGAGTTGGAATTTCTCATAATCAAAGCCACTTTCCACAAGAAGTTCATCCCACAATGGCGGAAACACATCACCATCATGATGCATGCTCTATGTGGTGGACAGTTTCCTCTTCCTGTTGAAGCAGCAGAAACTTGCATCTTGGTGGCAAACTATTTGGGAACAAATTGAAGAGCAGAAACAGAGAGAATGACCATACATGGAAGATTTGACATTTATTGAGAAGTTTCCAGACATCATCAAGTGGGAGATTGTGAAGAAGCTTCAGGAGTCTTGGTTTGTAGAGGTTCACCAAGACAAGAAGGAAAGGAGTTGGAATTTGTTCGTGAATGCTCAACAGCAAGATACATGGGATGCTTGGTGCATTGATAATCTTCTGTTTGTCCAATTGGCAACCCACTGGAAGTTGGTAGACAGAGTGTTTTTCACAACATACAATGTTGAAACCATCATAAGCTAGCACTACTATGATGATGGCACCACCACAATGCTTAGACGTATGCATTTTGACACCTTCAGAATCGAATACCTTCCTCTGTGCAGTGGCATGAAAGCAGAATTCAGAAAAGGAAGAAGTAGAAGAAATGTTGGAAAGACAGTCCTCCAGAGACTGAAGCCTTCTATTAACCCTCTGTGGAGCACTAACAACAGAGTGGAGCCAACCCCCTGATGAATGATGGAATAAAGAGGCAAGCGTTAGAACGAGTCCAGAGGTACGTGAGAAGAGAGAAAGCAAAAATCAGAGCCGAGAACGAGCTCGCAGCAGAAGCCGCCTTTGACGCCCTTGCGGAACTCTTTACAGAAGTCCCAATGGCACATCAAGTCCTTCCTCCTCTCTGCTGGAGGTCCACTTCCAAGCCAGATCCGTCCTGGAAATATTGATGACAGGCCAGCGAATGTAGTCCCATTGCCAGTTTTTAAGGGAGAGTACAATGAAGACCCCGATCTTCATGTAGCAGAGTTTATGGTAGCATGTGTGGCTAACAATGCTAGAACCCTTGAGCATTGGTTGGCAATATTCCCCGCCACTTTCAAGGGCGCTGCGTTTCAGTGGTATGAGAGACAAGCAGCAGTAACTTTTGGCACATGGTACGACCTGAAGTTGGCCTTCCTCACTAAATTCAGACGTGAAGGTTTTGAAGAGCGGATGTGAGAGGAATTTATGAACCTAAGTCAGTCCTCTGGAGAAAGAGTAGAAGCTTATGTCTCACGAATGGAATCCATCCTGAAGAGATGAACTAACCATAATCTAGATGATGGCATTCAGAAGGGAGTGTTTCTCAGAGGATTACAACCAGAAGTTCGTAAGTTTGTGGAGCTGCAAAGACCAGCCACACTGCAAGCTGCAACAGAAGGTGCAAGACTATACGATGAAGTGGAAGCTAGATTGGCGATGAATCCAGGAAGAGGAGTCCTACCTCCTCTGATGCCAGGAATGATGTACCCACCAAATGCAGTCCCAGGGACAGTCCCCTACCCCTATCAACAGATACCCCCAGTATCACAGTACAGTGCACCAAATCCACAGTGGCCACAATCCATGCCTCAAATGATGGTTCAACCACAACAACAATGGTCTCAACCAATTTCCCCAATGCCAAATCAGCAGCAACAGTGGAACCCTACCAATTGGAGCCAACAACCAACAGTTCAAACAGGAGCTCTGAATCAGAACCAGAACAAAGATCCCTCTGCGCCAGCCCAACCTGTTTATGCAGTGATTACAGAGACTCCTCAAAACCCTATTGCCAGTACCTCAGGAGGAGAAAGCTTGAAGGATTACTTATCCAACTCAGTTGCAAATATCAAAAAGGAGTTGATGGATGTGATTACAGAGCAGCTACAGACGCTGAAAGTGAATACCGCCAGCATATCCAACGTTGCAGGAGCAGGAAGAGATGTGATGTGGTCAAATACTTGGTGTGGTAAGTGTCATCAAGCAGGCCATTTAGCCACTGAATGTACACGAAAACCAACCATCCCTGGAGCTTTCTGTTCCTACTGTTTGCGGAAGAACAATATAGAGGATATTTGCTCTCTGAAGGAGATGCATGATAGGAGAAGGAAGGAAGAAGACGCAAGATTCAACTTGCTGGAATCCAAAATGACAACACAAGATATTGGACCCAAGCCTAGAGAGTTTGGTCCTAATTTCGGACCCAGAAGATTTCCCTCTCAAAGTTATAGAGGAAGACAGTCTGGCGGTGGTCAAAGATCAGAAGTAGAGTGTTACGGATGTGGAGAAAAGGGACACATTTCACCAAATTGTCCAAATCCCAGAAGGTCAGTGGATTACAAGCCCTTATGCAGTTGATGCAAAGGAGAAGGGCACACTGCAAAAGACTGTCCAAGCCCAGCCCCAGTGAAAAACAGTGCTACTGATAGTCCGGCCAAGGCCCAAGAGCCTACCTCCAATTTAGTGGAATTGGAAGTTGCTATCATCACGCGTGCAAAGAAGAAGGAACCACCTATCCACAAAGAAAACAATCCTCCTGCCAGAATAGTGAAGTTCAATCTTCCACCAGAAGAACAGAACAGAACAGAGCCTGACAGTGCCGTACAGAGCACTACACTGCCACAGAGAGTCACAGAGACAGTTCCAGAGACAGGACCAGAGGTCCAGGAGATAGAAGAGGAGGAGGTGCCACAAGTGGCAGAAGAAGTCCCCATGATGCCCTTGTTGGAAGAAAGAAGGAAAATGAAAATGGGTGTTGCCCCATTTCCTAACCGGTTAGAGAAGCCAGTGGATCCTATTAAGGAATACGATCTGGTCAGAGATCTAGATACCTTTAAACCAAACCTCACATTCCGACAATTATTGATGCTGTCTCCCAGTTGCCGAAAAAGGTTCAAAAGTATACTCACAAGAAGACGTGGATTAAGGATTGCTCCCTCAATAGCAACAAAGTCCAACAAAGCTCCAGAGCCTGTCAAAGAAGTGGATGTGGCTAACGCCTTCCTAGATCCGGGTACCCCAGAGACTGGTGTGTGGATAGAAGGCTGCTTCATTGCAAATGCACTGATTGATGGTGGTTCATCAGTGAACATTATGACGGATGTGACAATGAAGGATCTAAGCCTACAAGGTGTGCAACCAACCCAATGGCTCATTAGACTGGCGGATCAGAGCAGAATCAAGCCTTTGGGCATTCTCCCATATGTGAAGACTACAGTGGCTGGAAAAGATTATTGGCTAACCTATCTGGTGGTGAAGCCAAACTCTTATGGTACATCCTACCCTCTGTTACTGGGCAGACCATGGCTTTTTGAAGCCAGAGCAAGGACGGATTGGTTCAAAGGAACCTTGACCTTGGGTAGAGGACCCAACAAAGTGGTGCTGAAGCTATATGGTGCTAAAAAAGGACATGGATCCACCTCCTTGGAATTATCTTCTGACTCCCCTAATAAGGCTACAGATGGAACATCTGCAGACGAAGATGCTGTCAAACAGATCCTTCCCAAGAAAACAGTGGCGCGTTCCTTAACAGTGGATACTGTAAGCCAACTCCCAAAAGATGCAAAGCCATTATCAATGGGTGAATACTTCCTACCTGAACCAGGAACGATTTTCGAAATCACTTCTGATAGTGAGATAGAAGCATGGATGTACTGCTCTCCCTGTTACATGGCCATAGCAGAGACAGAGACAAAGGCAGAAGATGAAACAGAGAACCTGTTCTTCTCTTACAGAGCTCCTACAAAGCCAGAGACTGAGACTGAGCCAGAGACAGAGACAGAGACTGAAGAGGATGGAGATGATATGGAAGAAGAAGGTTATGAAAGTGAGACAGAAGAGTCTATCCCACCCAAAGAGGATATATATGAAGAAGAAGTTCCAGAAGCATCAGAAGCAGACGAGCTCATACTGTGGGACAGGATGGAGATGGTACCATTTGGTCTGGTAAATGGATCTTCTCATATGCAAAATCTTTATAAGAAATGGTTAAAGAAGACCAAGCCGTCTTTCAGCAGTGGCTCACGCCGCCCTCACCCACCTTTGCCAAGAAAAGATGATGATGATGCACCGTGCCAACAAGCACCAGTCTCACAAACCCAACAGAAATCAGAGGGTCCCTGTTATGTGACATTCCTAGACGCGTCATCAGAAGATGAGTCTTCAAGCCAAGAGGTAACTAATCTTGAAACCAAACCCAAAACTGCTCTAATCCCATTTCAACATCTCAAGGAGCAACCTAAGTCTCCACCAAGAGAAGAAGTTGGTTCTAGTGGAACATCAGAAGTGGACACCACTCCCTTGAAGGAGTCGGATCTGTATCCAGAAGCAGTCCGTGGGACCTTCATCCGTGAAGTAGAAGGTGAAAGGCAGTTAACCTTTGTGGATACAGATGGCACTGAGCGCCATTTGAAGGTGGGTAGCAGCCTACCAGAAGAGGAGTTGTTAACTTTATACAACTTGTTGAAAGAGAATTTGGACGTGTTTGCATGGCCCTACAAAGACCTAAAGGGAATTGATCCCACAATATGTCAGCATCATATTGACTTGGAGCCTGATACCAAGCCAGTACGGCAACGACAGAGGCGAATGAACCCGAATTATTCCACATTGGTGAAAGCAGAGCTGCTAAAGCTTCTGGAAGCCGAGTTCATCTATCCAGTGATAAATAGTGAATGGGTTTCACCCATCGTGGTGGTACCCAAGAAGAATGGCAAGCTTCGTATATGTGTGGATTTCCACAAGTTGAATTCCAAGACGAAGAAGGATCACTTTCCTATCCCTTTCACAGACCAACTATTGGACACAGTGGCAGGACATGAGCTTTATTCCCTACTGGATGGATTCAGTGGGTATAACCAAGTGCAGATAGCAGAAGAAGACCAATCCAAAACAACCTTCACCACAGAATGGGGGACCTACACTTACAGAGTGATGCCGTTTGGGCTTCGCAATGCCCATGCTACTTTCCAGTGAGTCATGATGGCCGCATTCCAAAATCATCTGCACAACTTTATTGAGGTATATTTGGATGACTTCTGTGTCTATAGTTTGATCCGTGAACACTGGGGACACCTGGAACAATGTTTTGACCGATGCCGGGAGTATGGGATTTCCCTCAACCCCGACAAATGCATCTTTCGGGTCTCTTCTATAGTTCTGTTGGGCCACATTGTCTCTGCACAAGGGATATCAACAGACCCTGCAAAGATCGAAAAGATCGCAGCTCTGACAGCACCCACCAACCTCAAATAGTTGAGGGGATTCCTAGGCCATGTGGGTTACTACAGAAGGTTCATAGCCCATTTTGCAACAAAGGCAACCTCCTTGCACAAGCTTCTGAGGAAAGATGCAGAGTTTACTTGGACGGAAGAATGTGACAAAGCCTTCAACACTCTGAAGCAGTGTCTGATTGAGGCACCCATTCTGCAACCTCCTGACTGGATGAAGGAGTTCCATGTCCACACTGATGCATCTATTAAAGGCTTAGGTGCTATCCTCTGCCAGAAGGGCTCCTCGAATCTAGATCAGCCTATCTATTACGCAAGCCGAAAAGTCACTGATAGGGAACGGAACTATACAGTGACAGAGCTTGAGTGCTTGGCAATGGTGTTTGCCCTAGAGAAGTTCCACCACTACCTCCTATCTACCCACTTTAAATTTTATGTGGATCATGAGGCCCTGTCCTTCCTGATGAACAAAGCAGACGTGAAAGGACGAATGATGAGATGGCTCCTTCTATTTCAGGAGTTCGACTTTGAGGTAATTACCAAACCTGGTCATTCCCATGTTCTAGTTGATCATCTGTCGCGTATCCAACAAACTGCAGATGAGGAGCATGATGATCCAGACCTCCCTGATGCTTCCCTATTCCTGGTAGAAACTGTAACCCCCTGGTATGCAAACATTTCCAATCTGCTGGCAATCCAATAGTACCCTCCTGGTATTTCTAGTCGGGAAAGGAAGAAGCTTATGTTAGAATCAGCCCCCTACACCCTGTTAGGCGGTGCACTGTACAAGAAAGGAAAAGATGAAGTGCTTAGAAGATGTGTTGCAGGAGATGAGATTGGGATTGTTCTGAAGGCTTGTCATGACGAGCCGTGTGGAGGCCACTTTGCAGGAGAAGCCACAGCCAAGAAGGCTCTGCTAGCAGGATACTGGTGGCCTACCATTCACAAGGATGCCTATGATTACTGTAAATGATGTGATGCTTGTCAGAGAATGGGGAAACCCACGAAGACAAGTGCCATGCCACTGCAACCTATCCTTCCTTTGAAGCCTTTTTGAGAAGTGGGGCATCGATTTCGTAGGCCCAATCGATCCTCCTACCAGAAGGAAGTAGAATAGATACATCCTCATATGTACGGATTATGTCACAAAGTGGTGTGAAGCTAAAGCCCTAAAGTGGGACGATGGTAACAGCGTAGCCCTGTTCATGTACGAGAATATCATCACCTGTTTTGGCAGTCCCCTAGAGCTGGTAAGTGACAGAGGCACTCATTTCATTAATAAAGTCATGGAAGAGTTGACAGAGCTATATAAAATCTGCCATCGCAAGTCCACTCCTTACTACCCCAGAGCCAACGGCCAAGTCAAAGTCACGAATCGCATCCTCTGCTCGATTCTGACAAGGACAATTGCCGCACATCGTCGTGATTGGGATGATCAACTTATAGAGGCCCTCTGGGCGTACAGAACCTCCCATAAAGCAGCAACCGGACAGACACCCTTCCAGCTGGTGTATGGTACAGAAGCTGTTTTCCCTCTTTGAGAGTGGCTATCAAAGAGTATTTGGGGGACGATGATTCACTGCAATGCCGTCTCCTGCACCTGGAATGTTTGGATGAAACTCGCAGGATGGCTCTACAGTGCATGGAAGTCACGCAAGCTCGACGTAAGGCTTACCATGACAACTTCATCAAGCACAAGGAGTTCAAGGAAGGTGATTTGGTCCTAGCCTATGATTCAGGATTTGGCAAGTTTCCTGGCAAGCTCCAACAGCGGTGGATGGGCCCATATAAGGTACTTGCCATCAACCCTAATGGCTCTGTCCAAGTGCAGACCGTTGATGCCTCTAATGATCCCTTCCTGATCAATGGATATCGCTTGAAGAAGTACTTCTCTCCTTGGGGATCTTGACAATCACAGTCACCTGATCCTTTCCCTCGTTGGCATGGCACTGTCACTCTTATAATGCTACTTCTGATAGCCGTTCTTCAGCCACTCCTGATGAAGTGGACGCAACCCTCTGTCCCCTCAACCCCATCTTCCAGCCTTGATCTCTTATCCTCTATTTTCCACCAGCGACAGTGGCGAGGTGGGTTCTGATACATGGTATTTCCACCATTCCCTTGCTTCATTCGAAAGAAAAAAAAAAAGAGAAAATATATATACATATCGGTCATGGGAGAAAAGGACTTAGGTCCCTGTCATGCCGACCTATTCTTCGAGAAAAGGTGGAGACACCCTCGGGAGTAGGAGAAAAAGAAAAGAGAAGAAAAGAAAAGAAAATTAGAAAAAAATCTGTTATGGGAGAAGAGGAAGAAATTCCCTGTCATAGCAGGCCTCGCTCCAAGAAAAGGTGGCACACACCCTTGGGCAAGAAGATGGCTGTGGAAAAGGTGGCAACACCTAGCAGTCTATAAAGTGGATTCATCCATTGATATCCCCAGGATCCAATTCCGAAGCTGCCTCCCTTGGTACGCTGTGTCCTGGGTCTTTCTGCAGAGTGTCTAACTGTCCTCTAGCAGACGCCATGTTCCTATCTAACACAATGTTCGATCTGATGGCTGCCTCCTTGGGTACGCCTCTTCAACAAACTGACGACATGATCTTCATCGACAACCCCTTGAGTGATATGAGCTTTCATCCTAACCGGATGGGGAAGTGAGTATGGGTTGCCCTCTGTAACTATCAACAGAGCGTGAGACAGAGGGTGGAGCGAGTAACCAATCTTTTCCCTTCAAATCAAATGAGAGGTGAACAGTGTGAATGAAGTGTTGCATGCACGGGATGGGCCTCTCAATGCACAAAGCACAATTTGTTTCTGTGCACTGCACTATAAGGCTCCATGGCCTTTCTTCTCGCACCGTAATGCCGGCACAGGGCGGGATGCACAATTGCACCATCAAATGTGCACAAGGCATACAACCTTTGCACAAGTGACCGTGAGGATTACATCAATGGGTTTCAGGAAAGAGCTGCCCTCCTGTATCTATCAGCAGAGCGTGAGACAGAGGGTGGGCTGAGTGTGACTGGAGTTTCTTCAATCAATTACCGAGAGGTGAGATTGAGGGACGTTACGACATTTGGAGTCAGGTATGTTCCCATTTCCCTATGCACCAATGGGATGGGTCTCTACCGTCTTCACAAGACACGTCACCCTGTTCTGTACACTGCACTGTTAGGCTCCCTTGCCTTCCTTCTTGCACTTTTGCCAGATGGGTTGGATGCACTGATGCACCATCAATTGTGCACCCTGGCATACTCCCTCTGCACCATTCCCCCTTTCAATTTCTAAACCGGGTACGAGATATGGGTTTCAATCATTCTTCCTCGAGTGATATTAGTCATTGGGCGAGTGACTGCTCTTTCATTCCATTTGAGTGACTGTGAGTTGAGTGCAATATTCCTCATCATCGACATCGACTCGATGCGATTCCTTCAACCAGCTACCTCCCTGGGTGCTGCCGCGTGGTCCCCGCCATGAAGGACGTGTGCTGTGAAGATGCCTTGGTACCTGCTGTAGTAGACAACGACAGTGGAAGTGCCATCGATAATCAACCTTGATCCTCGACAATATGGGCCATCGATAATCAACCTTGATCCTCGACAATATGGGCGAAGATTTTCTAACCCTACCACTTTTGTTTCTCAGTGACATTCATGTTTTAAATGTGGGGACGTTAGTGGATGGTCTGTTACGTGGTCCTAGGTCCCTGTTGCTCGGTTCACCCTACCCGTTAAGGTCTTAAGTGTGGGGACGCGTCCCTGCGTGTCTACATTGTATATCCTCTGCATATGCCTCAACCTGCTCATGCATCTATGCCATGACTTGTTTTTACCCTGATGGGGTCCCTTCCCACCCAACTGTCTATGTTCCCCCCTCCCTTGGGGCTATTCCTTCTCCATTTCTCTTTTTCCCTTATTTTGTTGTCCTACCCTGTGAACGTACCCTACGTTCCCCGAAGTCCACATCCAATCTTATAGCCTTGTTCCTCCCTTTGAACTGACCATTTTTCCTTTTTACCTACCCCTGTTCCGATGCACGGTTTTTGAGTTATTAATTTTTGAAGCATTTTGCACAAATTAGCCGGTTTTCCATGTGAACACGCTTTGCTTGCTTTGGAACCGTGATCCGACACCACAGCCCTGACAACCACTTTCTCCCTGACATTTTTCCTTTTTACTCCATGTCGTTTTGATGCACGGTTTGTCCAATATTAATTTTGCGGTTTTTTAAGACTTTTTCGTACGTCTTTTTGACATTTTTCCATGTGAACCTGCCCTGTTTGTATCGGAATTCTAATTTGATTTGACAGCCGCGTCCCCCTGCCTTCCCCCACCTTTTTTCTTTTTTCTCCACCCTCTTTTGACTTCTGGATTATTTATTATTAAATTTTCAATGTGTTTTCGGGTGTATTTTTGGTGTGTGAACCCCTCCTACTTCAGCCGAAACTGCGTTCTAATGTGACAAACCTGTACCCCCCTTCCTGCGGCCATTTTTCCTTTTTACTGCATGTCATTCCGGCCAGCGGTTCGTCCCATCTTAATTTCTGATTCTATTTTCAGGTCTGTTTTTTGGGTTTTTCCATGTGAACGTCTATATCTCAGTCGGAACCATGTTTTGATGTGATAGGATTGTGGGGCACATCTTTCTGCACATTTTTCCTTTTTTCTGCACCTCGTTCCGAGGTACGGATCTTTCGATATTAATTTTTAATTGCGTTTTTGGACCCATTTTTCGTGTTTTTTGCACGTGAACGCCATTTACCCCCCGGAACCCCTGTTGCACATTTTCCCTGTCTTCCCCCTGCCGTCCTGCCCAGTTTTTGTTTTTACAACATTTTGTTTTGATGTCCGGATTGGGAGATATTAATTTTTCTTTATTTTTACGTGTTTTCACGCACCTCATCCTACGTGTGAATGTGCCCGTTTTCAATTTTATGTGCCTCCACGCGCCCCGGTCGTGTCCCATGACCCGTACCATCATCACGGCGCTCTTCCGATCCCGTCACGGCAAATTTTTTTACCCCGCCCCGCGCACGCGTGCGGGACGGGGGTACACCTCTCTTGCATGGGCCCCCCGCCCATACTCTCTCATGGGCCCCTGCCCATTCCTCATTCCTTCCCCCCGAGCACCTTCTTGGGCCCCTACCCACCTTCTTGACCACCCCTACCCCGCCCCTTTCCTCCCTCGGGCACCCCTTTGGGCCCCTCCCACCGCCCATTTTCTCCCTTGGGCACCTTCTTGGGCCCCTACCCACCCCATGACCCCTACCCCTACCCTTTCCCTCGGGCGCCCTTTCCATCCTATGCCCACCCTACCCTTTCCACGCCCCCCATACCCTTTCCAAACCCCCCCCCCCCCCCCCCACACCCTTCCCTATCCTCCCCTACCCCGACCCTTTCCCCCCCAACCGTTTCTCTCTTCCCTCTCCCTTTGCGTGTCCCTCCCCTCCCTCCATCTCCACCTCCTCTCCTTCACCTGCATCTTCTTCTCCTCTCTGCTCCTTCTTCCCCTCCTTCTCTCCTCCCCTCCCCTCCTCCATTTCCTCCTCCTCCTCTACTCCCTTCTTCTCCCTCTCATCCTTCTCTCCTCCCTCCTTCCTCTCCCGCCTGTCCTCCTCCTCTGCTCCTCTCATCCTCCTCTCCTTCCCCTCCTTCCCCTCCCTCTTCTCCTCGAGCGCCCTCGCCACGCCCATGTGGCCCATTGTGGCCCGTCACTCCTCCTAGCCGTGCGCCGTGTGGACCTCCCACGCCGTCTGCCCTGCTGGTCGCCGTCAACGCCCTCCAGCCGTGACGCCCGCTGCACTACGCCCTCTCCCCGCTGGCGTGACGCGTTGCCCGCCCTCCAGCCGTGACGCCCGCTGCACAGCGCCCTGCCCCGCTGCCTCCGGCGCTGCGCCCTCTCCCCGCTGACGTGACGCGTTGCCCGCCCTCCAACCGTGACGCCCGCTGCATAGTGCCCTGCCCCGCTACCTCCGGCACTGCGCCCTCTCCCCGCTGACGTGACGTGTTGCCCGCCCTCCTGCCGCCCTGTGGCCCTCCTGCCTGGCCTCGCCGTGGCGTCCTCCCCGCCCACGCCTGCCACCTCGTGCCCCACGCTGTGCCGCCTCTGACGATGCTGCCGCCGCCTTTGCCACGTGACGTGCCGCCGTGACGTCCTCCCCGCCTGTGGCCCCGCTGTCATCGCCGCTGCCTGTGGCGCCGCTAACGTGCCATCTGCCTGGCCGCCATCCATCCGTTGACCTTCGCCTTGTGCCACGTGCCCTGTCTCAAATCCCACACCAACCCCCCTACACAGGCCCCCCTTCCCCCCATTACCCACCAACCCTACCCCAACCCCCACCAAAGCACAACTAACCCACTAACCCCTCTAAGCCCCCTTCCCACCATTACACACCACCCTACCCCCACCCCAGCACACCCAAATCCCAAGGCCCACACCCACACTAAACCCCCCCCCACAGGCACCCCCGCAGGAAATAACCCTTCCTAAATCCCTGTTCCCCCCCCGCAGCAGAACCCCACCGTACCTCCTTCCTAAACCACTGTTCCCCCCTCCCCCCCCGCAGAAACCCCACCACCGCAACCCCTCCCTAAGTCCTGTTCACACCCCCAGCAGACCCGCAGCACCTTACCCCTCCTTAACCCCCCGTCACGCAGAAACCCGCAGGCATTTCTTTTCCGCCCCTGACACCTATTGTTCGTGCTTGTTCGTGATTGCTCGGGTGCGGGAGATTGTTAGCCGGTGGCTGACACGCAGCTGCCCCGCAGCCTATTTCTGGGTATTTTCCCAGATTGTTAATTTCACATACCCGAAAACCTTAACAAAACATTGCAAAATTACAAAAAATCATTTAAAAACACTTAAAATTCAAAAAAAAAAACATAAAAATTTTGAAAAATCCCCAATCTTTCTGTACTAAATTGCACTATTTTTTTAAATTGAAATTTTAAGAAAAAAAATCATACCATTTTTAAATTAAAAATTCTTTTAAAAATACCCAAAACAAATGAAAAAAATTCATTAAAAATGCTAAAAAATTCCAAATTAATTTCCAAAAAATTCCTAAAAATTCCATTAACATTTTTACTTATTTTTGGACTATTTTCTAAGTTGTAAAAATACTTCATTAAATCCTAAATTCATTTCAATAAAAAATAAAATAAAAATAAAAATAAAATCCTTTTTCATTCAAACCACAACCTGAAAAATATCGAAAAAAATCCAGATATTTTTGGATTGAGGAGAGCGCATTCTTTGCATTCACATACACCCACTACCATGTATTTTCCCTTTTATTTTTATTATTTTTTTCCCGCTACCCCAAAATTCACAGTTAATTATTAAAATGAACCCTAAACACCACCATGGCACGCGCGTTCGCGCTAAACACACCATTTTTTAAATAAAAATAAACCCGTCGTTCACTTAGCATGCGCTAAGTGCGCTTAAGAAGCACTTTAATATTTTTAATTAAAATGAACCAGCCGTCACAACAGCACGCGCCGGCAAAAAAGCGCTCCACATCACCTTAATTTTTAAAACATGAATTTGCATTTAGAGACCCAGTCTGGGTATCGAAGTCCGGGATTCGAATTAAAGCATCGCTTTAACCTAATAATTGGCAATTAAAATTTTAAGAAGGAACCGCCGTTTTCTTGGTAAGGTTTATCACTTAATAAAAATTCACCCATTTCTTAATAATTTATTAAAATGAACCTTTCATTAAATTAATTCCCCCTCAGTGCACTTAATTCCCCTTTTTAATAAACTCGTTTCGTGGGCTAGGTCCGCGAAGTCTTCGGAGTTGTCTCCATGGTCAAAAACTTGATTATCAAAGTTGTGGTCTTGATATGTGTGGATTGTGGTTATGTTTTGGTTCAGTTTATTTGTTACGGTTAAGGGTACGGTGTGTAGTTTTCTTCTTTATTGCCTGATACGGGGTTTTGGGTGTTTGCATGTTGCATAGCATGAAGCTTTCGGTCGCATATGTCTAGAGGTCATGTCGAATTTTTTCTAGGCTGTGTTTTGTTTGGGGATAGTTGGTCGAGTCACGTTTTATCGTTTTGGTTGCTATCTTATCCTTGGTTTTGGTCTGTTGCTTTGGAGACATTCTCCTTGATTGTCTGTGTTTATGGTGTGTGTTTACCATCTGAATGGCACCTTCTCACGCTCCTCTCCCTATCTAGTATGTCCCACTAGTCAGTAGGGATTACTCTTCCCTACTCACTTTTGAGCCTCTCACGAAGGCGGGACTCACACCTTTTGTGGCTGCCTCCTTTCCATTGCTTCTAGAGGATCCATCGTTGTGTGATGAGTTTCTGGCCTCCTACAGCAAGAAGTCAGGACTGGTCCAGGGTATTTCTATGACTTTGACACCTCGAGGCCTAGGGAAGGCTCTTTCTCTTCCCTCCAAAGTGAACCCTTTGTTACCACTCGCCAGCTTTTCTCTAATGAAGAGATTTTGAAGCTGTTACAAAAGCAGACAAGGGAAATTCTGGATGTTAAGAAGGTGATCAACTCTTCAGGAGTTTCCTTTTCCATGATCACTAATCCTGTGTGGAAGTTGGTCTGTCAGTTTCTCCAAGACAGGTTTATGCCTGCAAAAATGCCATCCCATTACTTGTCCAAAGAGCTCTTTACAGCTTCAAGGATGGTGTTAAAAGGAGTAGCTATTGATTGGAGCACTTACCTACTCACTAAGATGGATCAACATTTCGTCAAAGTCACCAGGGGCAATGTTACCAATGTCACCTATGGATCGTACTTGTCTGTCTTCTTGACCTACTCAGGTTTACAGAAGAGTGTGCCTCCACCTCCTCCATCTGATCCAGTACCTCCTCCTTCACCTTCAGATGAGTCAGAACCAATTGATATAGAGGATTTGGATTCTCCGCCTCCCCTGGTCATACAACGCAAACGCTTGAAGCGGGTAGCGGATAAAGCTCCTTCAGTTCTTCCTTCAGTGCCCATTCCTGCTACCTCTGGCAGTGATCTCCCTGGTTATCTCACATGTAATAACCTGTTCAGAGCACATCAAGAAGGTTCGTTGGATATATCAGTCCCCTCACTGAACAGTCTAGTCTCAGGAGATGCTATTCCTTTCCTATGTAAAGTCATTCAGAGTTCCATTGAACTGTCAGTGACAGCCTGTGTTCAACAGCTGTACGCTTCCTTTTATGAAGAACTGATGCAGTCTAAGGACCAGTTGCATAAGGCAACATCCGAGTTAGCCTCTACTAAGGATACCCTAGCAGATTTGTTCAAGCAGATGGAGCAACAAACCCACCTGGTTGCAACCCAAAGAGATGAGATATGTTCTTTGAAGATTCAGTTAACATAGGCTCAATCAGAGGTTACTAGAATTTCAGAGGAGAAGGAGAGGATGTCCAAAGAAGTGCAAGAGTTCCAAACTCTTTTAGATGTCAAACTTTTAGCCCTACAGACTGCTAATGACACAGTGGAATCACAAGCTTCCCAAATCAAGCAATTGCAAGATCAACTGGCAAAGTCACGATATGTTCCTCCAAGCCCTCATGTTCCCTTGATCCCTTCTCTCTCACAGCAGGACTTGGCAGCTCTTCAGAGACAGGCTACCTTATGTCCTCTCTTCCAAGATAAAGTGGAAAGATTATAGTCTAGAATGGACTTGTTATGGTCTACATTTGAGTAGTTTCAGGAATATGTTCCTCCAGACCATTCTTTCTTTGTCCACTACCAATTACAGAATTTGGCCTTCTACATGAAGCTTTCCACGATGGATCTTCCTATTCCAGAGGATGGTTGGAGTGGGGCTTGGTCTGCTGAGTTGTTGACAGAGGTGGTAAGGATGGTGTTTGAAGATTCTGTCACGATCGATACCATGTTGATGTCATATATGTATCTACAAGGAGACTTGTTGATTCCAGATGAAGTGGATATGGCTTGGTATGTGGGAGACGTGGTTTTACAAGCTGTTTTGTATGTCAACCATTTGGAGTTGCACATAGATGACATGTTTCAGAGTTACTCCTCCAAAGTGGCTACTTGCCCTGATAATTCCTGGCATACCATGATTGATTCTGTGGTCCTAAATCAAAGACAGAACACAGCCCCTACCTATGCCAGAGCACTAATCAACTGAGGTTGGATCTCTTAGCTTATCTTTCCAAACATAATCCATTTAATTCTACCTTTTTTGATGCCTATCAGAGAAGATCTACCTTAGGACCTTATGTTCCTACCCTACTGTATTACCAACAAATGGCTCACCATTATGATATATATATTTCCCTCTGTCAATCCAATTCCACAACTATCTTACCCCTTCTTTTCCAACCTCAATCTTTTCCTCAAATTCCCATCTTTACATACTGTTCTTTTATCGAGGATAGAGTATTTTCCCCTTCTCCACCATGTCCTTCTCCATCCATTCATGTACCTTCTACCTTTCCTATTTATCAATTAACACCCTTCTTAAGTGATTCCCTAAAATTTTCAGCCACTTTTTCTGTAAATTATTCTTCCTTTTATGATTTTGCCTACCCCTCTCTTCATCCACTTTTCCTTATTCCACTTCCATCTCCTACCACTTCTATATCTCAACCACCTCAGTTGGTTAGTGACTATGACAGGTTTGATTATCAGATTTCCAGAAGAAGGGGATGGAGCTCAAATGATTCCCTTACAGGACCTCAGATAAATTGGCCAGTAATTCCAGGAGAATGGATAGCTACCAGTCAAGCATACCATAACTATATTCATTTTGCTCAGCAGTATTCACAGTCTCTGGATCCTTCAGTGAGATTAACTGCTCATTTTGCTTGGTATCTGGCGTATATGCATAGGCATTCTCATAATGATTCAAAGCCTATTCCAAAGTTGTGCATGAATGTCAATGTGAGCATTGATTCCCAGCAGTTGGATATATTGTACTTTCATGCCCTTTGTTTACCTAGCAGATACCTTGTCCTGTTGGAAAGGATGTGCTGCCTTTAGTTTTTTCAGAATCCTCCCAAGACATTTGTAGATGAATCTTTGTCTATGGATCATTTCCGAAATCACCAATCTTTCAAGAGGGATCATCTTCATTGATACCTTTTTCCAATGTATAGTGGATGATTTTTAATAAAAATATCTCTTTTTGGAGGAGTCATTCAGATGGTTGTGTTGTGTGTAGTGTTTGTGTTGTGGGTTAATTGATGTAATAAGATCGTGGTGATTGCCTATTGGATTTACTTTCATGCGAGCTACATTTTGGAGAATTGTGGTGATGGGGTCATGGTTGGAGAGTTGAAGATGCTGATGCAGAAGAAGAAGAAGAAACCTCTTATATCCTTTACAAGTTTGTTGTGATTTTTAGTTTGATAAAAAGTGTTAATGTATAAAGGGTTTTCCTTTCGTTGTATTTTTATATCAGATACAGGTGATAAGTTGGGGTCGTGGTTGGATGGATTGTTTTTTAAGATGTATTGAAGATCAAAGTTGAGCTTTTGAATGTACCCTCTTTCCTGGGTCGCGAGGACGCTTCCTTATTAAGTGTGGGGATATGTTGAGAGTTGAAATGACCTATTTTTTGGCTGATTTTTATTGTTTTTGAGAGTTGAATGGTTGATTTTATGAGATGATTGATTGGTTTGGAAGTGGTTTGAGAGTGTTTTGGATGATATTGATTATGTTTTGGAAGTTCATGATGGTTTTCAGTGGAGATATGAGGTTCTGTGATGTTCTGATAGGTTCTGATTGGTTCTGTATAGCTTCTGTTTTGTTCTGATTGTCTTCTGTAAGGAGGGATGGATTGATGATTGATGAAGATTGAGATATTGTAAAAGTTTATTGAATAGTTTTTGAGAGTTTGGAATGGTTTGAGTATGAGTTATGAGGTTTTGATGACCTTCTGTAACCTTCTGTAGATCTTCTGTAGAGCTTCTGTCTCTGTACTGTAACTGTACTGTAGCTGTTCTGGTACTGTACTGTGACTGTTCTGTAGACTGTTCTGTATGCTTCTGTATGTGTTCTGTTGGATGAGAGTGTAGCTTGGGAAAGTTTTCTATCCTTGGAAAGAGGTGAATACAAGTGCAAAAGAGCTAAAAGAAGTGAAAGAAGTAGCTGCTGAAGACTCAAGTGAAGACTGGAGTGAAATGACAGTAGTGAGCTATGAAAAGACACAGTAGTGGCTCTGGTGACTCTTCATATCAGACATACCTCTTGGGAGGGGTATCCACGACCTAAGAAGGATTATTGTGAGTGATTATGAGAGATTGTAGTGAGGATATGATGTATTATTGATGGAGAGAGAGAGAGAGAGAGAGAGAGAGAGAGAGTCAGAGATAGCCAATTCTACTAAAACAGAGTGATTGTATATGAGAGATTGAGAGAGAAACACCATATTGGGGAATATGGGAATTTTCCATAAGTTTGTGACATGTGGTCAAATCTTTGAATTTGTCATAACTTGAACACTATAACTCCAAATTGAGCGCTCTATAGCTCAATAGATTCCATTTTTCAAGTGCTTTCCAATGATAGGTCATATCATATGGTTTTGAGAAACTTATAGGCATGTTATCCGGGTGCCACCTTTTTAGTATTCAAAAAATGGGAATGGGGAGATTCCGAAATTCACTAATATTGTATTGAGAAGACTATGAAGATATTGAAGATGAATACTATGTGATGTATTTCCATTCAAAGATGGTGTATTCCTTTGCTTTCTTTGTTCTATTGATGGATTTTATGAAGATATTGAAGAATATGGTTGATTCTATCAAATCCGTGGGAGATCTACATGATGCTGCATGAAGATTTGTTGTGCCTGGTGTTCTTTTCTTCATTGTGATCATATAAAACCTAATAAAAAAGCTTGTTGGTGTTACAAGATAGACTTTCTTGCAAGAGAATTCCCTTTTCCTTGGTGTTCCTCTTGGGGCTCCACAACTCTTAAAGGGTTGGGGGACACTCAACAATCAACAAGTTTTGATACTCTTTGATCCAGGGTCCACATATAATTTTGTGTCAGATACTATTGAAAGGCTACAAATTCCATCGGATCGATTGGGAACACCAATTGGATCAAGTTTGGCATTTGAAGGACTTACAACCAATTCTACTCCTATTCAAGGGAAGTTGAATCTTAGAATTGGGGATTACCGCGACCAAGAATCTTTTCTACTTGCACCCATAGGTAACTGTGATGTTATCTTAGGCATGCCTTGGCATTACAAGATTAGACCTCTTCCCAATTTTGTTAAGAAGACCCTTACATTTCAATTCAAGGGTCGAAATATAGTATGCATTGCGGATGCTGGAGATTGGCCTGTGCCAATGGTTGGTCATGTTAGCATTTCTAAAGAAATGAAGAAAGTTATTTTTGCGTACATGATTTTTGTGAGAGAGTCAAAAGAAACTAATGATTTAAGGGCACTTAGTGCCTCTAATGAACACACAATACAAACTAATGCTTTTAAGTGAGACTTTAAAAGAACCCCTCTCTTTAATTGACCAAGCTAGACATGATTTTGTTAAACAATATGAAGATTTTTTTAGTGATTCACTCCCAGGAGAGTTACCTCCTAAGCACCCGGAAGATCACACAATTGATCTTATCCCAGACAGTTCACCACCTAACCAACCGCCTTACCGAGTAAGTGCAGTCAGTAAGAGGAGATCCAAACACAAGTAAATGAATTGTTGGAAAAAGGGTTAGTTCAACTTAGCTCTTCTCCATATTGCTCTCCAGTCTTACTTTTCAAAAGAAAGATGGTTCTTTCCGTATGTTTATAGACTACAGATCTTTGAACAAGATCACAATCGAGAATCGTTTTCCTATCCCAAGGATAGATGATATCTTGGATAAGTTGCAAGGGGCTAGTATCTTTAGTCGCATTGATCTCAAGAGCGGCTATCACCAAATACGGATAGCACCTGAAGATGTTCATAAGACAGCTTTTTATACGACATTTGGACTATACGAGTTCTTAGTCATGCCATTCGGTTTGACTAATGCACTGGCCACATTCAATCAAATGATGGAGAGAATTTTCAGACCTCACTTAAAGTTCACAGGTGTCTCCTTTGATGACATTCTAATATTTTCACGGTCTGAAGAAGAGCATAGAAAACATATATCTATTGTTTTTCAAGAGCTTCGCAAGCATAGGCTATACGTCAATGCTAAGAAGAGTGAATTTTTTCTTTCGAAAATTCATTACTTAGGCCATATTATTTCTCACAATTTGGTGAGAATAGATCCTGAGAAGATTCGAGCCATTGTTGAATGTCCTACACCTACTTCTGTAAATGAAGTTAGAAGTTTATTGGGCCTATGTTCATACTATAGGAGGTTCATACGAGGTTTTGTGTATGTTGCATCTCCTCTACATGACCTTACTAAGAAGCGAATGCCTTTTTGCTGGGGATTAAGGAAACTACAAGCCTTTGAAAGAATTAAGTTTCTTGTGACTCAAGAACCAGTTCTCATAGTTCCAAATCTTCAAAAACCTTTTGAAGTTCACTGCGATGCTTCTGGGGATTACATTGGAGTTGTGCTTAACCAAGAGCATCATGTAGTAGCATTTGAGAGCCGACGCCTCAAGGACCATGAGCTACATGCTCCAGTATATGAGAAAGGGCTTATGGCGGTGGTACATGCTCTTCAAGTATGGAAACACTATCTACTTGGTGTAGATTTTGTTATTAAAACAGATCATCAAAGTCTAAGATACTTCCTCACTTAGAAGAAGCTCTCAGAGAAATAGATGCGTTGGGAAAATTTCTTATCTATGTTTCATTTTCAAATCCTTCACACATTTGGAACTAAGAATGTGGTAGCAGATGCTCTATCACGGCAACCTCGAGTGAATGCAATCACAACTGTTTACCATAACGAGTTCATGGATTTACCCAAAATGTATGCAATTGATTCCGACTTCTCAACCATATGGGATCAGCTTAACTCAGGTCAGTCGATTACACCTTACTCGATTCGAGATGGTTATTTGTACCATCATCAAGAAATTTGTGTAGCATTACCATTGTGACATAAGGTAATGGATGAAGCACATGCATCTCCATATGCTAGACATAGGGGTATTCTACCCACTACTCAAGCATTGAAAATATATTTCTTTATGCCCACTCTTAGAGCTGGCATTGAAAGATATGTCCGTGAGTGTAAGATATGCCAAAAAGTAAAGTATGACAGGCATAAACCACCTGGTTTACTGAAGCCATTACCTATTCCCAATGAGCCTTGGGAAAGTATAGCCATGGACTTTATCATGGAGCTTCCTCGCACACAAGCAGGAAATGATGCAATCTGAACTATCATTGATAGATTCAGTAAGCAAGCTCACTTTATAGCTGTTTGAAAGACAATCAAAACCGATCATATGGCTAAGCTATTCATTGCTCATATTTTCAAGCATCATGGCATGCCTAAGTCCATTATCAGTGATTGAGATCCCCGCATGACCAGCCTCTTTTGGCAAGCTCTCTTCGAGAACCTCGGGACAAAGTTAAAGTTTTCATCCTCTTATCATCCTCAAATGGATGGGTAGAGTGAAAGTGCTAATCCTATTGTTTTGGACCTTTTGAAATCCTATGTCTCTGATAATCAAAGAGAATGGGAAAAGAATTTACCTTTAGTAGAGTTTGCATAGAATAATATGGTGCACTCTAGTACTGGTAAGTCACCCTTTGATATCATCTATGGTAAGCCTCGTTTACCACCCATTCTTCTTACGAAGGATAAGATCTTTGCAGCAGATGAGTTTGTTAGAGACATTGATACAACTTTCACTCAAGTAAAAGTTGCTATCCAAAGGACACAAGAGAAGCATAAACGCGAAGCAGATAAGCATCGTCGTAAGTTAGATCTCAAGTTGGGACAATATGTTCTTCTTAAGTTTGAGAAGGCTCGCTTGAAGAAGCAGAAAGCTCAAAAGGGTAAAGTGGTTAAGCTTTCTAATCGCTATTATGGCCCTTTCAAGATCACAAATAAGATAAACAATGTGACTTTTTGTTTGGATCTACCAAGTCATTGGAACATTCATAATGCTTTCCATATAAGTTTGCTATGTCCCTATATTGGAGAACCTCCAATGGAACCAATCAAGGAAGATTTACCTGACATAGAAGAAACAGAAGAGTTCCTTGTGCCTGAAAGAATTTTACACCATTAGGACAATACTCTAAGGTCAGGTAAGGTATTACGGAAGTATCTAGTTAAGTTTAAGAATTATCCCCCATTGGATCCTGAGTTTATGACTAAGAGAGAACTACAAGACTTTCCAGATCTTCTTAAGGACTATGTATCCCCTCTACAGTTGAGGTCAACTGTTTAGAAGCCAGAGGGATGTCACTAAATTGATTGCTTATTACGCATTCTCTATTTAATAAATTCATGTCAATAAATTAATGACTCACTTTTCTTTAAGTGTTGATGATGATCTAGCATGGCCATGACACCATTTAGAGACCAGTATTCCTAGCGTATCACTTAATGGGGCAATCAAAGCACTGTGACAGCGATATCTGGTACAGGTAGTACAAGTTATGAAGGGGGAAAGAAGTGTCTGCCAAGTGTAAGAGTGTACAAAAGAACCAAGGAGTTACACATAAATGAAGATGGATTGAGTTCTAAGAAAAGGAAGTGCATTACATTGTGTTATGTACTTATGTGTGCATCCAGAGACGCCTGGGAATGATTTACTTGTGTGTAATGAGCATTGCATTCATTTGGGGTCATCCTCTCCCCTACAAGTCAAGGTTTAAGATCTTTTCTTTCATTAAGAAAGATGAGAGAGGGAATTCTCTCACTAAGAAAGACGAGAGAATGTGATCCTCTGGAAGTAAGGAGAGAAGTGATTTTCTCTTTCTAAGGTCTAAAATGACACAAGATTTTGTGTACAATTCAATCTTAAGGTTGAGGCCCAAGGCGATCTAATGAACTCTCCTTATCTATGACTCAAAGTGGTTGCATGGACCACAAGTTAAGAGTACAGTTTAAAAAGTTGTTTTTTGGAAAATCCATTTTTAAAATATCTCGCAATAGAAAAACAATCTCTAAAAACGGGCCGCATGGGTTATCGAAAACAGCGAGATCTACAACTTTTGTGCTAGAAGTTTTTTTCATCCAAACAACGCACAAAGAGATATCTCGAAATTAGTGCTGCACAGTGGAACAACGACATCTTGCATGAAGAACAACTCAAATCTCTCTCCAAGAAGAGAATATCTTGAAAGCCTATAAAAGAGGATCTTGTCATTGGAAGAAACGACACTCAAACCTCTTATACTAACGACATATTGCATCATGGGTAAAGGTGATATCTTCAAGGTTGTTTAAGCTTTATCGAGGCCACATTTGGAATAGAGGCTAGTGAGTGTTTTACTTGTCTCATGGTCCACTCATGAAGTAACAATAGATTGGCTCAAATACCTTTAATTCTAAATAAGTCGAGTTAAGCCCCATATAGGATTTATCTCATTGAACTACCTGAGAAAATAAGGTTAATGCTTCATATGCATGTCTTATAACTATCTTTAAGCTGAATCGCTAGCAGTGCCACTGAAACCGTCCGCAACACCTATGAGTCTTTCCTAGGACGATGATGCAATGTGGAGTTCTACTCTTGGGAAAAAAATTTCAATGCACTTACACAAATTATAAATAAAGGCTTGTATTTTTCTTTTGTACGAGGAACACGAAGTCATTAGGCCTAATGCATGTGCAAGCTACATCTCTCTAAAGGTTTATAGGAGCCCAAAACGTGGCTTATTGTTGCAATGACTTAAACATACTTAACCCATTATTGTAGCACTCATGATTCTCATAGACTTAATTCAAGCTTTTACCCCTACCTTTTCAGTTTAACCAATTTTGCATTGCAAAAAAAAGTACAATTTCTGCTTAATGATGAATATGCATAAGCATCCTAACAACCCATTTTTTGTACCTTCAAGCATGCCAATGCTAGTGCATAATCTAAATAATTATGAACACAATCAATAAGGTCCTTGATTATTATTTTTTGCATGCATGAATGCAAAATCTTCGTGCAATTTATTCATTCAGAACATGCCAAAGTGCAAATAAACACAATTTCCAACATGATAGAATGATGCAACCTAAATGATGGTTAGTTATCATAGAATTTCATCGAATACTTCTCCCTTCCCAATGAAGTCGGCCTATGTTCTTAAGGCCTCCCATCAGGGTAGGAGTTATGGGACACACTTGATTACCAAGTGACGCGGTGCCTTGACTCGCAGCTCCATTAATTGAAGCAAGATTCGCGTTCGATTTTGGACTTTACTTCGCTTGGGAGGCATCGTATACTTTCAATTTTTTCTTTGTGGCTACATGCCCAGGTTACGAGAGAGACGACTCCTTGTGGAGGGAATTTGTCCATGGGAACCCTCTCGAAGAGGGGGGATAAGAAAGATGGCAAGCTCGGAAGTCTTCAAAGAGAGAGAAATTTCCTCTCTCTCTCTCCTTCTTTCACTTTTCTCTTACTCTCCCTTTCCCTCTCTCTCTCTCTCTCTCTCTTCTCTCTTACTCTCTCTCTTTTCTCTTACTCTCCCTTTCCCTCTCTCTCTCTCTCTCACTCACTCTCTCTCTCCCTCCCTCTCTCTCTCTCTCTCTCTCTCTTTCTCTTTCTCTTTCTCTCTCCCTCACTCTCACTCTCACTCTCTTTCTCTTTCTCTTTCTCTTACTCTCTCCCTCACTCTCTCTCCTGGGCAGCAATGATCCTCCTCTTTTTCTCTTCAACGCCCATGGCCCTTTTATAGAGGGGGGAGCTTGGGTAAGCCATGGAGGCCCTCTCCCTCCTCCAACATCATGTAGCAGCCCCCCTACCTCCTCCAATGGCATGCGGTAGCCCCTTGCCTCTAGCAACAGCACGCAGCACCCCCCCTCCCTCCTCCAATGACACGCAACACACCCCCCTCCCCCATTGATACACAACAGCCCCCCTCTGCCGTCCGCCAATTGGCAACATAAGTAGGGGGATTTTTCCCTTCTATTTCAATTAAAAAAATTCATTTAATTAGGGGGAGATCATATTATGGAAGAAATGTTACATTCTTCTCCCCTTAAGGAATTGAGATGTCCTCATCTCAAAAGGAATTGGGGGTATTGTTGGTTGAGAGTACTCTCATCAATCCATGTGGCATCTTCTTCTGGAAAGTCCTTCCACTAGATGAGGCACTCCTTGAGGATTCTACTCCTCAATCTCTTTTGTCGAATGTCCACGATTCTAGCTGGGATTCCTTGGCTTGGCATTACAACTTGTTAATCATCGAGTACATGGCTAGGATTGGATACATATTTCTTTAGTATGCTAACATGAAATACATTGTGAACCTTTACGTTCTCAGGGAGTTGGAGTTTGTAGTCATTGAGCCCTAAGCATTTGAGGATCCTGTAGGGTCCGCAATACCTTGGACTCAGGTTTTTAAATTCCCCCAATGATAGGGAACTCCTCTTGGGCCTACACGAATAAAAACCATGTCTCCCTCATTGAAGAGTCTCTCTTGTCTATTTAGATCTACATAGGCTTTTTGCCTATCCTTGAAGGCTCTAATGTCTTGTCTGATGACCTTAACCTACTCATCCATTTTCTCGAGCATTTCCTTAGAAGATTCTACTCTCAAAGTAGGATTTTAATTTCAATGGGGTATGGAAATCATGCCCATACATTGCTTGAAAAGGCGTCATTTGAATGTTTTGTTGGTAGGAAGCATTATAGGCAAACTCTACTAATGGTAGATATTGAATCCATTTATTGGGTTTGCGATAGCAATAAGCTCTAAGAATATCTTCAATGACTTAATTGACCCTCTGTGTTTAGCCGTCAGTTTGAAGGTGGTAGGCTCTGCTGAAACATAGTTGAGTCCGAATGGCCTTAAATAACCCTTGCTAGAAGTGAGATGTGAAGAGGAAGTCGTGGTCACTAACGATCCTTCTAGGTAACCCATGGAGCCTGAATATCTCTTTTATGAACAGTGAAGCTTTATAATTTTTCTTGACTGGAATGAGCTGTGCAACCTTGGTGAGCATGTCTACTATAACCATAATTGAGTTGTAGCCCCCTTGCACTGAGGGTAACCCAACAACAAAATCCATGCTGATAAATTCTCACTTCATTTGGGGGATGTCAAGAGGTTGCAACTTCCTAGGCATCTTGACATGTTTTGCCTTGATGCATTGAAAAGACAAACATTCCATGATATATTTAAGCACACTCCCTTAAACCTTCCCCAATGGTAGCTCTTTCTGATCGTGTTGAGGGTCTTGACATATCCGGGATGGCCTGAAAAGGGGGAGTCATGTGCTTCCCAAAGTATTCTCTATTTGAGTTTCTTGCTCGAGGGTATGCATAATCTTGTCCTAAAATAGACAAGTCCCTCATTGACGGAGAATTCTTGATATTTGACCTTAAGTCTCAGATTTTGGTCCTTTTTCAAAATTTCATTTATGATCTCTAGATATTTCGAATCATGGCTAGCTTCTTCCTTGGCTAGTTCAAGGATAAGGTTGCTAGGCATTGACACCATAGTTGCCGAAGATTCGGCCATTGAGCGTTCCTCCATGATAAGAGAGTTGAGGAACGCCTTGCAACTTCGAGCGTCAATGACCACATTCTCTTTGCTGAGTCGATACCTGATCTCAAAATCATACTCCTGTAGAACTTCTATCCAACGATGTTGCCTCATGTTGAGGTCGGTCTAGGTGAAGATCCATTTAAGGCTCTTATGGTTCGTGACCAAAGAAAACTTGTTACCAAGCAAGTAATGTCGCCAAAATTTGAAGGCATGGATCACTACTAGTAGTTCTAGGTCATGGGTAGCATAATTCCTCTCATGGGTTTTTAGCTTTTGCAAGGAATAGCCTATGGGATGACCTTCTTGCATTAGTACACAGCCCAATGCAAGTGTGCTAGCATCCGTGACAACTTCAAATTCCTTGCTTAAGTCAGGGAGCTTCAGAATTGGTGCTGTCACCAAGCTATGCTTGAGTTGATCAAAACTTGATTGTTCAGAGGGCGTGCACACTATGGAAACTTGATTTTTCAAAAAATTTGTGAGGGGCTGTGATTAAAGCATAGTCCTTAATGAAGATCATATACCAACCTGTTAATTCAAGAAAGCTATGCACTTCTTTAATAGTAGTTGGTGTGGAACACTCTTGGACATCCTTAACCTTGGTAGGGTCTACAAAGATCCCTTCACTTGATATAATAAATCCAAGATATTCAATTTTCCTTTTGAGGAAGGTACACTTTTTCTTCTTAGCATAGAGCTTATGAGTCCTCATGGTGATTGCTGCTTAATCTTTCTCTTCTCAGACTTTTATAGAGTAACCCCAACCTCTCATATAGATAGATAATGCATTATAGTTGTATACCAGAAAGGGATGGAAGCTGTGTTGATTTTCAATAGACCTTCAATATCACTTCCTTCAGCTAGAATTTCCTTTGGCTCTCTAAAATCCATAAGACATTCCATAATACCCCGTAGCTTCAGTGGCTTACTCCTAATCTCATAATTGAACTCTTGCAAAGTAATTAACCACTTTGCGAATAACCGGTCAGGCAACTGCAACTTGTTTATCAATGGTCCAAGTCCCTTTGCCTTCATAAAGAATACCACCTTCTCATAGAGAATATAGTGCCTAAATTTATTTATTTTAAAAACCATTCCGAGGAACAATTTCTCCATATAATTATAGTTGACTTCATATATCCCCAATTTTTGGCTAGCAAAGGCTATTGGATGATACCATTCCTCTTCCCAAATTTGGGCTAAACAGTAGCTAATACTATGTATAGTTGCTATTGAAAATATATAAAAGACCTCATATCTTTTGGGTGCTTTTAGGATTGGTGCTTTTGCTAGTTTTTGCTTCACGTCCTCAAAGGATACCTAACAAGCTTTGCTCCAATTAAATTGATAGTTAAAAGATAAAAAGTTTGTCAATGGCAATGTTCTTTCTACTAATGCATTGACAAATCTTTGATAATATCCAATGATGACAAAAAGATATGTACCTCTTTTGGAGTGCGTGGCGGACTCATAGCAACTATAAACTTTATCTTTTCCAGGTCAGTTGCGATACCAACCAAGCTAACCACATGGCCCTTTAACAACCCATAGGGAACCCCAAAGATGCACTTTTGTGGATTAAGAGCAATGCAGAACTATCTGCAATGCTCAAAACATTTTCTTAAAATAATCAATTGTCTTTCCCTTGTGGTGGCTACCCCCAGATTATCAATGAAAACTTTTAACTCCTCTAGGGAGCTATCACCAAAAGTCTTATCAGTTGTTCATTGCCAAGAACTAGGTGCATTGCATAACCCAAAGGCCATCACATGATATGCAAAGGTACCAAAGATAGTGATAAATGTCATTTTTGGCTTATGTTCCTTCACAATAGCCATTTGATTGTATCCAGCAAAGCAATCCATAAATGAATAGATTTTCCTACCTATTAATTGATCCAAAATCTGTTCAATAAATGGTAATGGATAGTAATCCTTAACCATTTCTTACCATGCTCTCTAAATTCTATGCAAAGCCAAATCTAATTATTATTCTTCTTCCTAATAATGACTAGTGATGAATACCACTCTATGTGTTGTATCAGAAATATTAGGCCATGTCTCTATAGTTTTTTCAAGGCACTTATTTGTCAAGGCACAGTATCTACCCCACAAGCCATCCTCCATCAAAACAATGAAGGTGATGCGTGGATAGTACTTTACCCTACTCTTCCCCCCACCTACTCTTCTTAACCCCCTCATCAACTCTCATCACCTACGCTGCCCCATGTCACCCAGTCTCACCCTAAGATTGGAACCACACATTAGCCCACCGCTAACCCTTTCTAGGTCCCTATGGAGCAGCGCCCTGAAGACCAGGTCCTGAAAAGGGATGACCAGCCCAATAGACACATTGCCAAGTAGCCCACTGAGTAAGACTAGCCACCCTAGGAGAGCTAACTCCCCAAGTCCCCCCAAAAGTCCACCTTTTTCATTAGCCTCATCCCCAAACCCAACCTCCTTATGTCAAAGATCCAAAAGTTCCAAAAGGAGACTCAATAAGAAAATAAGCCTTCCCAACCTCACTTATCCAACCCTCAAGTTAGGATATCACCTACTTTGTTGCCACATCCCTACCCACCAAATTTTCCTAGAAACTTGTGCTAATCTCCCCAGAATTTAGTTGGCAGATGCCTCATTGGTCATTGAACTTCATCAATGGATTCTTGACCACACACTAGCACTAGCAACAAGACCTCACCGCCCAAGTGGACCACCTCAAGCAAGCCAACACCACCCTCTCTGAGAAACTCCTATAGAAGGGTGCCACTCTTCGAGAACATTGATAAAGGATAAATTCATGCCAACAAGCACATTTGGCCTTTGCCAATGATGTTAGGAGTAGAGGCCATTAGTTGGAAAGGAATAAAAATTTTCTCCAAAGCACATGAAACTAGAGCAAAGAACTTGAATGGCAAGTCCCTACTCTACGTGGAGATAATTCAAGAACTCTAGCACAACTACAAAAATAAGTGGCTTGACTGAGAAAAAGCTCAAACGAGAACTCCTGGCCACTATGAATGACTCTTACTCTAAGCTCCTACCTCTACCAAATAAATCAAATGAACCAAACTCTGATGCCAAGTCCACTTCCCCTACCCACCCTCAACCCATTGCAACTTTTCCCAATCCACTATAGCAAGGTGAAAGAACCCCTATCGGCTCCGCTCCCTCTCACTCCTACTCTACCTTAGGCTTAATGGCCAAGTTTAAACTTGTCACCCTTGCCATAGACTTGAAAAAGGCAAGTAGATTGCCACAAAGGACCCCATCAGTACTATGAGTAAGGAGGATGCATCTCCACAACCCTTGGCTATGTACTTCTTTGAATTCTTCAGTGACACCACTTTTACCCATTTGAAGTGGTAGATCATGGTGGAGCACTAGAAATTTGTGGAAAAATTTAATATCAAGGCGAAGGAGAGAATCTAGGTAGTGCAATAGGTGGTGTTGGAGTTGAACTAGGACTAGAAGGTGAATAGCACATTCTAGAATCATGACCCTCCCAATACCGGTAGAATTAGTTACCAGGTTTAACACCGTTTTAGGGGGGCGGAGCTGAGATTTTACCTTATGGGTAGGGGGATCGAGTTACACTCTCCCTCGTCTCTCACTCTCTTTGTACCAAGTGCGGTGTTAACGTCACTCCTACCTTTGATTGATTACAAAGTGGTCTTTCTTAGGTGGGCGTTAGATTGGTGTTAGGGGTGACTTGTCCACGCTTCTCCTATGAAGTAGAACTGAGATTCCCATGTTCAACTAATTCCAAGGTTTCCCATGGGGAGACAGGATGGTGATGTGCATGGATATGAATTTCAATCGACTACACGAGGACTCCTCCGAGTCTATTAAAGGAGGCTCCTCACAGAAAGAAGCCTCACTTCATAAAGTTTACAAGCGAAATTTGTACAGAGCTGCGGCCTGTTGGGTATGCAGGGGCGGTTTGTGATTACATTGCTAACTTGGAGTCATTGCTGACTTGGAGAGGATGCCTAGCAAGAGCAAGTGTACATTAAATAGGTTGTCGGAGATGAAGGCTTTGATCTAGCAAAAGAAGGAGGTATTGCTTAGGTATGAGGAGTCGAATGCAGTGGCCGAGCACATAAAGGATGACATTAAAGTCTATAAAGTGCACCTCCAAGAGCTCCAATAACAAATTTCATGTAATGATGCAAAGAAAAAGGAGGTGGAAGTTGAGCTACAAAGCCAAAAAATGTTGCAATGTCTCGAGGTCAGTGGGAACATAAAATGGCTCAAATGAGAGATTGGGCTTGAGTAGGCGTCCTCAATGTACTTTGTCTTGGTTTTGTTCCTAGTATTGCCTGTTAATCTTTTGGAAGCACTTGGTGGTTTTGAATACATTTGTACTCTAAAAACCCTTTTAGTACCATCTAGTGCTTCCTGGAACTCTCTGGTTTTTCTCTTTATTAAAAAGCTTATTGGTACAGACTTTGGATCTTTGTTGGTATATTTTTGTGTTTCCTGTGCTCTTGGCATATTTTAAGCTCTCTAGTACTTTAAGGATTTGGCAGAACTTGGTGCCTTCTCAAAGTATTTGGTTGATTTGACCCTATTTGATACATTTGGTTATCTTTGGTGCCTTAGGTTTAGGGGTTGCATTTGGTACACTTGAAAATGTAGGGTGCATTTGGTGGTTTTTGGTACTCTAGGATTATAAGGTGTTTTTTAAACCTTTGGTGGGGTTGATGCTTTATTGCCTCTTAATCCTTTTGGAGCACTTGGTTATTTTGGATGCTTTTGGTACTCGTGAAACCCTTTTAGTACCATTCAGTGCTGCTTGGTATTGTCTTTGGTTGTCCTCATTACTAAAAATCTTATTTGTACTAACTCATGCTCTTTTTAGGATATTTTGATGGTTCTTATACTCTTTGGTATATTTTAAGCTCTCTGGTACTTGAAGCATTTGGTAGAACTTAGTACATCCCTTTTGAATCTTTGGTGCAATTGGTGGTTTTTAAACCATTGGTTCTTTTTGGTACTTTCTCTTAATATTTTTGTAGCATTTTGTGTCTTTGGATACATTTGTTATTTTTAAAACCATTTTAGTACTATTTGAAGCTTCTAGGTATTCTCTGGCTATTTTTATTACTAAAAAGCTAATTGGTACTATCTCTACCTCTTTTAAGTATATTTGTTGGTTCTTGTAGTCAGTGTACTTAAAGCTTCATGACACATGAAGTAGCCTATTGAATTTAGTATATGTATTATCTTTTGATTCCTTTGATACTAAGTGTTTTCTTGTACTCTTTGGTACCTTTGGTGTTTATTAGTACTTTTCATACTATTTTTTGGTACAAAGCTTTCCTTTGGTGCTACTTGTAGCCATTATTGGTATCTTTTAGTGAACATTTAGTAACTATTTGGTAATATAGTACATTGGTTGTTATTACTACAATGGTTGGTACTAAGTGTTTTATTATACTCTTTGGTACCTTTAATGTTTATTGGTACTTCCTTGTGCTATTTTTGGTACAAAGCTTTTCTTTGGTGCTGCTTGTAACTATTATTGGTGTCTTTTGGTGGAATTTGGTACTCTTTGGTACATTTAGTGCATTGGGCATCATTGCTATAATGGTTGGTAATGCTATTATGGTTCGAAATTTTGGTACTTGCTACTTGATTCATGTGATTTTTGTTCTTGTAAGTTTAATCCTTTTTATTTCTTTCAC
This sequence comes from Lygodium microphyllum, assembly GCF_053477565.2. Taxonomy (NCBI): domain Eukaryota; kingdom Viridiplantae; phylum Streptophyta; class Polypodiopsida; order Schizaeales; family Lygodiaceae; genus Lygodium; species Lygodium microphyllum. The sequence continues at coordinate 87,957,666 of NC_141153.1, read as the reverse complement.
TTGACAATAACAATATGACAAGCTAGAGGCCTCTTGCAAGGAAGGGCAAGTCCACATGGACTTTGTCAACCAGATGATCACACTGATGTAAAGAAGGGGAAGAGGTTCACCCTCTTCCCTAGGCCACATATTTTAGACAAACATACCATGTGTTTGGCATTTTTGCTATATGCAGGGAGTCACTAGAAGCAATATATATCGTGGATAGCTTCATGCTCGAGTGATGACGTCAATACCATCTCCTTTGCTCCTTCAACAAAAGTCTGCATAGAAGTGGATTTTGTGTGATAGAAGGGTGTACACTTTTTTTATTATAGCGAGTGTCTTGTATCGGAAAGGGGTGGACGAGGTTTATCGCTGATGTGGAGTACTTGATGAGGTACCATTCATTCTTGAGGAATGCCATGATGCAGCATGTGGGGGACATTTTGCTGGATGGCTTACCACTCAAAAAGCTCTCCATGCTAGATATTGGTGGCCATTGATTTTCTAGGATGCTTTCAGTTATGTTAAGTGATGTGATATCTATCAAAGACACAATGCTAGGGAGAATCGTAAGTGGCTGCTGAATCCTATTTTAGTTACGTTCCACTTCAAAAAATGGGGTATCAATTTTGTTGGACCAATATACCCTTCACTAACTACGTGAAAGCATTATATCATTGTAGCAACAGAATACTTTACAAAGTGGACTAAAGCTCAAGCAACGATGAAGGATAACACTAAGGAGATGACCAATTTTATTATGGAGCAAATTATTTGCCATTTTGGTCCACCTAAGGAGATAGTGTCTGATCGAGGGACACACTTCTTGAATAAGGTTATAGTGGCCTTGATGGAAGCTCTGAAGATTTAACACAATAAAACTACCTCATATAATCTGCAAGCATGAATAAAGAGCTTGTAGGGATCTTATCCAAGATAGTGTCTGAAAGTAAGCAATATTGGGATAAGAAATCATATGTGGCAGTTTGGGCTTACAATATAGCTACAATCCACACCCCGTTCAAGCTAGTATATGGGGAAGAGTGTGTCTTACCATTGGAAGTAAAGCTTCCCATTGTGTGATTTTCCCTTAATCATTCGTTGGGAGAGACAAAAGCATTGTAGGAAAGATTTATTTCTCTTGCGAATCTTGATGAAATTTGATTGTAGGCTCTATTACATCAAGAGGTAGGGAAGAAGAGAATGAAACACTTCACAACCTTTGGGCTAAGAAATATAAATTTGTAAAGGGTGGTGTTGTACTATCATGCTTGTCATGAGCTATTTCCTCATAAACTAGAACCCGAAGGGATGGGCCATATAAAATTGTCCATATAGGAAAGAATGGCTCTACAACCCTTTTAGCAGACATGCAAGGGGTAGAGTTTAAAATTAAATTTAACTTTAATAAGTCAAAGTTTTACTATATGTAAGGGATGACATTGGGCTTGGTGTCTATGCAGGTCCTTTATGATTCAACTTTAACTTGTAGTAGGTACTAAGACAATTGGATGGAAAGAATCATTCCTTATCTTGAGTATCCATATTTAGAGCAATGTTTCCACCAAGGTCGAGTGATTTGGTGGAGGAAAGGTTAACAAGTTATTGAGTGGCAAGACGGATCTTTCATGTGGGATATTAAGGTCTATTGTCACCATTGTCTAAGAATTCTGATGAGTAATCCTATCGAGTTTAGCAAGGAAGGAGGGATTTTACCTATCATACATCCTCTCTCTCGGCTCGACTTTGATTATCATAAATATGAGTGATTTAATTAGTATATCTTGGTCTTATAGAGGGCTTGCTAAACATGTGAGCATTGTTGTGGTCATTAAAGATCCTCAATGTAGGGTTGTTATGAAAATGAAAGTATATTTAGTGTACTCTTTTACTAATAATATGGCACAATACAAGGCCTTGATTATGGGGTTGAATGTATCCTGATGTAGTGATATTCGTTGGTTATTGGTGAAAGGTGACTCGCAATTAGTGATCAACTAGTTGAATGGAACCTATAATGTGCGGGATCCCATCCTACGAATGTACCATTGTGCAGCCTTGGATATGTTGCATATTTTTTAGATGGTGACTTTTCAGCTAGTTCCTCAAAAGTGAAATCACTTTGCATATTCCCTGGCCAATTATGCTTTTGTTGAAGATGTTTTTTCCAATTATGGTTTAGGGAAGCTCTTATGTTTACCTTCTAACATTAGCCCAAGACTAATTTGGGGTCTTCTTGACACGTCCTATTTTGGCCATCAATGACTAGTTTGGGTTATGAGTCAGGTAGCAATTGACCATCTTCCTAGTTTGTCATGGACACATAGGATTGTTTATCATCATATTCGCCAGACACCCCTTTCTATTTATGCATAGGTTAGCCCATAACTTGATGCATTTAGTGTAGGGGCCATAATGTAATGTCCCCATTACTTAATTTATTTTAATGTGCGTATACATTCCAAAAATAGAAATAAGATAAGTCTCTTGAGAAATACTGTGATCTTCGAGTATTCATTTGGTAAATTATTGGAACATCTTATAGGCTAGAAACTGTTAGGGGAACTATGAAAACCTAGAACTCAAGAGAAATCATGAGGAATTTTAATGTTAACCCCATAGAAAAGAAGACTAGTGAATTCAAGATGAATTTACTAAGAACCCTGAAGAAACTAGCCAAGGATATACTAAGAACAAAACCCTGAAGAAACTAGCCAAGGATATAGTTTTAATCTAGAAGCTCTGATAGAAGATTTTTCTAAAAAAAGCAAATAACTCTATGTTAAAGAAACTGGCTTAAAGCCAAGAAACTTGGTTAAACCAAGAAACTTGGTTACAAGAATAAACCTTAAACCGGGAAGTTAGAGACCCCAAAATCTAAATACCCTTAGTTAAATTCCAAGGGGAAGAGTTCATTATGTGAAATTCAAGTATCGATTCCTTCTAGAATAATCATCACTTGAAAGTTGCATGATTGATTGAAGTCATAACTGCTTGAAGACATCAATCTTGTTTGTGATTTTCTAGATTAGATCCTGATTGAATTAAGTATTGGAACATATAAAAATTGAGGAGGCCTATACCTCCCCCAAGGATAGGTGCTGAATCCCCATACCAAGAGGGGATGTTTTTACCACCGCAGAAGCATGGAATGGATCCGATGACGAGAGGTCTCCCAGTAGGGATCGTATTAAGTAGGAGGTGGATAGGGTGCTAGGGGGCTCTGTCTAGTAAATCCTTTATGCACCTAGTCTAACAAGTGAGGTATACACTGACTAGGGTTTAGACACCTAGTCACACTGATCAGGGTATATAAGGTGTAAGAGTCGTAGATTAGGGCAACCAGTTATTATCAAAGAACATACTCTTCACCTTCATCTCTAGCTTCCATAGCTTACTCCCTCCTTCTCTCCTCTTTTCTTTCTTTCTCTCTCCTCTTATAGTCTTCTTTCTTCTTCTTCTTGCTCTCTTTCACTCTCTTCAGCTCTTCTCCTCTCTCCTCTCAGCTTCATTCATTACAAGTGGTATTAGAGCTTCAGGATTTGGTCCTTTTCTCCTTTCCCCTTTCTTCATTTTCAAATCCCAAAAACCCTAGTTACTTAGCTTACATGTAAAGATACAGCAAAAAGGACTGCAATTAACTTGAGCTTTTTGGAGCAAGTAGGAGCTATGGCTGGAGACTCAAACATATTTGGAGGTAAAACGGTTAAAATAGCCAGTCGTCACTTCTGTTCATGAAAATTTTAAGGGTTCCAGGCCAAGTTTGGAGTCTTAGGGGTTAGACGAGGACAAAAACTCATCTACTTTTTGCTTCATCCCCTTTCTCTCTCCTCCCAGGCAAACTGCCATAGCCACACAGCAAAGAAGAACCCTTCATTTTCTCAAGAGCAGCAATGGAAGTGCCCTGCAGAAGCCTTAGATGTCTTCCCCACTTGCCCCTGACCAAGGGCCATACTCTTGAGAAGGATCATAGGCCAGGAGAGAGCCCAGGGAATAGCCTGCAATTTGTGGCACATTTTGCACTGTTGTTCCTTGCTTTGCCTACACCCCCCTCTGTTCGAGCCTTCCTTCCCTGCTACCCTCTGCTACTCCAGCTCTTGATCAACACTCTTACCTCCTCCTTCTTGACAATCTTGGCCTCGGGAATCCACCTCCATGGTGGACAGCAACTGGATAGTTTGGGAAAGTTTGGGCAGCCATGGTTTCTTCAACTGAGCCTATCTCTCTGACCTTGAGAGCTCAACCCTCACAAGCCCTTCAATCGGTGAATGACTTCTCTTACCCAGATTAAAGACATGGAGTTTAGCATGCATGGGAGCTTTATGGGCAGCCATGAAAGCTTCACTTGAAGCTTTTCCTCTTTTGAAGCTCAAGATCAGCGATAAGCACAAGAGCCATCCTCATCAGTAGGAGCATTCGAATATGCTGAGGTCTTCTTCCATGGATACCCCAACCAATCGGACTTGACTGATGGAGCAATCAAGCATCATGATGAGTTATGCTTCAACGGTCTCCCCAAGCATCAAAGAGGTATATTAATCTGACCTTAATCTCTCAAATTTAGCCACTTGCTGAGCCTAATCCCTTGTTGGAGAGATTCAAGATTGCATAGGTTTAGTAGCTCGATCCTCTTTGTGTGCATGCATCATATCTCTTCTTGAAATTCATTGTATTGGCTGGTGACATTAACCCCCATTTTTTCTTGTGATTTTGGATAAGCCCCAAAATGAATGATAGCCATTGTAAATTGGGTAAGTAGCAGCCAGTGAGTCACTGGACTGCTAAGGTAACCCCTACCCCAATCTTTGTTCATTCCTTGTATCTCATGAAAAGGCCCAATGTCTCCTTTCCAATGCATCTCATGTTGATTTCTTAGTAAAAATGTTTGCCATGTATACTCCGGACTGAGGAAAAAGGCCGATGCCAGACAAGATGGTAAGACAAAAGAGAGATGACCGTCCCTTACCACTTAAGACCCTGAAGGGGTGCACAACCCAGCCCGGGGGGAAATTTGCCCACCTCCCGGTGATTCGGAGCCCGATACTTGTATGCAGGTGTAGGTATTTTCCATGAGCTCCACCCTCCCTGATGCAATGATCCCCCTTGGACCCACAATGCTCATGGAACCCATGTATAACACTTGAAGTGCATGCAATCAAAAGAGATGTATGGCAGTGAATTCACTTATGCATTGACGAGAGACAAGATGGGTATGCAATGATACTTGGAATAATGATCAATATGCTCATCATGATATTGATGATGCTGATGAGGCCTCTCGAACTATGCTCTATCCATGCAAGGCTTTTGCAATAAGAGACATGCAGTGTTTTGGTCATAGTTCTGCAAGACACTCACAAAGATCCTATTACAGAAATTTCTATTTTGAATATCTAAGTGAAACCTATATCTCATCTTGAAGATGGCTTTTTCACCTCTGGTCTAAATCAAGAACCTCCCCAATGAGAGCTATGGTTTGAAAGTTATGCCCATTTTTGTGCATTAGGATCACTGTGGACAGGGTGCAGACCGCTCCAGGACTTCCATTACATAAAATTTTGATCATTTTCTATCACAAGTGTTAATAGCTCATCTCAAAGAGGACTTTTCCACTCCAACTTGAGCTAAGAATCTCATCAATCAGAGTTTCCTACAAAAAATTACGCCCCTTTTACTAACAGCAAGTCCTATGGACTACATCTAGATGGTTGGCCAGAAAGGTAAAAGCAAGGCCCAAGAGGAACTGCATAGGGAGATTAGAGACTCCCAGACCTCCATGAATGAGGAACCAATCTCGAAATATGATTACCATGGTGATATACATGAGGAAATGCCAGAAACGGACCCATACACCCTGCTTAATCACACCCTCTGTCAGCATGAGCTTCATCATACGGAATGGCATAATGATATGGTCAGCAACCACTGCCAAATGATGCCCAAGTTTGATGAAGTGATTGAGCACATGGCTCTCTCAAACTCAAAGACTCAATAGACCTTGGAGCATCTCGCTACTCTTATTGCTCAATTAGGTACATTTCATCCCAAGAGAATGTCAATGACTCTAGGCATGAGTCTAGATGTCCTCCACATCAAGAACCATTGCATGGTCCACAAGGTATACTTGGTGCTAAGGGAATTCCCCCTTCGACCTATGAGATTGGTGAATCCTCTCATGCGCATGATGAGCCCATGTTGAATTTCTCCATCCATCATGCAGCCAACATTCCCTTGAGGCCTTATCCCACCCTTGGTTGAATTTCCCCTGCTCTCCCTAGGAGCCCCCATACACCCTATATGAGTTAGCACCATCAAGGATAATATGGTATAAATGGCTAGCATGCCAATCATGGATAGCATGTTTATAATGGACAACATGGACTTAATGCCCCACATGGGATGTATGGACAGCAAGGCATGTATGGCCACCACGGGATGTATGGACATCAAGGGTTTCATGGGCAACATGTCCCTAATGAATTGCATGACAAGATCATCCTCACAAAGTACAATGGGCAATCCCCCTCACCATCTGACTTGGAGCAATGGACGTCCAAGTTGGAATCCTACTTTAATATCTACCCTCTCACTGATGATCAAAAAATACTTTTTACTTCTCTCCACTTGGAAGGATTTGTCAACACATGGTGGCACTATATCAATTAAGAGAATCATTAGTTTATTGATTAGGAAGATTTTAAAATGCACATGGTTCAAGTTTTTGTGTCTCCTTTGGAAAAAGAGCTGTTGGTAAGACAATGGTACACTATTGACCAATGTAACCTCATTGTACGTGAATACACCGATCAATTCATGAACTTGACCATGTATGCAGAGAGCATTAGCAATGATGCTAAATTGCACAAGTATATCTATGGGTTGGAACCAAGCCTATCGCGGCAGATGTCATGATCCAAAAATCTACCACACTGTTTGATGCAATTGAATTAGTTGAGAGATATGCAAGAAAGTATCATAAGAATGAACATTTTTAGCAAGGTGTTGGATAATCCCGTATTCCTTCACGATCAATCCCATACGGAAGTGGTTTTTGAGGCACTTCTATGCCTAATAACAGCCCCAAAGTACCCACTTACCCTACCTTCCATGCTGAAAGAAAAATGGGTACTTTTGGGATAGCATTTGGCTCTAATGCTGAGAATAACTATGCTGAAAATAAACAGTCCACTGCATCACCTTCCCAGGGATCCAATAGCCAATGCTTCATTTCCTTGGATTTTGTGAAGGAACAGAAGGAAAAGGACCTACGCTTTAAGTATGGAGATAAGTACACTACTAATCATGCCTTCGAATGCCAATACAAGACAGTCAAGGTCAAAGTTTATAGCATGTATATCATGGAAGATTGGCACAATGATGAGGATAACCTGCCCATTGACCAGGCTAAGCCTACAGAGGATGTTGATCACGAATAGTTCTATGACCCGGAGGATGCAACCCAGGGGATGATCCATCATGGATACTTGATTTGACATCCCACCCACGTACCACTTCCCTTTGCTTGATCTCTTTGGATGCTTGGATGGGTTCCCAAAGCCCCAACACCCTTCGCATTCAAGGTAGTATCAATGAAAACATGCCTTCATCCTTGTGGTAGTGGGAGCACTCACAGTTTTGTCAATAAATGTATTATTTCTACACAATAAAAGTTAGTTGGTTAGTTTGAAAGTTAGTTAGTCAATTAATAAGTTAGTAGGGTTACTAACTAAGGTAAACTCTAACTACCATTAATAATTAAGGATTTTTATTTAATTAAAAATATATGTTAAAAAATTTGAGAGTTGTAAATCTGATATTTTTCTCGGATTAACAAGGACCGTAGCCACCCTTCACATAAGTTACAACGTGAATGTGACTTATGAGCTATATTAATCACTAGTATTAATGTGTATAGTTTGGATGGTCCAAAAATATTAGATTTTGGAAAAAACTAATATATTTTAGATATATTACATATTATCTTTCAAAAAAGATATGGAGATTTCTAGAACTGGATATCATTTAAAAGAAAAGAAAAGTAATGTTTTAGTTAGTTTTGGAGATTTTATAAAAAGAAAAATAGAGAAAAGAGACTGGCGAAATCGCGTGTGTTGCAATTGCAGTCTACAGGTAGTAGCCAACACTTCGAAAGAAAAGAAGAAGGAGTGAATTGAGAGCTTTCTAAGCAAGTGTCTTGGAGTTTTACCCCCCTTTCGGAGCCAATGGAACTATCAGATTTACGATCTGAGCATCACATCACTAATCTTTCCAAGATCCCCCTCCACAAAGAGCTCCACTTCTCAATTACAAGCCCTCTTCTCTAATTCACTATAAATATGAGGCATGGGGAGACACAAGGAAGCATAAGAAGACCTTGAGAGGCTGCGAGAGAGAGGTAGAGAGAAGAATACCCCTCCAAGAGATTGTGAAAGAGAGCTTGAGAGAGAGAGAGAGAGAGAGAGAGAAAGAGAGAAGAGTTACCCCGAGAGGCTACACAATTCCCTCTATCTTGATTCTCAACTTAGCCATATTCTCTTGCACTCTCCTATCTTGAATCTATTCCACCTTCTTAATCTCTTGCGTCTACTTGCGGACAATGGCCCCCAAGCAAAGAATGTCACGTGTGGATGGCAATCCCATAACCAACAATGAAGCTTCAGACAAAGGCAACACTGTCAATCCAACTGCGGTTCCGATCGTAAGTAATGTATTTCCAAATTGATAGATGCTTATTTTGATTCTCATATGAGATACGTTAGGCCCCATACTATGATGCACGAGTATAAATCATTTCATCTCACATATTCGTAAGATGGAGCTTGCGAAGTGCATATATCAAGGAAAGTTAATTGCACCTAGTTGCATATGGCTTATTCCTTAATAGAGTAATTACAAGGAAGAATTAGTCAAGGGTTATGAAGGATATAGTCATTGAAAGAACGACATTAAAATATTGTGCATACAAGTGCTAGGTTAAAGCATAGTCAAGGGTTATAAATAGCATCATTTCTAAAAGAATATGATATTAAGAATCATGAATAGAAAGTATTAGTCTAGATACTTCAAAAGTACTTAGCCTAAGAGCCCAAATATTAAGAAGAACTAGATTCTAGCTAAAGACAAAGCCTGTGGGAGTCTCTCGCACTTATCTTATCAAGTATTTACACGTTATGCCTATAACATGTTGATATATAAGGATAATTTCCTATTTGCCTCATAACTTGACTAAGAGCTAGTACAAGAAATTAATCATAAGGGTTAAAACTAAGATATCTTGAGATTCGTCGAATAACGATGACTTTTGCCAATCCAAATTCAAGGTTATCGATCAAGGTAAGTGGCCTATAGAACTTACATCATGGATAGTGTTTGAACCCTTAACATATGCCCTAGCCGAAGGAAGGAAGTGCTAAGAAACATTTTGCATAGTATTGCTCTTAGATCCCAAGGGGAAGAGCAAATATATGATGGAAATGTTATATCGTCTATTCTTGCATTGTTTGGAAAGAATGCAATTGGTTTTGTTGGTTTATTGAACAACATCTTAAATGCTTTTACATTCAACTGGTTGTTAGTTGTTGTTTAGATGATTATTCCAGGTGCTTGTGATTTATGGTAAATGCATGGAAAGGGTCTATGATAACAAGTCACCATGGGAATAAAGGAACTTTTCTTAGAAAATGATATTAGGGCTAAATGCCTTGTTTGTGCTTGATTCTTAAAGGATTTAATTAAGGAAGGATATTTTGCACAGGTGGATCACCTCCATGATCGCACCGCGGATTAACCCAAAGAGAGCACTGCTTGATTTATAGGCTAAAGGTCGAGTGGTGAAAAGGCCAACCACGGGAATGATGTTTCGCTCCTAGACAGCTTGCGGGTCAGTTGGAGCTCTGCACACCCCTTGCTAGGTGTAGAATGGAGTTAAAGACCTCCATGGTCCCCAATGTCTGGGCATGTTGGGAGATACTATTCTAGATAAAGGATTGAATTTGTGGTGCCATGTGAATTGGACCAGTTACTTCTGTAATAGGGTAGAAGGGATACTTCTGTTGGACAGAGGGGATACATAATTTCTCCTGTATGGGTGGGAGACAAAGATTAACTTGAAGATAAGTTAAGGAACTTGTTTAAACTTGTTTGTCAATAGATTGCTTTTCTTTGTTTTCGTGCATATGCTGTAAGTTATGCGAGCGAACCTTGTTTCCTAAAAGGCTTAATGAATGAAGCTGACTTTAAATGTCACACATAAATGTGGTGGGACCTAATTAGAAAACTAAAGCTATTAAGGGAAGCGGGTGGGCGGAACCCCGAATGGGTCCATCCTATGGTAGGGTGGTCCTAGAGAATTGGCAGGTTTCTCACAAGATTTTACCGTCGTTTGACCTTTAGATATTGTTAGGTTAGAACTCGATTCATGCAGTTTTAGGGGACCGGGATGGGACTATGTCCTACGGGCAGAGAGGTTGAGTGGCGCATCCCTCTCATTTCCCATTCTCTTTGAACCAAGTGCAGCTTGGGTGTGCTTCGGCTTGGGTATCTCTGCATAAAGTAGGATGTCTAGGATCCGACGCTAGAATGTTGTTAGGAGACCTTGGCCACTAGGAGCCTAGATTTCAGGTCGATCCTAGTGGGTTCGGCCGTGAATGTTCCATTGTGAGGTGGATTCTGGAAACCCTAGGCGACAAAACTCGGAACATTCCCTGGGAGTGCCGGTCAGCGATGCTTAGATTTGTTTCTCGATAGACCGCTAAAAGCATACATGGAAAGCCGATGGGCGAGCACCTTATAGTTGGTATCAGAGCAAAACTTCATAATGATGTGTGATTAATTAATGTACGGTTCATAGGCATATCCTAAACAAAATAATCTAAGTGGTGTGGCTTGATTGTTAGGCACCTCCTGCACCCACAAATGTTGATATGCAAGAGAAGAAATTTATTCTCAAGCAAATTAAGGCACCCGCGTTGATGGAGAAGGAATTGATGTCGCAGCTGAGGCAAGGATATGGATTGAGTCAATGGACGATTATTTTGTTGCTTCAAGAACTGCCTCCATGAATCAAGCAATGATTGGCAAACTGAAGTTAGTTGCCTAGGTTCAATTATGGTGGAAGCAATGGTGCAAAGATCAAGGTGTTTCTGAAGCCACTGTCACTTGGGCTCAACTCAAAGATGCTGTATGCGGATGATATCTTCCGCCAACCTACTAGACTTTGAGGATGAATGAATTTTTCAAGCTCAAGAAGCTGGAATTAACCTTGGAAGCTTACTACTCAAAGTTTGTAACCCTACTAAAATATGCGCCACCAATGGATATTGCACAACAAGTATCCAAGTTTTGCCATGGCCTAAACACTCCTCTGAACCACTGTCTTAAGCAATGCATCCAACGGACTTGCAAGATGCATTATTCTGAGCGAATCCAATCATCCAAGAACTTAAATTGGGCAATTGTAGCAAAGATAACTCTCGAGAACTAGGTAAGAGATGCCATACGTGTAGAGAGATAGGGCACATCCGTAGGAGATGTCTCTATCGTCGATGTTTCCACTTTAATGAGCTAGGACAAATCCAAGCAGACTGCCATGATCTAAGTTCCCAGAAGACATTGAGCCTCCAGGAAATTGAAACGACATAGGTGTAGTCTATGGATATATAGAGGAATCAAATGAAGATGAAGACATGGAACCTACAACATCTCTTTAGGATGATTAGAAGCCCTAGATATCTTTTAAAAATGTAATACATTTGGTATTGAGAATACCCCAATAAATCCTACTCTTATACCTATAGTTAATTTTCATCATATGAGTTGCATCTATTTTGAGCCTAGAACTTGTAAATGATTAGAGATACTCTAGCAAGGAATGACAATTATAACGTGCAATGAATTTCTCTTAAGTCATTTCTTCTCAACTAATATAGATTGGGTCTTACTAGAATGTCGAAGCTTGGAAGTATTCTTTAGTATTACAAGCAGAGTGAATTGTCCATGGAGCTCAGACCCGAACTAAGAAGAGGACAATTTGAGAATGTAGTTTCCAAGATAAAGGACCACTCCAATCTGCTAAAAGGATCCTAGGACAATTTGATCTAAAGAAGAAATTCCTGCCACAGACAACCAAGAACCTTGTGACTGCAAGGGATAAAGCTCCGTGCTGTTTCTATTGCAGGGAGTCAGGTCATTTCAAAAGGGAATGTCCAAAGCACCCCAAACACCAATGCTCCATGTACCACAACATTGGACATAACCACATCAGTTATCCCAACAAAACTCGAAGAGAACTTGAGCTTACAAGAAAAGAAGTTGTACAAGCTCCCATGATCCACAATATACCAGGTGCTTAGGAAAAACCTAGAAGATATCAATGAGATGTAACTACAATAAATTTTATCTTGTAATCAAGACTCGGATATATCAAATACAATAGGTTGTTGTTTCAAAAGACCGCATGCCTGTGAGGATCAGAGTAGCACAGTGAAAGTATGGTGGGCCCATAACCCACAGGTTCCAAAATGTTACCCCTAGTTTCTCTCGAGATGAGGACATCTTGATTTCTCTAAGGGGAGGAGAATGTAATATTTCCACACAATAAAAGTTAGGTGGTTAGTCTGAAAGTTAGTCAATTAATAAGTTAAAAATGTTACTAACTAAAGACTAACTAAGGTAAAAAATAACTACTATTAGTAATTAAGGATTTTTATTTAATTAAAAATATAAGTTTAAAAATCAAGAATTGTAAATCCAATATTTTTTTCGGATTGACAAGGACCGTAGCCACCCTTCACGTAAGTTACAACATGAACGAGACTTATGAGCTATATTAATCAGTAGTATTAATGTGTATAGTTGGTCCAAAAATATTAGATTATGGGCAAAACTAGTATATTTTAGATATATTAGATATTATCTTTAAAAAAAGATGTGGAGATTTCTAGAACTGGATGTCATTTAAAAGAAAAGACAAGTGATGTTTTAGTTAGTTTTGGAGATTTTATAAAAAGAAAAATAAAGAAAATTGACTAGCAAAATCGCGCGTGCCACGGACACAATCTGCAAGCAGTACACAGCACTTCGAATAGAGAAAAGAAGAAGGAGTGAACTGAGAGCTTTCTAATCAAGTGTCTTGGAGTTTTACCCCCCTTTTGGAGCCAGTGAAACCATCAGATTTACGATCTGAGCATCAGATCACTGATCTTTCCAAGATCCCCCTCTACAAAGAGCTCGACAAGCCCTCTTCTCTAATTCACTATAAATATGAGACAGGGGAGGCACAAGGAAGCATAAGGAGACCCCGAGAGTCTGTGAGAGAGAGGTAGAGAGAAGGATACCCCTCCAAGATATTGTGAAAGAGAGCTTGAGAGAGAGAGAGAGAGAGAAAGAGAGAGAGAGAGAGAGAGAGGGAGAAAGAGAGAAGAGTTACCCCGAGAGGCTGCACAATTCCCTCTATCTTGATTCTCGACTTAGCCATCTTCTCTTACACTCTCCTATCTTGAATCTATTCTACCTTCTTAATGTATTGAGTCTACTTGCAAAAAATGGCCTCCAAGCAAAGAATATCACGTGCGGATGGCAATCCCATAAGTAACAACGAAGCTTTAGACAAAGGCAACACCATCAATCCAACTCCAGTTCCGGTCGTAAGTAATGTATTTCCAAATTGATAGATGCTTGTTTTGATTCTTGTATGAGATATGTTAGGCCCCACACTATGTTGCACGAGTATAGATCATTTCATCTCACATATTCGTAAGATGGAGCTTGCAAAGTGCATATATCAAGGAAAGTTAATTGCACCTAGTTACATATGGCTTATTCGTTGATAGAGCAATTACAAGGAAGAATTAGTCAAGGGTTATGAAGGATATAGTCATTAAAATAACGACATTAAAAGATTGTGCATACAAGTGCTAGGTTAAAGCATAGTCAAGGGTTATAAATAGCATCATTGCTAAAATAATATGACATTAAGAATCATGAATAGAAAGTACTAGTTTAGATACTTCAAAAGTACTTAGCCTAAGAGCCAAATATTAAGAAGAACTAGATTCTAGCTAAAGGCAAAGCCTATGGGAGTCTAATTACTTGAGATAATCTCGCACTTATCTTATCAAGTATTTACATGTTATGCCTATAATATGTTGATATATGAGGATAATTTCCTATTTGCCTCATAACTTGACTAAGAGCTAGTACAAGAAATTAATCATAAGGGTTAAAACTAAGACGTCTTGAGATTCGTCGAATAATGATGACATTTGCCAATCCAAATTCAGGGTTGGGTTATCGATCAAGGTAAGTGACCTATAGAACTTACATCATGGATAGTGTTTGAACCCTTAACATATGCCCTAGCCGAAGGAAGTAAGTGTTAAGAAACATTTTGCATAGTATTGATCTTAGATCCCAAGGGGGAGAGCAAATATACAATGGAAATGTTATATCGTCTATTCTTGCATTATTTGGAAAGAATGCAATTGGTTTTGTTGGTTGATAATGCTTTTACATTCAACTGGTTGTTAGTTGTTGTTTAGATGATTATTCCAGGTGCTTGTGATTTATGGTAAATGCATGGCAAGGGTCTGTGATGATAAGTCACTATGGGAATAAAGGAATGTTTTCTTGGAAAATGATATTAGGGCTAAATGCCTTGTTTGTGCTTGATTATTAAAGGATTTAATTAAGGAAGGATATTTTGCATGGGTGGATCACCTCCATGATCCCACCGCGGATTAACCCAAAGAGGGCACTACTCGATTCATTGGTCGAAGGTCGAGAGGTGGAAAGGCCAACCACGGGAATGATGTTTCACTCCTACACAGCTTGCGGCTCAGTTGGAGCTTTGGACACCCCTTGCTAGGTCTAGAATGGAGTTGAAGACCTCTATGGCCCCCAACATTTGGGCATGTTGGGAGATCCTATTCTAGATAAAGGATTGAATTTGTGGTGCCATGTGAATTGGACCAGTTACTTCTGCAGGGCGGAAGGGATACTTGTGTTGGATAGAAGAGATACATAATTTCTCCTGTATGGGCGGGAGACAAAGATTAACTTGAAGATAAGTTAAGGAACTTTTTTGAACTTGTTTGTCAATAGATTGCTTTGCTTTGTTTTCGTGTCTATGCTATAAGTTATGTAAATAAACCTTGTTCCCTAAAAGGCTTAATTAATGAAGCTGACTTTATATCACACTAAAATGTGGTAGGACACAATTAGAAAACTAAAGCTATTAAGCGAAGTGGGTGGGCGGAACCCCCGACGGGTCCGTCCTATGGTAGGGTGGTCCCAGAGAATTGGGAGGCTTCTCACAAGATTCTACCGTCATTTGACCTTTAGGTATTGTTAGATTAGAACTCGATTCATGCCGTTTTAGGGGACCGGGATAGGACTATGCCCTACGAGCAGAGAGGTTGAGCAGCACATCCCTCTCGTTTCCCATTCTCTTTGAACCAAGTGCCGAAGCACACCCATGCCACTTGGTTCAAAGAGAATGGGAAACAAGAGGGATGTGCTGCACAACCCTCTCGTGTCCAGGATCCGACGCTAGAATGTTGTTAGGAGACCTTGGCTACTAGGAGCCTAGATTTCAGGTCAATCCTAGTGGGTTCGGTCGTGAACGTTCCGTTGCAAGGCGGATTTGGGAAACCCTGGGTGACAAAACTCAGAATATTTCCTGGGAGTACCAAGCAACAACGACGCTTAGATTCATTTCTCGATAGACCACTAAAAGCATGCATGGAAAGTCAATGGGCGGGTACCTTACAATAAATTAGCCATTAATTGGTTGAAATGCACCCCTATGGTACTACACCACCCCTTGAAGGTCCAAGTAGCAAATGGAGAAGAAGAAATTAGCACACATGTATGTCCACAGTTCCCTTATGCTTAGCTGAAAATTATGTGGCACTAATTGATTTGTTCCGTATGTTAGGACCAACCTCACCACCATTATTGGATTAGACGAGCAGAGAACAATGTCGAGTTGAGATGTTTCTGCGAGGGATTAGTAGAACGAGACCGCCTCATGAGGAGAATCATAAGGGCTATCAGAAGCATGACGAGAAGGATAGTGCAACGCCCAAAAAAGAAAGGGTAGGTCGACTATGATTATCAAGATCCCCAGGGAGGGAAGTACATCTTTAGGCGATAGCCATTGATTAGGAAGAGATCATCAGAGGCATCAACGGTCTGCACTTGAACAGAGCCATTAGGATTGACAGCAAGTACCTTGTACCGGCCCATCCGCTGTTGTTGAAGCTTGCCAAACCTCGAATCATAGGCTAGGACAAGATCACCTTCTTTGAACTCCTTATGCTTGATGAAACTGCCATGATAGGCCTTGCGTCGCGCTTGAGTGGTTTCCATGCACTGTAGGACCATCTGCCGTATCTCATCCAAATATTCCAAGTGCAGGAGATGGGGTTGAAGTGACTCATCATCTCCCAAGCGTTCTTTAACTGCCACTTGCAAAGAGGGCAATTCCAGCTCAACAGGGAAGACGACTTCTGTACCATACACTAACTGAAAAGGGGTCTGTCTTATAACTGCCTTATGGGAGGTTCTGTATGCCCAGAGGGCCTTTGTAAGTCGATCGTCCCAGTCGCGATGATGTGCAGCAATCATTCTTGTCAGAATCGAGCAAAGGATGCGATTGGTGACTTCAAGTTGGCCATTGGCTCTGGGATAATAAGGAGTGGACTTGCGATGGCGGATCTTATACAACTCCGTCAACTCCTCCATAATTTTGTTAAGGAAATGAGTATCTCTGTCACTTACCAGCTCAAGGGGATGACCAAAACGGGTGATAATATTCTCGTACATGAACAGGGATACGTTGTTACCATCGTCCCGCTTCAGAGATTTAGCTTCACACCAGATCTCTGTAGGGACATCAGCAAGATCATCCACTATCAGAGAAAATTCTTCATCTGCACTTTCATAGCCTGCTTCGTTTTCTTCCTCATAATTTTTATCCTCTTCCTCTGGAGGTTCTGTCTCTACTTCTATAGAGGCTCTATAGGAGAAGAACAGATCTTCTGCCTCTGCATCTGCTTCTACTTCTATCGTAGCTTCTGACTCTGCTTGTGCCTTTGGCTCTGGCTTTGGCTCTGTGTCTGTTATTGTCTGTGCCTTTGGCTCTGGCTTTGTGTCTGTTATTGTCTCTGTGACTGCCTCTATATCTGCTCTGTATCTGTTCTGTCTCTGCTCTGTCTCTGTATCTGTTACTGCTCTGTATCTGTTCTACCTCTGATCTGTCTCTGTGACTGTCATGTAACAGGGAGAACAGTACATCCATGCTTCTATTTCACTGTCATAGGTGATTTCAGAAGTTAATTCTAGTTGAGACAGGAGGTATTCTCCCATGGATAAGGATTTTTCTTCCCTTGGCAGTTGGCTTACAGTGCCCAATGTTAGGGAATGTGCCTCTGTTTTCTTAGGAAAGATCTGCTTAACAGTCTCTTCGTCTCCTGTTGTACCATCTGTTACCTCATTGGAGGAGTCAGTTATGACTTCGATGGATGTGGATCCATTACCTTTTTGCTATCCATACAGCTTTAACACCACTTTGTTGGGTCCTGTGCCTAGGGTTAGGGTTCCTTTGAACCAGTCCGTCCTGGCCCTTGCTTCAAAAAGCCAAGGTCTTCCCAATAGCAGAGGGTATGAGGTCTTCCCAATAGCAGAGGGTATGAGGTCTCCAACCGACTGGGGAATGGGACTACACCCATTTTCATCTTTTCTTTTTCTTCTAATAATTGCAGCATCAACACTTTCTCTATTTGTGGAGGTGCTTCTGTATCATCTATCTCCTGGACCTTTGGTCCTATCTCTGGGACTATCTCTATGACTCTCTGTAGCACTACAGTGCTCTGTACTGCACTATTCTGTCCCATACTGCTCTGTCCCTCTATTGGTAGGTTGAACTTCATAATCTTGGCAGGAGAGTTATTTTCATTCTGAACAACTGGTTCCTTCTTCTTGGTGCGTGTGATAGTGGCAACTTCCAACTCTACCAGATTGGAGGCAAGCTCTTGTACCTTCTGTTGGCTATCAGTGCCATTGGCCTTTACAGGGGCTGGACTCGGACAGTCCTTTGCAGTGTGGCCTTCTCCTTTGCATCGGCTGTATAAGGGCTTGTAATCCACAGATCGTCTAGGGTTTGGACAATTTGGAGAGATATGACCCTTTTCTCCACATCTGTAACATTCCACCTCTGATCTCTGACCACCGCGCCAGACTGTCGTCCTCTGTAACTTTGAGAGGGAAACCTCCTTGGACCAAAATTAGGACCAAATTCTCTAGGCTTTGGTCCAATATCTTGTGTTGTCATTTTGGTTTCTAGCAAGTTGAATCTTGCATTTTCATCCTTCTATCTTCGTTCATGCATCTCTTTCAAAGAGAAATATCCTTTGTATGGTTCTTCGCAAACAGTAGGAACAGAAGGCTCCAGGAATGGTTGGTTTTTGGGTACATTTAGTGTCTAAATGTCCCGCTTGATGACACTTTCCACACCATGTATTAGAGCGCATCACATCTCTTCCAGCTCCCACAGGAGTGGATTTATTGGCGGTATTCACCTTCAGTGAGACTGTAGCTACTCTGTAATCACATCCAGAAGCTCTTTCTTGATACTTGCAACTGAGTTGGATAAGTAGTCCTTCCGATTTTCACCTCTTGAAGTACTTGTGGTAGGGTTTTGGGAAGCTTATGTAATTATTGCATAAACTAATTGGATCGATCCAGAAGGTCCTCTGTTCTGGCTCTGATTCAGAGCTCCTGCTAAGACTTGGGGTTGTTGATTCCAGTTGAGGCACTCTCGTGTGTGGTGACCATAGTGGATTAGGTGCATTATATTGCGGCATTGTTTGCATCTAGGGATAGGGGTAGGGAACTGTCCCTGGGACTGTATTTGGTGGGTATACCATTCCTGGCATGGAAGGAGGTAAGACTCCTCTTCTTGGAGTCATTGATAGCCTTGCTTCAACTTCGTCATACAATCTTGCACCTTCCACCGTAGCTTGCAGATTGACTGGTCTTTTCAATTCCACAAACTTGCGAACTTGTGATTGTAGGCCCTTGAGAAACACTCCTTTCTGGATACCTTCATCCAAATGATGGTTAGTCCATCTCTTCAGGATGGATTCCATTCGCGAGACATAAGCTTCTACTCTTTCTCCAGAGGACTAAACTTAGGTTCATGAACTCCTCTCGCATCCACTCCTCGAAACCTTCAACACCTGAATTTAGTGAGGAAGGCCAACTTCAGGTCATTCCATGTGCCAAAATTTCCTGCTTCTTGTCTCTCATACCAATGAAATGCCATGCCCTTGAAAGTGGTGGGGAATATCACTAACCAATGCTCAGGGGTTCTGGCATTATTAGCCACACATGCTACCATGAGCTCTGTTACATGAAGATCAGGGTCTTCATTGTACTCTCCCTTAAAAACTGGCAATGGGACTACATTTGCTGGCCTGTCATCAATATTTCCAGGACAAATCTGACTAGGAAGGGGACCTTGAGTCGCCATGGGGACTTCTGTCAAGAGTGCTTTTAGGGTGTCAAATGAGGATTTTGCTACAAGCTTATTCTCAGCTTTGATTTTTGCATTCTCTCTTCTTACGTACCTCTAGACTCGTTCTAATACTTGCCTCTTGATTGCGTCATTCATCAGGGGGTTGGCTCCAACCAGTTGGTCTGTACTCAACAGGATAGTATCAGAGAGGGCTTTAGTCTCTGGGGGATTCTTTGGCCAACATCTCTTTTACTTCCTTCTTTTCAACATCTTTGAATTAGGCTTTCAAACCACTACAGAGGGGGAGATATTCCGTTTTGAAAGTATCAAAACTCATTCTTCTTAGGATCGATGTTGTGCCATTATAATAATGCCAGCTTCTCAGGGTTTCAACAGTGTATGTTGTGAAAAACACTCTGTCTACCAACTTCCAGTGGGTTGCTAATTGGACAAATAGAAGATTATCAATGCACCAAGCATCCCACATATCTTGTTGTTGAGCATCCATGAACGAATTTCAACTCTTTTCCTTCTTGTTTTCGTGAACCTCCACAGACCACGACTCCTGAAGCTTCTTCACAATCTCCCACTTGATGATGTCTGGAAACTTCTCAATGAATGCCAAATCTTCCATGGATGGTCATTCTCTCTGTTTCTGCTCTTCAGTTTGTTCCCAAACAATTTTCCACCAAGATGCAAGTTTCTGTTGCTTCAACAGGAAGAGGAAAAATCCACCACATAGAGCATGCATCATGATGGTAATATGTTTCCACCATTGTGGGATGAACTTCTTGTGGAAAGTGGCTTTGATAATAATAATCTTCAACTCTTCAGTGGAAGAAGGAACTTTGCAAACATCCACTGAATTCTCCTCTTCTTGACAATGCCATTTCCTTCATTTTCAGCCTCTTCTGATGCTTGTTGATGGCAAGTTTCCCCGGCTGCGCACCAAAACCATGGAGCCCCAAGAGGAACACCAAGGAAAAGGGGATTCTACTGCAATAAAATCTATCTTATAGCATCAACAAGCTTTCATTTCATTCTTTTGATCATCAAAACAAAGAAAACAGCAAATCCTCATGCAGCATCATAGTAGATATCTCCCACGGATTTGATAGAATTAATCCTAATCTTCAACATCTTCATAGAATCCATCAATATAACAATGAACATAAAAGAATACACCATCTTTGAATGGAAATCAATTACACAGTATTCATCTTCAATGTCTTCATAGTTCTCTTTCTCAATCTCTCATATACAGTTACACTGTTTTGATAGAATTGACTATCTCTGGCTCTCTCTCTCTCTCTCTCTATCAATAGTACATCATCTCCTCACTACAATAATCTCATAATAACTCTCAATAATCCTTCTTAGGTCGTGGATGCACCTCCCAAGACGTGTGTCTGATATGAAGAGTCACCAGAGCCACTACAGTGTCTCTTTAGAGCTCACTACTATCACTGTCACTTAGTCTTCTCTTCAGTCTTCATCAGCTTCTTCTTCCATTTGTTTTAGCTCTTTTGAACTTAGATTCATCCTTTCCAAAAGTTAGAAAACTTTTCCAAAGTCACACATACTTTCTACAGAACACTTACAGAAGGTCTACATAACAGTACAGTACAGTATGAGAGCAACTACAGAATAGTTACAGAGCAAAGACAGAGGCTCCACAGAAGGTTTACAGAGGGTTACAGAAGGTCATCAGAACCTCATAACTAATACTCAAAACATTCCAAACTATCAAAAAATATTCAATTAGGCTTCCAAAAGATCTCAACCTTCATCAATCATCAATCCATGCTTCATACAAAAGAAAATCAGAACAAAACAGAAGCTATACAGAAAGTATACAGAACCAATCAGAACCTATCAAAACATCATAGAGCTTCATATCTCCACTGAGAATCATCATGAACTTCCAAAGCATAATCAATATCTTCCAAAACACTCTCAAACACTTTCATTTTCAACCACACATCACTCTAAATCCATCAAAAATCAATCATTCAGTCCTCAAAATCAACAAAAATCAGTAAAAAATTCAATCTTTTTCCACTCTCAACAATGGCCCATACCAGATTCTAAAGAGAGTTGGAGACTTGGCGTACCTCTTAGAACTCCCTCATACCACCAAAATTCACAATTTGTTTCATGTCAACCAGCTGAAACCCTTCATGGGCTCCTCAATGGACTATGTGGAAGAACTTCCCCCCATAGATAAAGAAGGCATCACTCAGTATATCCCTGAGACAATCATTGGGAAACGAGATAAGCACTTACAGTCTCGATCCATTAAAGAATACCTCATAAAATGGCAAGGCCTACCCCTGGAACAAGTCTCCTTGCGCCCAGCAAACATTGTCAATGAATTCCCCTACCTCCAAGAAGTCCCACGGCTGGAAGACTAGCCGATCATGCCTCATTTGACTACCCTCTATCTGCAGACTACACATCGTTTTAGAACAATTTTGTACTTATTTAAATCTCAAGAATGTGCATCCTACATAGGCCAAAATTACTTGTCATAAGCTCTGTTTCCACATGTGGTATGCCCTATTCGGAGCTGCCTATCAAAAGTTATGACCCCTTTATTTCAACAGGCCGGTCTTGGCAAGCATGCTGTCCCTAGTCTTTACCCACCCAATTTTCATTGTCAAAGGGCTCAGAGTAGTACTGTGCAACCCTCCCTTAGCCCAACCATCACTCCCCTCTACTTCTCTTTGTTTTTTGGGGCAAAAACCTTCAGGATGGGGATGGATTGTAACAAGCAGGATACACACTGACTAGGGTTTAGACACCCAGTCACACTAACTGCGGTATAAAAGGTGTAAGAGTCTTAGATTAAGGCAACCAATTATTATCAATAACATACTTTTCACCTTCATTTCCAGCTTCCATGGCTTCCTCCCTCCTTCTCTCCTCTTTTCTGTCTTTCTCTCTCCTCTTCTAGTCTCCTTTCTTCTTCTTCTTACTCTCTCTTCAACTCTTCTCCTCTCTCCTCTCAGCTTCATTCATTACTTCTAGGAACTACTTGGTCCCTTGTATGGCCCAAGTTCTACTTGGGACACCTAAAAACATCAACTCCAGGTGGATTTGATCTTGGTGACGTACAGATGTGCCGGATGAGGCAGCACGTGAAATTGTAATTTTTCTCCTATATGGGCAAGAGAACACACATTATGGAATATAATCAATGAATTTGTTTTATTCCAATTATATGTCCATGAGTAAATTATGCAAATGAAAAACTGTGCATATAAAAGGATTCTTTTTAATTAACGAAGCTGTTTTTATATGTTTCACGTAATGTGGTAGATAATTATATAACTAAGAAATTCCATAGAGGGAAGCGGGTGGATGGAGTCCCAATGAATCTAGTCCTATGGTAGGGTGCTCTCGGTTAGCCAAGAGGTTTCCCCAAAAACAACACTAGGAAGAAACTCTAGGAAGGGCCGATTCCCTAGGGTTTTACATAGGGTTTGATCTCAAGATCCGAACTGTAAATTATCTTAGGGGAAAGGTACAGCGGCTATGCCAGAGCACTATGAGTGATTTCATAAATCCTTACTCTACTATGGGGCAAAAGCATTGTACTCCATGAACTAAGGGTAATGGTAGTTGCTCCTGTCAGACAAGAAGACTCTCGAAGGACACCTCCAGATGTGAGCTAGTTATTGATAGGTGACTGTTAGGTCAATAAGGAACCTTCAATTCGGTCCTTCGTGGGTAATGACAGGACGCTTTCCCTGCAGGGTAGACCTAGGGTTAACTAGCTGGACAAAATGTGATCATTTTGGTTACAATATGGATGGCGACAGCTCGAAGGTAAACTCTAGGAAACTACTAAAACGTTATCCATCACATAATCAAGGGTGAGTGCAATACAAATGGTATCAGAGAGCCGAAAGAAATAAAAAACTTGGTAATTGTAGCCTGCGATATGAGTTGTTTTTCCATTTCCCTTACTGATATGTGTTTTTTTTTAATATTTCCCAGAGAGACGAAGATTGGGAGAAATTCGTAGTCTTCTGAGCAATGTTTACATCGGCAATGCATTCTACGGATCATGGATGGAGAATGCAAGTAATGCAGATTCTAGATCACATCTACGATCCTTCTCCACTATATTGGGAAAGATTCTTGATTATAAGCGGTGGATATTGTTATATCAACGCAAACCATCTTGCCTTCCATTTTAGACCGATTTGAAGAGGATAAGATGGATGGAAAACCTTCAAGTCATGAAGGTTTATTTATTCCATGAAGCCAGAGTGAATTCAACTTTATTCAGGCCAATAGGTTAAACTAAATCGATATATTTATGAGGAAGCGACAAAGGTCATCCTAGCGGACCGAATTATAGTTGTTGGTCTCTCTAAACGCCACAACTATGTCAAAGATGGACTTCTTGATCTTCCTTTAAAGTACCAATTTTTAGATGTCCATTCTTCAAAGCCCAATTATTACCCACCGGATGTATCCAAATTCCATACTTAGATTGTATTAAGGAAAGGATGATCCCCTAAACACACGACTTTAAGCAATGCGTCCATCTGACCTCCAAGATGCATTGATAAGAGCAAGACCGATTGTACCAGAACTCCAATCCAAAACAAGAATCAATAAGCCTTGGAATAATAGGTTCCAAAATAGAAATATAACTAGGGGCTATGAAAAAAGAGCCCAAGGTCAATTCCAATTTGCTAATAGCAAGACGTCTAAGACATCAGCAGTGGAGAACTTTATTGGTGATAATAAGGATACTTTCAGGTGCTATTATTGTAATGAACCTGGTCACATCCAAAGGCAATGCCCAAAACTCGGACAGAATGGACACCAAAGAAAGTCTTGTAATGACTAGAGCCTATAGCCACAGCTAGAGGAAAAGTTTCCAACATAACCCTCAAGGAAGTAGAAGATGATGAAGGTCCCACCTTGGAAATCAACATGGAGAGAGTGAGAATTCACACATCTCTCAACAAGAAGGGACCAAATCGACAATTCTCGCTGATTTAAACACCATCGACCTATAACAATAAACCCTTTAAAATTTTGATTGATTGTGAAAGCACACATTCATTCATATCACCAAGGTGTGCTAGAAAACTAAGCATAAACACAATGCATACTCCTAGGTTGATAGTTGAGTTAGCTAATGGGAAAGGAGTTTCCTCAACACAACAAATAAGAAAGGTGGAGTTTAATCTAGGTGGCAATTGGACCAACATGCATTTCAAAGTGATGAACATAGGAACATGTGAGTGGATGGGACTCTCCATCTTTGCATTGATTATCGAGGGCTAAATCAGGTAACGATTAAGAATAAGTACCTGATTTCAAGGATTGATGAACTACTTGATCGACTACAAGGTGCGCAGATTTTCTCAAAAATTGATCTCAGATTAGGGTATTACCAGATCAGAATCAAGCAAGAAGATATCCCAAAAACTACTTTTAGCACAAGGTATGTTCATTAGATGTTTATCGTAATGTCATTTGGATTAACAAACACCCCTGCTATCTTCAACAAATTAATGCAAGATATATTATGACCTTATCTTGATGATTTCTTCTTTGTATTCTTTGATGACATCTTAACATATTCCAAGGATGAAGGAAGTCACGAGTCACAACTACGGACATTTCTTGAGATAATGCAGACTCACAAGCTGTATGCTAAGAAGAAGAAGAAGTGTGCATTCTTTAAGAAGAAAAGTGAGTATTTAGGGTTTATAATTTCAATAGAGTGAATATTAGTAGATCCTACCAAGGTCAAGGATGTACAAGACTAGCTGCCTCCAACCATGTAAGTGAAGTTCATATCTTTTTGGGTTTAACAGAATGGTAATGGGACTTTATCAAGAATTATGCATTGATTGTTGCACCCCTCACCGACCTACTCAAGAAGCAGGTTTCCATTAAATGGACCCACGTTGAACAATCTAGCTTTGATATGCTCAAGGTAAGTTTAATCACAGCCCCGATCCTCAAACTACACAATCTTAGCACTTAGCTGAGAGGTTGCCTCCTATGCATGTGATACATGGAATATTATACCAATTTCTATGCGATCTCCCTCTAAGGATTAGGGGGGGGCAAACATTGGACTGTGTCCTATTACAAACGCAAGATAGATATTAGCATTTAGTTTAGCGTGTCCCTTAGACTTTTGATCCTAGAATGGGCCGGCACTGGCTCGTGCACTAGCCGGACCTCTATCACACGCGCTCAACAACCCCACGGCCTCGCGGCCAGGAGCATTGATGACACATACATTGCCTTCCTAGACCTCTTGTGTTTGTATTACGTCGTTTGTAGTCCGCTCTTCTCTCACCCACTACTCCTCAGAGGGAGTCCCTTACACATTGCCTAATGGCACGAAGCACAGACATAGGGGATCCTCCAATGGCTGAATGCCGCCACCCCTCTGCGACTCTCCTACACCTTGGGGATTGGCCCCTCGGTGCGTCGCTCAACATATAAAAATTTCGCACAAAATCCACTCAAGGTACCATTTAATCGTATACAGGAATGTACCATTGTCCTTACTTCTCTTTCCCCTAGACCCCACGACTAGCCTATGGCTTAGGGTATCCTGTCTCTCACTCAACGTGGGTCAAGGTCCTAATGAAAGCAATTGCTGTGCATCCAGGATTTCTGATACCTTTAAATATTTCCATGATTTATGCATATTGTGGATGCCAAGTGCTCAAACAATTATAAAATCAATATTGTGCACATGTGGAAAACATCCTTTCAATGATTTTCAACTATCGTTCTTATGCGGCGTTGCACGAACCTAGCACCGAGGAAACCCTCGTGCTACTAGGCTCTCATTCTATAATTATTCACCCACCTATATGGCATGTAAACAAAAACCAGAAATCTTTTCATCATTTTACTTCACATTTAGACACATTTTAACCACTCTACCCTCCCATCGATCAAATGTTGCATTGTTGTATAGATTTATAAGGCATTTGCCATCATTTTATGTGTAAAGAGCGGGAAAAACACACTAGAACAAGAAGGTGGGGCTGAACTGAGGCAAATCCTCATGCTTCAGTCCCCACAAACATTCACGAACATTGTTCTTAATTTTCATTAATTTTCTGCACCCAAAATGCATTTTTCCCCTATTTTTTGTGGTTTTTCTCTATTTTCCTTGTATTTTCCCTTATTTTTTGCATTATTTTATTACTGAAAATTCGAAATAGGTTATGGGCTGTGGCCCTTAGTTCCTTCTTGCAACAAAAATGAAAATTTAGTTGGTGTTCCTATTTATTCTTCCATTTTTATGCCCAAAAAACATCATTTTTCCTTGATTTTCCATATTTTACGTGTTTTAATGTATTATTTTGAGTCACAAGATGCATGTTTTTCTGATTTTCTGATTGTGAACAGCAAGTACTCATGCAAAACAGCAACATAAACAATTTTTAGCCCACATGAATAACACTTTATCAATCAAAACCCATGAAATCTCAAATTTCCTTTGAAAAAATTGAATTATCGCTTATTTGCGTGTTTCGGGTTTCATGTCCATGGCTGCAAATCTGAAAATCAGCAGCACTTCATGCTCATGACGATCACAAGTCACCATTTCCAGCCCGTGGAGCAATCCGATCGATGCCGGACAAGCCTCCACCATTCTTTCTTCTTCCTTTCTCTTCCCACATGAACTCCCCCTTAGAGGAGAGAGAGGGAGGAGAGAGAAAGATTGATTTTCTCTCTCCCTCTATAGGCTGCCATTTCTCACGTGGATCGGAGCGATACGGAGCGCGGAGTGAGAGTAGTTGCCTGCTGTAGTTGCTTCCATGGCTTGCTTTCAAGCCCTCATCACGATTTGTGGGGGGGGGCCGTTTTTTTCGGCGCCTCCTGCAGCACGCCGCCCCCCCTCAATCACGTTTTTTTTTGGAAGGGGGGGTGCCCCTTCACAAAGGCACCCCTTCACTTCTCATTTTTGGGCACCTCCCAATTTTTGACCGGCCTTTTGGCCCTTTTCCCGTCTCTCTCGCATACGGTGTCCGAATCGCAATCTGAAAATTTCTGTGAGCTCATCTCGGCATCCTGCACTGACTGATAGCTCCACTGACCGCCATAGGCGCATGGAAAAATTACTAAAAATCCACAAGTGTTGCCCGGGAGTCCTTAGAGCACTTTGACGCTTAAAATCGTCCTAGGTCGAGCCGCTGCCTTTGACATTGGATATTTTTCCCTTGATATTCATAATTTTTAGCTATTTTTAAGCAATTCCCGGCACCAAAATTCCGCTCTCATTGGCGACCACGGGATAGGGCGACTCAGCCCGTCGAATCCACAAACATATCTGCACATAAACAACCAAAGAAGCATCAAACTGATACAAAACAAATATATAATAAAACTTAGCACAATGGTCCCCCTACCCCTGGACAAAACCAAGGCATGACATCCACAAGGAGTAGGCCTAGCATCATCTAATAGAAGATCCGAAGTGAGTCGCTAACCAACTGCTCCAACACAGCCAAACTAAAAAACCTATCAAAGAGGTTGCCCTAAGTGGTAGTCTGAACTACTTACCAACTAAAGACAACAGAACTAGGAGCTCCTACAAGGCGAAGACTCCTATAGCCTGATCAAGGAGTATTTTCTTCCAGTACATTTCTTCTTTTAGGGTGTTTATTTTATGAACATACTTGGGCATGTAAAAAGGAGGGAGCTGAGCGTAGTGACCCAAGGAGAACAGGGCATCGGCCTCAGGACCTGTCTCGGCACCCAAGAACCTACCAAGCCCTCGCAAGGCGACACTTAATCCTTTTCTAACGCTCACTTTTATTTTCGCTCCAACCTTCCTTGTTTTGTCATTTTTTTTTTCAGCAAGAAGCCACCCCTCGGAAGATAAGGTATCGGCCCCGGGTCTGACTCGTCCCCAAGAACCTACCAGGCCTTCGCAAGGCAATGATCAACTGCCTATACATTTTCATTTCTTTTCTTTTGATAGGGGTTAGAACCCCTTTTTACACACCTTCGTATTTATATTCATCTTTTAGGATGTTCAGGGTTTCTTGGCATCATCATTATTATCTTCTGGCAGGCTTCTCTAACTGCCTCACTACTAACAAGAACTCCTAGAACGGCTGCCTAGCAGGCTAGCAGAACAGGGCCACTAGGACTTCCTTCTAAAAATAGGTCTTTCAATGCCTGAAAATGTCTTTACAGGAGGCAATGACTACTCCGACCTCCCTCAAACATACTTAGCCTAAACCTGGGACTTCATGCCTTGGTTGCCGGTCCCCAACAAAAATATATCCCCTCGACAAGTACAAATACACATATAACAAGAAAGAAAGGTACTCGTAAAGGAGAGGTATCACCTGGATTGGCCACAAGAAGCTTCCATCGCAGCAAAGGCTCCTCCAAGCTCCACCAAATTCCACGAACCACGAAACCTGTCCAGCACAACACTTAAAACAAAAACCTAATTAAACGCACCCGCACTAGACAGGGAAATGACCCTCTTGGCCTAATGAAATCAAATACTTCACTACAAAACTGAATCGGCCCTCTTGGCCTAATGAAATCAAACAATACTATGCATAACATCCTCCTGGAAACAACTATGATAGACATCAAAGCATACCATTCCCAGGGGAACAGAGGCTCATAGCCCTAAACTAGGTGCATTAAATTATGACCCATCCCTCCTGCGTATATCGCAAGAGGTGTTCGCATCACATGTCGTCTAATTAGTCTGTGGGTCCAAGATAATAAAGGCAGATGAGTCTCGCCTACCCTCTGCATCACCCAGATCAACCATCGTCTGCCAAAGAGGGCATGTTCAGAAAGCATACCCCACAAACGACCAGGTCCTGTCTCACCATCAATAGATATATCGGGACAAGGGCCACAATTGAAGAAGAGGTCTTCTTCATACGCAAAATTAGCCAATGAATCGGCAAACTGATTCCAATTCCGTGGAATCAGCTGAAAAGACACTCTATCAAATTCGTCTAGCAGGGCTATGGCAGTATGATGGTACATGCAAAGGATGGGGTTTCGTACCATGTACGTCCCATTGAGTTGATTTAAAACCAACTGAGAGTCCCCTTTCACCAACAACTGGCGGATACCACCCTTCTTTGCAATGTTCAAACCCATAATCAGGGCTTTGTATTCTACCATATTATTGGTAAAATTCTCCCCGAGATAAGCAGCTAACTTCATGACAATGCACCGTCGGGGGTCTCGGATGACAACTCCTACACTTCCTTTTTTGCATGCACCCCTAGACGCCCCATCAAAGTACAAGGTGTACGTCCATAAAGGGTTTATATATCCCGCCATCCTGAACTCTACTCGTAATTATGGTAATCAAAATTCAGCATATTCAATGGGTGGACTGTAGGCTCCATCCCTCCATCCTCATTGAATTCAACAGGGATGCTCGTCAAAATTTGTAGGCAGTGATGACAGAAGACCTTGATCTCCCAAATAAATGTCCCGCCTTCTTGCTCAGTCACCTTATATCCTTTGCTCCACCAAATGAGCTTTCCCTGATGATACCTCTGTTCTAAATATGGGTGTTCTAAATAAGGGATCAGACGACCCATCAACCTCTATCACGATTTCCTTGCAGATATTTGATCGATCTCTCCTAGACCTGCAAGGCAGTCATAGTATTAGTGCAATCAGAAATAATAAGGTTTAATCTTATTAAGATTAACCTTATTTTTAAATTCTATCCCCTCAAGGTCAGCTAACAAGACTGTGGATTTATTCTTTCCTATTCTAACGATCCTATAGGGCCCGTCCCATTTGGGCTCTAGCTTGCCTGGAAATAATTCACATCGTGCGTCATAATACAGAACAAGTTGTCCTTTCTTGAAGGTGTATTTCTTGGCTTTGAGGTCGTGTAACTGCTTCATTCGGCGCTTCGCCACTTCTTGGTGCAATAAGCTCTGTAGCTTAAGCTCATCTAAATGTGCTAGTGTCGTCAAGCGCTCAAAAAGTGCGTCTTCATCACTCAAAGAATGATTGATGGCAAACCGAATAGTTGGCAGCTCAATCTCTAAAGGCAAGACACACTCCTCCCCATATACTAACTTGAACGGGGTATGGCCAGTGGCTCGTTTGAAGGTCGTATTATAGGCCCACACTGCCACGTATAACTTTTTATCCCAATCCCGTTTCTTTTCCGACACAATTTTGGACAGGATGCCCACAAGCTGCTTGTTGGTGCTCTCAACTTGCCCATTGGCTTGCGAGTTATATGGGGTTGTCTTGTTATGCTTGATTTGCCAAGTCTCTGTCAAACTTTTGATCACCTTATTCAGGAAATGGGTTCCGCGGTCCGACACTAATTCTTTCGGCGAACCAAAACGGCATATTATCTGCTCTAAAAGGAAATTAGCAGTTTCTTTAGCATCATCTTTCCTTGTTGCACGTGCTTCTGACCACTTTGTGAAGTGGTTAGTTGCTACAATGATATACCTCTTTTGTGCAGTCGACGACGGAGTAATAGGACCCACAAAGTCTATTCACCACTTCTCGAATGGAAGTATCGCCATAATAGGGGTGAGTGGTCATTTCCTATTCTCTCGACTATCATGTCGTTGACAAATATCGCATCTCTTAACATATGCAAACGCATCCTGGAAGATGGCAGGCCACCAATAACCTGCTCTTAAAGCCTTTTGTGCTGTAAGCCGTCTAGCAAAATGGCCTCCGCAAGCAGAATCATGGCACTCTTCCAAAATGAATGGCACCTCGTCAGGCATCACACATCGGCGATAGATGTCATCAATCCCTTGCCGATATAATGTACCTGTGATCAAGGCAAACTTTAACGCTTGATGCCTAATTTTCCGTTTCTCAGCTTTAGATAATTCGGATCCCGCCTCTCCCATCGATAAATAATGCATTATTGCAGCATACCAGGAGGGAATAGATGTCGTATCTATTTTAAATAACAACTCCATGTCACTACCTTCAGCCACAGATTCTTTCGGCTCCCCAAAGTCCACAAGACATTCCACGATGCCTTGCAACCTTGGTGGCTTACTCCTGATTTCATAATCAAATTCCTGCAAAGTGATCAACCACTTTGCTAGACGATCAGGCGGCTGTAGCTTATTCATCAATAATCGAAGCCCCTCCGCCTTCGTATAAAGCATGACTTTCTCATAGAGAATATAATGCCTGAATTTCTTGGTCCCAAAGACCATCGCTAGACACAACTTCTCCATGTAGGTATAATTGATTTCGGATACCCCTAGCTTCCGGCTAGCAAAAGCAATCGGGTGGTACCACTTCTCTTCCCAAATTTGGGCTAAACAGCAGCTGATACTATACATGGTGGCTGTTGAAAATATATAGAACACCTCACCTCTTTTAGGTGCTTTTAAAACGGGCGCTCTTGCTAGCTCCTGTTTCACATCCTCGAATGCTACCTTACAAGGGTCACCCCATACAAACAAACAGCTAAAGGACAATAAATTTGTAAGCAGCAACGTTCTTTCTGCCAAGGCTTTTATGAATCTACGGTAATAACCAACCGAAGACAGAAACCTATGAACTTCTTTCGGAGTGCGTGGTGGACCCATGGCAACTATAACTTTGACCTTCTCGGGGTCAGTCGCAATTCCTACCGAACTGACCACATGACCCAGCAATCTCCCATAAGGTACTCCAAAAACACACTTCCGTGGGTTTAGGGCGATACAAAATTGTCTACAGTGCTCAAAACATTTTCTTAAAATGATCAACTGCCTTCCTCTCATGGTGGCAGCCCCTAAGTCATCAATAAACACCTTCAACTCTTTAGGGGATATGTCACCGAATGTCTTATCTGCTGTTCGTTGCCACGAACCAGGCGCATTGCATAAACCAAAGGCCATCACATGGTACGCAAAAGTACCAAATACAGTAATAAAAGTTGTTTTCAACTTGTCCTCTTCTGCAATTGCCATCTGGTTGTATCCTGCAAAGCAATCCATAAACGAATATATTTCCCTACCCGCTAATTGATCCAAAATCTGGTCAATAAATGGCAACGGGTAGTAGTCCTTAACTGTCTGCTTATTCAGCTCCCTAAAGTCTACACATAATCGGATTTGATTATTCTTCTTCTTTCTGATCACAACTGGCAAACACCATTCCATGTGTTGCACAGGAAAAATCAAACCTGCTTCCCGAAGCTTCTGTAACTCTTTAAACAGCCCGTCCCTCAGTTCGAAAGGCATATGCCTTACTTTCTGTCGCACAGGACGACTGCCCTCTTTCAACGGAATTGTATGAATAGTAAGACTAGGAGGAATGCCTCTCAGCTCATCATAACTCCAGGCAAAGATATCACAGAATTCCTGAATCAAGGCCACATAGTCCTCCCTTTCTGCTGTGCTGAGCATAGAACCTAATTTGATTGGCCGTGAATCATCAGGCGTACCAAGGTCTAGCTCGATAACATCTGCATCTCTTATACGATCTTGGCCCTCCATCGGCTCGTTCAAAGTGATCTGATAGATGTCTTCCGTGGTGGATCCCTCTTTGGACTCATCACTCGATGATGTCTCACTGGCTGATAAATCTTCTAATGTCTCCAATTCTGTAGAAGATAGAGAAGCTCTCTCACTCTGCGGGGACTCAGGATAAGCATCAACCACCACACGCTATGCACCTCTACCGAATATTAGTCGACCAACGGGTATATCTACTTGGCAGTCTGCTTGCAAGATCCAAGGTCTTCCGAGTAATACTTGGTAACTTGGACGCCCTGCAAAACGAATCACCCTAAAGTCCAACAGGCATTCTACATTTGCAATAGTGACATGGACCTTAGTAATGCAGCATTCCGGCTATCTCAAACTATCATCTGCCATTCTGAGAATCGTGGAGGTATCTTTCTGGATCGCAAGAGCCAACCTTTCCATCAGTTCAGAACTCATAATGTTAACAGATGATCCCGTGTTGACAATGGCATAATTTACTAATATCCCATCGACATAGGCTGCAACCCTTGGGACAATGCTTCTCAGCATGCTCGAACCAGTCATCACCAACTCGCGCAATACCCAAAGGTTCTACGATATACCCGGTACGTAGGATCTTTCTAAATTCCTTGCGTACTCCTAGGGAAAGCTTAATAAGCTGTAAGAGGTTCACATCCGGATTGACTTCGCAAAGAGAGCTCGCCAAATCGAATTCATGATAGTTCGATAGAGCTCGCTTTTCACGCCAAATCATCCGCTCTTTAGGTCGCTGAACCGGCTTTATTGCCTCTTTCTTAACTTTCACCTCCTTCTTTGGTGGTTCCTTATCGGCTTTACTTTCCACGGGCTTCAAAGGTCCCCCTTCCATGGCAGGATCCAAAACTTGCGTTCCTTTGTCGCCTTGTTTAGGGTTTCCGTCTCGACAGGCTTATCCTTGTCGGCTTCTCTACCCTTTTGACCTCTTGTAAGAACAGCTCGCAGATTAGAGGTTTCAGCATCATTAACGCGTACAGCCTCAATCAAACTAACCCCACTCCCACTGGGTAGCTCCTCCACTGTAGTCTTTGGTCGTTGAAGTATTTGTTTAGGCCCGTCTTCTCGCTGGGAATCATTTCCTTGTGCATGATGATTAACAGGCCCTGGTTGCCGACTACCTCGCTGGAGGGAACTGATCTTACTCCAGCAAGTAGCTGCTAAATGGCCGGATTTTCCACAGATATCGCACTTAACATTTGGGCAATTCCTTGGATAGTGCTGCCCACCACACCATTTGCAACTAAACCTCGAAGGTGCACCCTCATCTGGGTATCTACTTCCTATCAAATTTTGTTGTTTTTTAAGGAAGTTGACATCAACGACTATTTGCCGATACTGCTTCGTAATCATATCGGTATAATGCTTCATCATGTCCTTAACCTCGCCAAGAACATTGGAAGCGCTCGACTCATAGCCTTGGTCATTACCATGTCGTTCCATCGGCCTAACAATTCGATTAGGCACTGGTTGTTGAGCCACAGGCATGGTATTAGAATTGACCGCCTGGCCTCCACCATTTGGAGCCATTTGACTGCCCGTAGGCATCGACATGCTAGGGGGGCTGGTAATAAAGGGACATTCTGCATCATGTTCCCTCTCCCATTAGGGTTAGCCATCGCTATCCCTTGGCCACTACTGCCATTGGCCATCGCCACATTGTTTCCCAATACTAAACCCATATTCGAATTGCCTCGAGAAGCATAGGCTGCTTGTAGTCGGGATTCCACCTCTTGTGCTCGTGTAATGGCAGTGTCTATATCCCCCAAGGGGACACTACTCAACTGCAATTGGATGTTAAAGTACAAACCATGTAGGAAATATTGCAATTGGGCAGCTGCGGGGATAGGAATAGAGGTGTCCAACTTACGGAAAACCTCTTTTATTTTCTTCGCATAAGCACGAATATCCTCGTGTGGTTCTTGGCGGGTCACGTTGAGTACACGCAACCAATATTGCCCACCCCTTTCAGGGGAAAACTCCCTTCGAAAAGCTCCATAAAATGAATCAATATTCAATATGGTTCCGGCTTCTAAACCATGATACCATATAGCAGCTCTTCCTTTGAGAGTCATATTGAAGAACATCATTAAATGTCCTTCTTCTTGAATGCGACAGTTAAACATCAGCTTTTGAAACTCCCTAATGTGGAGTTCTGCATCTTCCTCAACTAGCCCATTAAAAATGGGTAGCGGGTAACCTAGCGCCGGCAAATCTGTCGTTCCTGCTGGAATTGCAATAGGCTGCGCCATGACGATGATTGGAATTGCACTAGGAATAAGGGATGGTGGGGTTACACCTCCCGCACTTGATGTAGACTGGCTTATGGAAGAAAGGGGAGCACTAGAGCTTCCACCTTCTCCTAACTTACTGCTTGTGGCCCCAAGACCACTAGATCCACTCCCTCGTAAGGGTTCAGCACCACTATGCTTAGGGGAATATCTCCTAAAAATTTCAGAACGTCGCCTAGCTCTTTCGTCTCTTTCTTGATTTTGGATTTCTGTTAGACGATGCTTATCGACAAATAACGGATCAATACCAGTATCCTTTGGCATAAACTGCTAGTTGGTCCCTAGACAACTAGGATTCGAGGACCGCCACTTTTAAGCGGCTCTCGGCAGACGCACCACTGATGGAACCTAGAATGGGCCGGCACTGGCTCGTGCACTAGCCGCACCTCTATCACACGCGCTCAACAACCCCACGGCCTCGCGGCCAGGAGCGTTGATGACACATACATTGCCTTCTTAGACCTCTTGCGTTTGTATTACGTCGTTTGTAGTCCGCTCTTGTCTCACCTACTACTCCTCAGAGGGAGTCCCTTACACATTGCCTAATGGCACGAAGCACAGACATAAGGGGTCCTCCAATGGCTGAATGCCGCCACCTCTCTGCGACTCTCCTACACCTTGGGGATTGGCCCCTCGGTGTGTCGCTCAACATACAAACATTTTGCACAAAATCCACTCAAGGTACCATTTAATCGTATACAGGAATATACCATTGTCCTTACTTCTCTTTCCCCTAGACCCCACGACTAGCCTATGGCTTAGGGTATCCTATCTCTCACTCAACGTGGGTCAAGGTCCTAATGAAAGCAATTGCTGTGCATCCAGGATTTCTGATACCTTTAAATATTTCCATGATTTATGCATATTGTGGATGCCAAGTGCTCAAACAATTATAAAATCAATATTGTGCACATGTGGAAAACATCCTTTCAATGATTTTCAACTACCGTTCTTATGCGGCGTTGCACGAACCTAGCACCGAGGAAACCCTCGTGCTACTAGGCTCTCATTCTATAATTATTCACCGACCTATATGGCATGCAAACAAAAACTAGCAATCTTTTCATCATTTTACTTCACATTTAGACACATTTTAACCACTCTACCCTCCCATCGATCAAATGTTTCATTGTTGTATAGATTTATAAGGCATTTGCCATCATTTTATGTGTAAAGAGCGGGAAAAACACACTAGAACAAGAAGATGGGGCTGAACTGAGGTAAATCCTCATGCTTCAGTCCCCACAAACATTCACGAACATTGTTCTTAATTTTCATTAATTTTCTGCACCCAAAATGCATTTTTCCCCTATTTTTTGTGGTTTTTCTCTATTTTCCTTGTATTTTCCCTTATTTTTTGCATTATTTTATTACTGAAAATTCAAAATAGGTTATGGGCTGTGGCCCTTAGTTCCTTCTTGCAACAAAAATGAAAATTTAGTTGGTGTTCCTATTTATTCTTCCATTTTTATGCCCAAAAAACATCATTTTTCCTTGATTTTCCATATTTTACGTGTTTTAATGTATTATTTTGAGTCATAAGATGCATGTTTTTCTGATTTTCTGATTGTGAACAGCAAGTACTCATGCAAAACAACAACATAAACAATTTTTAGCCCACATGAATAACACTTTATCAATCAAAACCCATGAAATCTCAAATTTCCTTTGAAAAAATTGAATTATCGCTTATTTGCGTGTTTCGGGTTTCATGTCCATGGCTGCAAATCTGAAAATCAGCAGCACTTCATGCTCATGACGATCACAAGTCACCATTTCCAGCCCGTGGAGCAATCCGATCGATGCCGGACAAGCCTCCACCATTCTTTCTTCTTCCTTTCTCTTCCCACATGAACTCCCCCTTAGAGGAGAGAGAGGGAGGAGAGAGAAAGATTGATTTTCTCTCTCCCTCTATAGGGTGCCATTTCTCACGTGGATCGGAGCGATACGGAGCGCGGAGTGAGAGTAGTTGGCTGCTGTAGTTGCTTCCATGGCTTGCTTTCAAGCCCTCATCACGATTTGTGGGGGGGGGGGGCGTTTTTTTCGGCGCCTCCTGCAGCACGCCACCTCCCCTCAATCACGTTTTTTTTTGGAAGGGGGGGGTGCCCCTTCACAAAGGCACCCCTTCACTTCTCATTTTTGGGCACCTCCCAATTTTTGACCTGCCTTTTGGCCCTTTTCCTGTCTCTCTCGCATACGGTGTCCGAATCGCGATCTGAAAATTTCTGTGAGCTCGTCTCGGCATCCTGCACTAACTGATAGCTCCAGTGACCGCCACAGGTACATGGAAAAATTACTAAAAATCCGCAAGTGTTGCTCGGGCGTCCTTAGAGCACTTTGACGCTTAAAATCGTCCTAGGTCGAGCCGCTGCCTTTGACATTGGATATTTTTCCCTTGATATTCATAATTTTTAGCTATTTTTAAGTAATTCCCGGCACCAAAATTCTGCTCTCAACTTTCCTAGCTATGAGGCTGTGTGGGGTGTCTTGTGTGTCTTAGAGGTACGGCTGACTGGTGGAATCGCAGTTTGTAATGGAGTGCTGCAAAGAAAACGAAATACAACTGTTAGAAACACGATTGTCAGCACAAGGGATATTGCAAAAAAATAAGCAAGCAGAACAAAATAAAAACTTACAAAGTCTCAGATATGTCCTGTGGCCGCAACTCCCAAGATGATGAACCACTCCTACCTCCAGTCGTGCCCTCGTCGCCTC
Source organism: Lygodium microphyllum (assembly GCF_053477565.2). Taxonomy (NCBI): domain Eukaryota; kingdom Viridiplantae; phylum Streptophyta; class Polypodiopsida; order Schizaeales; family Lygodiaceae; genus Lygodium; species Lygodium microphyllum. Next base: position 87,919,651 of record NC_141153.1, on the reverse strand, counting down.
GCGCTGCTGTCTCCAACATCCTGGAGAATCTATAGCCTCCTCCCAGAGTCGACGCCAGTCGTCTGTGTCTAGCCACTCGGGCTTTGAGGCCCCACTCTTAAGTGCCTTGCATGCATCTGATCGTTTGTGTGACATGTATGCATGCATGCACTCCATCATTCTGCCTGTGGAAAATCTATCTGCTGTAGCAGGTACCGGAAACTCCTCATGTAAGGATGCTACTATGTAGTCCTTGCTCCCCTCTCCGATATGTTCTTCCGAAAATTGATGTTACCATAATCAATATAAATCATACAAAGCACTGTAATATAAATATTTAAAAAATGATCTTACTTAAAATGCATATCTTATATACCCTTATAAGCGATTCGTCAACGAATTGAGTAGGTGGATGCTCCAAGTATGAAGTACCGTATGGTCCCATGTCAATCTCCTACCGCATACACTCGAAGGTCGATAAACATGTCACCACAAAAGGATGAGTCCACCTCGTTCTCAAAGAATTCTTGGACTCCTCTATTTCCATCATTGTTACTCGATTCTGGCTCCTCTACATGCTCCAAGCTTTTGGTGGCCTCCACCCCTTGCAATATCGACCCCTCTATTTGCATACTATCCTCATCTATGCTCGGAACATCACTTTAATCATATACTCTTGCACTTCGGGGAGTTGAAGGTATAACATACCACCATCCAGGTTGTCGGGGTTTTGGATAGAAAATTACCTGTTTAAAATCACATACAAGAGAGATTTAACTTTTGTGGCATGTACCATGTCGTGATAAAATTAAAAAAAACATCAGTTCATGCATCTATTCACAATGGGCTGGAAATACAAACGTGTCACACAAATCGGTCCATCTTTTTTTGAAATCTATTTCGAGAAATCTAGATGGTCCTCGTCAAACTGTTGCTCTAGCTTCTTCAAGTACCACTCTGAACCACTACACATCGAATAGGATCATGGAGAAGCTATGGTAATCCACCATGATAATACTTTGCAAGTTCCCAAAATACTCCATCTCATTTATAATTGTGTTTAGATCCGTTGCTCGTTGTCGGCTCTCTTGCTCAAACTTTGCCATGATATCACAATCTGTTGTGGAGCACATTTTGTCAATACGCTCCACTTGAAAATGTCATTCGCGCAACCACGCCGCACTATATATTTTGTAATGTACATTGAAACACTCAATTAGTTGTCACATATAAAATATAGGTATGACAAACCCTAAACATGTCATCACCTTTGGACTACATCCCCTCAAGAATTCCAACTCCTCGGTTGAAACCTCCGCCCCTTCGCGAGACGCTACGGTCAAAGCTCCATGCAACCATCGCATTGACATAAACCGCGGCATCTCCTCCATGCCCTCGGGATATCAAATCGGTCCATGGCGCGTACTACGTCAAAATTCAGATTATGCTTCTTTTTTATCTTTCCTAGCTTTCTCCTACCTAGCCAGCTATGTCTCCATGGAGGCATGATGCAACATACAAAAGCGATTCACTTTCTCCACCATTGCAGCATCCATTCTTTTCTCTACCTGTAACGTGTCTGCTCATCCGCTTGTGGGACACGTCTTAGCAGCCCATCGGGAAGAGGGTCTAGAAAACTCCACCTGGCATTGGCAAGGAATGTCATAGGGTTCGCGATCCTGGTCTTTTGGAGTCTGCCCCGAGTGGAAGTGTCTTTTGGAGTCTGCCCCGAGTGGAAGTGTCAGGGTTCCTTTTGTTGAGATATCGAGCTCCACTCGTGATACGCCAGGGTGACCGTTGAGTACTTATGTCACCGACTTGTCAGTTGCAGACGCGGTTGGTACACCGTCCATGAATAATAGCTACATGATAGCTATCCTTATCTACTCTAGTTCGTGGCTCAGTTAGTATGCCACCTTAGTTACTTGAGTTTGGTTTGAGACCCACATATAGGGTTCTTCTATTTCTTTGTAAGTGAGTTCTTTTGGCTTACACAACTAAGAAGAGGAAAATTGTTTTCAGCCTCCACCCTTGTGTGTCTTCCCCCATTGTGCAAGCAAGAAAGCTACAAGTGAGACTCCTTCCTTCTCTCCCACAATCTTGACATGGTATCAGAGCCTTGTTCGTGGTAAGGAGCTCAAGAAAGCAAGCCAAGCTCGCGGTGGTCTGGTAAGAGGAGCAGTGTTGCTTTCATTTTCTGTTTTGGGAGCAGATCTCTGCAGGTAGCACAGCCGGAAATTGCAGGAGTGCATTGTCTCAGGTTGAGACGCCCTTTGCGGTGAAGCAAGAGGGTAGTATATGCTGCGGGGAAGAGCTTTAGCTCTTGGCGACCCTGTTTTTTTGATTTGAGGCCATTTCGGGGCCTGTTTTGAAGGCGGAAGTTTTCTGCACGCACTCAGGAAAATGCCATGTTTTATGCTGTGCGACCACTGTTCTACAGGTCGGTGAAAAGTTACCACAGAGATTGCATCGTATGCTTGTGTGCAGAGACATTGGGAGTTACAGAATCATCCCTGTTGCCTGTTGATGCAAAATCGTCACTAGGAAGTGACTGTGTGGTCAAATACCACTTTCGTCAGTTTTGCAGATTTGCCCTTGTGAGGGTGAAGCAGAGTTTTTTGCAGTGACAGATTTTTTTGCAGGATTCTGTAATGGCGTCTGATTCTCTTTCACAGATTGTAACTGAAAAGCTTGATAAGAACAACTTCCAAGCATGGAAGTTTAGAATGACGAATTTCCTTATGGGAAAAGGATATTGGGAATTTGTTGCAGGAAATGAAGAAGAACCAGTTCTTCCTGATGTTCCCAATCAACACCAAATGCAGGCATTCAAAGCATGGCATGAGAGAGCCAGGAAAGTTATGTACTGGCTGTCTATCAGCATTTCAGACTCTATGATTGTGCATATTCAGGATGCAAGTACGCCAAAGGAGGCATGGGATACTCTGTCAAAGATGTATAGCACAAATACGCAAGCCAGGAAAATGCAGCTCAAGCAAGAGTTGCACAATGTGCAAAGAGAAAATATGAGCATCAATGACTACCACACGAAGGTGAAGAAGATTGCAGATGCACTTGCTTCCATTGGGTCGCCACTGGAAGATGATGATTTAGTTTCTGTGACCTTGAATGGTCTAGGAAAGGATTATGCACAGTTTCGGACATCCATTTCAGTTCGTGAACGATTTCCTGATTTTGAGGAGTTGATTGCTCTTCTAATTTCTGAGGAGCAGAGAAATGGTGGTGCATCTTCTTCAGGAGGAACTTCAAAGGAAGCTGTCTTCTACTCAAATGCTGGAAGAGATAGAGGCAGAGGTAGAGGAGGCCGATTTGGAGGCCGTGGTAGAAATCAGAATATGCAGCAAACTCAAGAAAACCAATCCTATGGAGGAGGACGTGGTAACTCTAGAGGCAGGGGGAGCCAAAGAGGTCGTGGTGGATGGCAAAGAGGCCAAAATGCAAACAGTAATATTGAATGCTACTATTGTGGTAAAATGGGACATATGGCTAAAGACTGCTACAAAAAGCAGAATGACATCATGAATGGAAAACTGCAACAAGGAAATTATGCATCTTCTAGTAGACAGGGTGATGACAGAAATGAGCATTTGTTTATGGTGCAGCACATGAACAATTCTGTGACAAGTGCAGAAGAAAGCAACGATGTATGGTATGTTGACTCAGGTGCATCAAACCACATGACAGGTCATGCAGAATGGATGGAGGATGCAAGGAAAATGGAAAAACCAGGATTTTTGGAGACTGGTGATGATACTGCACATCCGATTGTGCAGATTGGAAAAATTCCTTTGTCTATGCAGGATGGGAAAAAGAAATACCTGTCCGATATATTTCATGTCCCGAATATCACCAAGAATCTGGTTTCTGTTGGTCAAATGGTTGAGCAGGGCTTGCAGGTCAGATTTAATCCTCATGGATGCTGTGTTGAGGATATGAAAAATAAAGGTCGCTTGATAGCAAAAGGAAAGAAGAAGGGCAGAATGTTTACGTTGGATGCAGACATGTCTGAATTGAGTGCAGCAATGTTTGCACATGGGACCGGTGTAGTTGCAGATATTGATATCTGGCATAAACGCATTGGTCATGTTAATGTACAGCGACTTAAATCAATGCAGGCCCAAAATATTGTTGCAGGATTGCCTAAATTCAAGGTTGCAGAAATGCATAAGGTATGTGAAGCCTGTCAGTTTGGAAAACAGGCAAGGAAACCATTTCCTAGACATGTTCAAGAGAGTAAGAAGCCATTGGAATTAATCCACTCTGATGTGTGGACTACTAAAGCTGCATCTCTTGGAGGCTGTCATTATTTTGTCAGTTTTATTGATGACTACAGCAGAAAAGTTTGGGTGTATTTTATGAAAAAGAAAAGTGAAGTTTTTGGGCATTTCAAAACTCTTAAAGCTATGGTTGAAAAAGAAACAGGCCTGCAAATAAAATGCCTAAGGTCAGATGGAGGGGGAGAGTACCTCTCAAATGAGTTTGCAAGGTTCCTGCAGGAGCATGGCATAAAGCAGCAATATTCATGCAGTCATACCCCACAGCAAAATGGAATTGCAGAAAGAAAAAACAGACATATTGGAGAGGTGTCTCGTGCCATGCTCAATGAAAAAGACCTGCCAGATTTTTATTGGGCTGAAGCAGTTGCTACAGCAGTCTACATAATGAACATGACTCCCACTGCAGCAATACATGGAATGACTCCAGAGGAGAGGTATACTGGTAGGAAACCAGATATTTCTCATTTGAAAATTTTTGGTTGCATTGCCTATGTACATGTGCCAGATGAGCTGAGATCCAAGTTGGATCCAAAAGCTGAGAAGTGCATCTTTATTGGTTACTCTCTGCAGCAAAAAGGATATAGATGCTATAACCCTTCTACTCGTAAGTTTACCGTGAGCAGAGATGTTGTTTTTGATGAGATGAGTAGCTGGTATAAACCAGTAAATGTGATTGATGATGTAGATGCACAAAATGGTAATGCTGCACAGAATTCACAGCAGCAGTCACAAAATATTAGTGGACCTGGAGCGTCCTCTAGCAGTGGTTCACATTCTTCTCCATGGACAGGCAGATTGAGATCAGGAGAATCTTCTCAAAGTAATGCAGATAGTGGTATGCTATCACGAAAAGGAAAAGAGAAGGTTGATTAGCCCATGTTTGATGTGAATGCAGGTCACTCTTATGTGGATGGTGAATCCAGTGGCTCAGAACAGAGCATTGATGATGAGTTGGGTATTCCTTCTATTGTTACACCTGGAGTAAGGAAGACCAGGGATGTTTTGAGAGCACCTGGGAGTGAACCCACTTTGCGCAGGTCTACCAGAGTTAGGTATCCTGTGGATAGGCTGAAATATGATGGATTTACAGCCATTCACTATGCATATATGGTCAAGGTGATAGAGGAACCAGAACCCACTTCTTTTGAGCAAGCCATGGGAAAAGAAAAATGGGAGAAAGCCATGGATGAAGAAATGGATGCCTTGGAAGCAAATGCTACATGGGAATTGGTACCTTTGCCTAAAGGTAAGAATGCAATTGGCTGTAAGTGGGTTTATAAGGTGAAGCACAATGCAGATGGTTCTGTGAACAGATACAAGGCAAGATTAGTAGTCAAGGGGTATGCACAAACATATGGCATTGACTATGAAGAAACATTCAGTCCGGTTGTAAGGATGGCAACCGTAAGAGCAGTCATTGCTATGGCTGCATCAAAGGGATGGTCTTTACATCAGATGGATGTAAAGAATGCCTTCTTGCATGGTGATTTGCAAGAAGAGGTCTATATGGAGCAGCCACCAGGTTATGTGCATGCTGTTCATCCTGAGTTTGTTTGCAGGTTGAAGAAAGCCTTGTATGGCTTGAAGCAAGCACCTAGAGCATGGTCTGACAAGATAGGACAGTATCTTGTCACTATTGGCTTTCAGATTTCCAAGGCAGATTTCTCACTTTATGTGAGAAAAACAGAGAAAGGTATTATGCTACTTGTCATTTATGTTGATGATTTGATTATGACAGGTGACAGTGATGAAGATATCCTTCATGTGAAAATGCTATTGAAGCAGAAGTTTGAGATGAAGGATTTGGGAGAGCTGCGTTATTTCTTGGGCATTGAGGTGATTAGATCACCAAGTGGGATACAGCTCTTGCAGAGGCAGTATGGATTGGACATGCTGTCCAAATATGGGATGACAGGCTGTAAGCCTATTTCAGTTCCTTTGGAGCAGAATGTGAAGCTGAGCACAGATGCAGGTGAGCTTCTGGAAGACCCTATTATGTACAGACGCATAGTAGGAAGTTTGATTTATATGACTATTACCTGGCCAGATTTGAGCTATGATGTTGGATTGGTAAGTCAATTTATGCAGGATCCAAGGAAACCGCATTTGGATGCGGCTAGACGCATACTCAGGTATGTAAAGTCCACATTGCAGTATGGACTATTTTATGAGATTGGGGTTCAGATACAACTGCATGGATACACTGATGCTGATTGGGCTGGTAGTATTTCTGATAGACGATCTACCAGTGGATATGTGTTCTCTTTTGGGAGTGCTGCAGTCACTTGGAGCAGCAAGAAACAGCCTACAGTTGCCTTGTCGAGCACAGAGGCTGAGTACAGGGGTGCAGCAATGGCTGCATGTGAGGTAGCTTGGTTGCATAAGCTACTTTATGATATGCATCAGTCTACAGATGGGCCAGTTGTCATTTATTGTGACAACATGAGTAGTATACACTTGGCAAATAACCCAGTCTATCATGCTAGAACAAAGCACATTGAGGTGCATTATCACTATGTGCGAGAAAGGGTTTTACTAGGTCTTATTGATCTAGTTTATGTCAGCACAGAGGATCAGGTAGCTGACATATTCACGAAGGCATTGGGCGTAGAGAAGCTGCGCAAGTTCAGAGACCTACTTGGTGTGCAGGAATTGGGATTGAGCTCGAGGGGGAGTGTTGAGATATCGAGCTCCACTCGTGATACGCCAGGGTGACCGTTGAGTACTTATGTCACCGACTTGTCAGTTGCAGACGCGGTTGGTACACCGTCCATGAATAATAGCTACATGATAGCTATCCTTATCTACTCTAGTTCGTGGCTCAGTTAGTATGCCACCTTAGTTACTTGAGTTTGGTTTGAGACCCACATATAGGGTTCTTCTATTTCTTTGTAAGTGAGTTCTTTTGGCTTACACAACTAAGAAGAGGAAAATTGTTTTCAGCCTCCACCCTTGTGTGTCTTCCCCCATTGTGCAAGCAAGAAAGCTACAAGTGAGACTCCTTCCTTCTCTCCCACAATCTTGACACCTTTCCTATCATCAAGGTCTCTAGGAAGTAGCTAGTGTCGAGCTCCAGATGAACCACTTTGTGTGGGAGCAACAGAGTCGAAGCAGATTCATGCTGCACTTGGTTCATGGAGAATGGGAAACGAGAGGGATGTGTCCCATTCCTTTCCCCTAAAACAACATAAATCGAGATTCTAACCCTACTGATGCTAGGTCCTCATAGTCTTGTTATCTCGTCTTTTGAGAAAAGTTCTCGGCTAATTGGGACCGCCCTTCCATAGGACGGACCTAAGTCACATCCACCGCACTTTTCTCAGTTTGCTTTAATTATCTAATTACCTACCACATTACGTTTGACATGTAAAAGTACATAGAAGTGGCCACCCCCTCTTTGATCAGTCCTACCCTAAGAAAGGTACTAATCCCTATAGAACTCTCTTATTCAAATGAAGATTTTTTAAATACCAAGCAGGACACTCCAAAATGGTTAAAGGGATATGACCATGACTCTTTTGTGGGTTCCTTTATTCCACCCAGGCTCCTAGAGTTGTGTGTATACTCTTGTTGGCAATAACCCTGGGCATATGGAGTCATCACCTTGGCAACACCTATTCTAGTGTAGATGTGGCTTCTAATGCTTGGAGAGGAGGATATTCCCAATGCTTCAAAATATTATGATGGTCTAGCACATGAAGGAACATTGTCCCTCTCCAGGACTACAATTTTGAAATATGGTCTACTATTCATAGGATTGTTTGAGACATGCAAATGCAACTCCACACATGGTATGTGTCTTTCCACTAAGTCCATGGAACCAAATGAAGTCCGACATGACTCCAAGTTTCTTTATGGCATATTTAATCATTTGATACCATTCATAAAATGTTGCTATGAATTAGTTGGTGGGCACAAGGCTGATTTTAAGAATAACTCGATTCTATTGTTTGACCGTGCTTTTTGGTTTATCATGCATAATGTTGCTACATTGTTCCAAGAAAAATCTCTTAAAGGCTCCATGATATTATCTTTCAAATGTCTTGTTTTACTGAAGCACATGATGCCATAAAAGTAGCCCTTGTTTTCACATATTTTTAGGAAATGGTCTTGACTATGATGAGACTACGACAAAGAACTTGATGACTAGTAATGGTTCTTAGAGTATCCTTGGCCACATTAAGGGTGAAGGAGCTATATACATTTGAAATATGCTTCTCCTCAAACAACAAGGGGCCTAATGTGGGAACTAATCCCCCTTACAAAGAGGCTCACAGTTTTCCTCGAGGTTTCCTCCTGTGGTTGCCGAAGGCCACAAGGCCAATATAGACATAGGAACTTTGGCTCAAGAAGTATTACTACTTCTACCCAAGGTTCTTATAATGGCCTTATCACATCACATAACCTAAAAATAAAAAGAGTTTTGTTAGATGATTGTAGCTCAATGACTAAAATATTGTTTCTTGATTAATGGTTGCAAAGAATAATTATTCAGCCACATGGTCGGAAGGATATTGTTTGTGGCAAGTCACATGTTAGCACCGTACATATCTCTTTTTGAAATGGGTTATTAAACCTAGTAAAAAAAAGAACTACTTCAAGGAATTCTCCTACCTACTTAATTGACTTATAGCCCCAAAAAGTTTTTTATCACCTTATCCTCAAATGGAAGTTTTTTCCATCTCTCAAATAATTTCTCTATAAGCCTAGGGATACTTTTTATGATTGGTCCAGTCCTGGTTATAACTATCATCTCTATGATAGTAATTTCCATTTCAAGGACACACATCATGTGGCTACCTTAGAATTAAACATTATCATGGATAGGAATCTTAGAATCATCATCTCTAAAGGTTTAAATCATATTCCCTCCAAAAATATCAATGTGAAGGAGGCACATGACACTTCACTTGAGCGTTTCATAGAATTCCTATGCACACTTGGTATTGGGAATGGTGAATATGAAGGAAAATTCTCTTATTATATAAACAAGAAATTTTACTTAAGCAATCTCCTCTACCAAGCCTACCCATGGGCTTGAGCTCAATCCAAATAACTTCTCTAAATTACTCAAGGATTTATACTTAAGCAATCTCCTCTACCAAGCCTACCCATGGGCTTGAGCTCAATCCAAATGACTTCTCTAAATTACTCAATGATTTATACATATCTAGAGGAGAAAAATCCCTAATAGAGCAATGTGACCTAGACACACATAGGATTAATAAGAAGCAACTAGCTTCACTTTACTTCCTACAATTGAAAGAAGGACACTACCAAGAGCATCTACCCTTCTTGATGGGCATATACAAGGCACACAAGCAATAATTTAGATGGATTAGTAATGCTTCCCATCACACATATTCTCAAAGGTCAAAATTGAACTAATGAGACTATATTGTGAAGAATTGAATAGAAGAATTGCACAAATTGCTAGAATTAATATACAGTTCTTCTAGATAGTTGATTCAAGGTAGCATGTCTTCATTAACCTACCTAACAAGTTGTTTAGTGCCTTTTCAATTGACATCCTAGATAGGACCCTAAATCGTAGTTGTGCAAATGTTATCTAATATGTTAGTTATTACCGATAGGACCATAAATCCTAGTAAAAAATTATTATAAGAATATCCCACATAATGGGGAATGTCGTCTCATTAATGTTATGAACACTATTATTGAATGGGCCTTACAATATACTAAGAAAAGCTTTCTCTCTATCAACAAAAATAATAAAGAAGTCCAGACAAACACAAGAGCCAGTAAGAAACTTTCTCTCTCTTTAGAGGAATGTTTACATCTAGAGGAATCTTTCTCTCTCTCTACATGAATGTTTACATCTCAAAACATGGATAATCAATAGCACACTTGGAGCGGTTGTCAAAAGGCAATGTAAAGGCATCCCCATGGGATTCAGTTGCTCACTCCTGTTGTGTAATCTATTTTTAGCATTCTTCGAATATGAGTTTTGCAAGCCTTTAGTCAGTTGGCAGGTAGGACATTTTCAAACACTTTTCACATTCCTTTAAATACTATTATGATTTACTCTTGATTAATGTTCCTAATCCCACTATCTTCCTTGGTATTAATACAAATTCCATCTTGAACATTTAGAAAGGAGTCAATTTGGAGTTTGACTACTCAGGAAACTCTCTCCTAGTACTTGATCCCTACATACTACGTTCTTGAACATGGAAATCTCCTATGCCAATAGCCATTGTATTATCAAAACACATGATTAAACAAGAAAGCTAGCTCTACAAGGCAACAAATACCTCCATAGGGCTAGCAATCACCCTTCCAAATGGCCCCACAAAGTAATCATTTCTCTTACTGGGCTAATTATGTACTCTAATAACCATGTGGATATAGCCTATGAGAAAGGACCTAAAAGGAAAAGGGGTTTTGTTAGATGATTATAGCTCGATAGCTAAAAGATTTCTATTTGACTAATGGTTGTAGAGAATAATTATTTAGCCACATGGTCTGAAGGATGTTGTTTCTATCAAGTCACATGTTAAAACCCTGCATATCTCTTTTTGTAATGGGTTATTAGATGTACCTACTTAATTGACCTGTAGTCCCCAACCTTTCTCATAACCTCATCCTTGGATGGAAGTTTTTTCCATCTCTCAAAAAATTTGCTTATAAGCCTAGGGATACTTTTTGTGGTGACTCCATTCCTAGTTGTAACTGTCACCTCTATAATAGTAATTTCCATTTCAAGAGCACACATCATGTGGATACCTAGAATTAAACAATATCATGGATAAAAATCTTATACTCATCATCTATAAAGGTTTAAATCATATTCCCTCCAAAAGTGTTATTTGTAGGCACATGACAATTTGCTTGAGGGTTTCATAGAATTCCTATGCACACTTGTATTGGGAATGATGAATATGAAGAAAAGTTATCCTACTATATAAACAAGAAATTGTGCTTAGCAATCTCCTCTACCATGCCTACCCATGGGCTTGAACACTACCAAGAGGATATACTCTTCTTGATGGGCATATATAGGGCATGCAAATAAGACTTTATATGGATGACTAATCCTTCCCATTGCACATATTCTCAGAGGTGAGAGATACTCTCTTCAATACTCTCCTCATGAAAAATTGAACTAATGAGACTATGTGTAGAATTGAATAGAAGAATTAGACTGATTGCTAGAATCAATATACAATCCTTTTGGGTAGTTGATTCAAGGTAGCATGTCTTCATTAACCTGTCTAGAAAGTTGTTTAATGCCTTTTTGGCTAACATAAAAAATGTTATGAGAACATTCCACACAATGGGGAATCTGGCCTCATTAATGTTATGAACACTATTATTAAATGGAACTTCCAACATATTAATAAAATATTTATCTCTATCAACAAAAATATTAAGGAGGTTTGGACAAACACAAGTGCCATTAAGAATATTTCTCTCTCTCTCTCTAGAGGAATGCTTGTATCGCAACACATGGATAATAAATATCACCTACATCATGCTTGGAGGGGTTGTTAAAATGCAATGACGCCAATGCATCCCCATGGAATTCACTTGCTCGTCATCATGGTGTAATATGTTCTTAGCATCCTTCGAATATGAGTTTTTCAAGCCTAATCTAGCCTCCCTTAGTATGTATAACATTCTCCAACTCTTTTCACATTCCTTTAGATACTATGCTGATCTACTCATAATTAATATTCCTAATCCCACTATCATCCTTATTAGTAATACAAATTCCATCTTTACCTTTTATAAAGGAGTTACACAGAAAACTCTCTCCTAGTACTTGATAAATGTCGTTTTATCTCCCTAAGTACTACATTCTTGAACGTGGAAATCTTTTTGTAGAAATTACATGGCATAGTGGATAGAATCTAAGCAAGGAGTTAAGAAAACACAACAAATATGAGAAGAACACAAATTGCTTTACTTTCAAACAAACGGATACAAAAGATGGATCTGTCCACCTATGTGTTTCCACTATGAAGCTTAGATGACGATGTCGAAGGGTTTTTGAAAGCAAAGTCGCAACCACAGAGGTTCTTGAGAAATTCCAAGAAAGAAGATTCCTCAAATCCGAAGATCTTCAAATACAGGTGCTTATTTCCTTAGGTGTTAGAAGAGATTAAGATGATGACAATAAATCTCATGTTAGTGTTATATCTATCTCAATCCTCTCATAGCTGAAGACTTGCTTGACCCTGTTCGCACCTTTACTGTCAACCTATGTGGAAGAAAGTATCTTAGGCACAGCCTCTTAGAGCATCAAAGATCCATTAGCACGATTAATGAATCACAAATACATTCCAGAGGAAATCAATGACATGATGTATCCCTCTTATAGAGTCAATGAGCATCCATACATCGTGTGCATCCATACATCAGACCTTTGCCTCATTACATTGCCTATACAACTCTCTGATCGTAGGTAAAGCGCAGTTCTTAGTATTGCTCTGCAAATCGTACATGGTTTTTATGCATTCCTTCAATTCTGAGGCTCTGTCTCAAAAGCATAATCTGCATATACTTTTTATTGTATCTCTGGATCAATGAAGGATTGAACAACAGATCTGGAATCTTGAAATGGTTAGCTCCAATCTCAATTACTTGTCCATCAAGTAGCTCCTATGGTGTTGTCGGAATATTTGCATATGCAACGGTATGTTCATGCATAGGACTTCCTCCAGACATTAGAGAGGCATGAGGAAAAGCATGGCGGTCTCGCTGCTGCAGGCCAAAACAATAGCAAGGTTGAAAACAAAGAAGAGAGGACGCTCATGTCCAAGAAGATCCTCTTATAATGCACAGCAGTAATGGAATTATGATGCAAACTCTGAAGGGAAAGATCTGTACAATGACTCCATAGGAGTAGACATTTTCCTTTCACAAATCCTCTCATATTTCTGCTTTATGGTTCCAGCATTCAAACCTTGCCATTGAAGACTTTCTTGTAGAAAATACATCAGCACATAACCAAGGCACTCCAGATCACCTTGCCTTCGATGTCAGTCCATGGTTGAAAGGAAAAAAGAACTCGATAACCAGGTTTCATTCCAGAGGCGGCTTGTTTCTCGTCCAATTCTTTCATGCCAAAGACAAGTTTTACTCCTGGAATGCGTGCTAAAATTGCAGAACAGGCTTTCCCCTGTTGTGCTTCTTCGCATACCTCTGGTTGCGGAGGAACTTCAGATCCATTTTTTTAGAGAAAAAAAAAATCCCAGATCCCCAGGGAGTCGTCTGTTGAATGTCGCTTGATGGCAGCCGGTATGGCAATCATGATTGGAAGGAAATTCAGGTCTTCTTCTTCCTCTCAATGACCAAAATCTTCACAGAGCAGAGGACTCATTCTTTTTCTTCTTTTGTGTCACTTCATCTTCCCATCGTCGATGCTTTCTTCTATGGCTTCTCGATCTCCCTTCGACTTGCCATCGACTGGGCCTTCTTTGCGATTACAGTGGCCTCTCCAAATGCATGACTCCTTTCGTGTGCTTCACCGAGCTCATCGATGCCGTGACTCGCTCCTTTATATTCTTTCTGTCCTTTTGCCTGTCAACCTTCATTGCAGCATTGATTTCGTCACTTTCTGCGTGTCATCTTCATCAATTGTCGCTGCTTCGATCTTCATCGTCATTCCTCCTTCTGTTTTCCGATTCCAAAAACGCTCCAACAAAACTCCGTCTGTGTCTCTGGATCTCCAAGAACGTCCTCTCCTTCCCTTCGATTCCCGAGATCCCCTTCAGAGCTCCCTGATTTCCAAATTCCCCGCAGAGCTCCTTGATTTCCCAAGATATGCTTCGTGCTCCTCCAATGCTTCCTTAATCGATCCCTCTCATTCATTCCAGAAAAATTCTGTCATCACGAGCATAGTTCCTTCCCCGTGGAGCAGCAGAGTACAGGATTCCCTCCGATTCCAAAAAGCTCTCTCCTTTTTCCCCCTCGTAGATCCCCGAATGCCTGTTCCTTTGAGTTTCCTTCTTTTCCCCCCAATTAGCATCGCCTTCCTTCCTTTTTTTTTTCACACGCCTGCTTTTCCCTCCCTTCTTAGCTTTTGAATCCCCTAATTAGCGACACTGTCATCGAGTCTCTTTGCCAATAATGGCGTGAAAATCTCTCACCAGCATTGGATAAGGGTGAGGTCCAGCTACGGACCCTAAAATATAGTGTGTAGTCTCTACATTTGTAACCCAGTCTCTTATTGCTTCTGATGTCGCATCTTTCAACGTACCTGTACCAGACTGGACAGCACGTACCTCAGCTCCAAGGAGTCTCATTCTGAATACATTAATAGCCTGTCATTCCATATCTTTGGCGCCCATGTAAATAACACATTGTAACCCAAAACAAGCACACACTGTAGCAGTGACAACTCCATGCTTCTCATAGCACGTTTCAATGCTTGGCCTCCTTCTTTCCAACTCCTGGATGTGGAGGTTTTATATCATTAGGTATTTTTGATGTAGCTGGAGAAGGAGAAGACAAAGTCCTAAACGAATACGTGTAACATGTTCACCAGCATCAGTTGTGCTTTCCACTCGACCTTGCTCAACATAGGCTGAAAGCATCTCATCATGTTCACCACTATGCCTCCAACTCCTCCCCACTATACTCATACGCAGAAAATAAATGTAAACACAACAACTAAGTATGTACAAAGTATCAAATCACACACACAATTTTTAGGTGGTTTTCACACCTCAAATGCGCAGCAATACGACATCCACCCCCTCTAATCCTGCGCATCCTCCGGATGGGCCAACTACCCATGATCGTTATCATCAAGATTCACAAACAGATCAATCTCTTCATTAAGCATTTCCGGTATATCATCAAGATTAACTGTCATATCATCTGTCTCTTCCATTGAAGTTTCTTCTCGTTGCTCTTCTCTTGAAAATTCTTCCAATGCATAATCCTCATCATCTCTTTTCTTGAAAATCTTGATTCTTTTTCCAGCAATAGGCACTCTAAGCACTGTCCCATCCAATTCTGTCAGCTCATATGTTGCATTATCAAAGACATGTCTGACTATGTACGGCCCAAACCATCTTTTCACCATCTTCCAAAGTGCAGTATGCTGATTTTCAAGGCTGCTATCAAAGACCAATACCCAATCTCCCTCTTCTATTGCTCTAGGCCGCAAGGGATGCCTGCTGTCAAACCTGTCCTTATTTCTTATCCTCAGGTCTCCTCTCCAACTGTCGAATCCGAAGAGCTAAGAGCTCCTCTCTCGTCAAATCCTCCTGCCAAGGTAAAACTGACCAAGTCAAAGCACAAGTCTCAGTCGGCATAACAGGTTTCTGACCATACATCAACTCTGCAGGCATATATCCTGTGGTAACACTATGAGTCGTACGATCAGCCCATAAAGCAAATGGTAGAAGTCTCGGCCATTCTCCAATCCGTCCTCTACATGCTTTGGCTAATGCTTTTACTATCGGCGGATGCCCTCTTTCACTCTTCCCATTTCCCTCTGGATTATATGCTGTGGTTAAAGCCAACTTGATTCCTAGCTGAGAGAAAAACTCCCTAGCTTCATCTGCATCCAATTCACCACGATCCGCAGTGATCTTACCCACACAACCATACCTGTAGAAAATTTCCTCCAATAAGAACTTACACACTGCACTAGTGGTCTTCGTTCTCAAAGATCTGCCCTCAACATGATTGGTGAGAATCTCTCTAGCCAAAACAATGTATCTCATCTGCCATAGACCCATAGGCATGGTAACCAAATCAACTACCCACTTATAATGAATGCATAGCGGATAGGTCGGATGAAGCTCATCTCGATGACGCACTACTGAATACATCTGGCAGTCTCTGCAAGTCTCAACAAAGTGAGAAACATCTCTATACATGCCTTTCCACCAATATTTCTCCTTGATTTTCTCATAAGTAGCCCACACTCCTCTATGACCAGCCCAAGGACTCTCATGAAACTCCCTCATCACCTGTAACTGTGTCTCTCTATCGCAGACAACCCGCAAAGGTAATCCGCCTCTTTTCTTCGGATGCTTCCAAAGAAATCCGTCCTTGAGAAAATAACCATAAGCTTTCCTTCTGATCTTCTGAAACTCTTCATTTGTCCATTCATCTCTTTTGCTTAGTGTACTAAGGTACCTGCCAATCTGCAACCAATCTCCAACATAGAGTTCTTCTGTAAAAGCCACAATATCATAGACATGACAAACATGATCAACCATAGTGGCTGAAATTTCTGCATCATCCTCTTTAGCAAGTAGAGTCTCCTCATCATCATATCTGGCTCTAGACAACATATCTGCCACTGGATTATCTTTCCCTGCTATGTGTTTAAATTCCGGATTTAATGACTTGATGTATGCAATCCATCTCAGCATGGCTATATCCGGAGTAGAGCAACTCGTGATCATACCAATCAATGGCAAGCAATCTGTCTCTACCACAACTGAAGCTCCAATAAAGTACTCCTTGTCACATTTGAGAGCCGTGACAATCCCCAATAGCTCCCTCTTGATTTGCGGATATCTCCTCTGTCGCAAAATGAGGACTTTCGCCCCAAACCGAATGGCATACCTATTTCCATCTGCATCATCTTGACCCACAGCCCAACCTATGCCAATTGGACTAGTGTCAACTGTCAATATAATAGGCCTTTCACAATTATAATCCGCTTTCCTGAGAGTAGGAGCATTCTGCAATAACTTCTTCAATTTCCTCATGGCTCTAGTGTGGCCCTCATCCCAATAGAATTTCTGCCCCTTTCGAAGCAGCTGATACAAACAATCTGCTATGTGTGCAAAATGAGGTATCCAAATCATATAAAACACACAAGCTCCAATGAATCTCCGTACCTCTGAAGTGGTAGAACAATACTCCGCAATCTTGCCTATAGCATTCACCTTATCAGGTGAGGGTTTCCTACCATAATATCCACACATATGCCCAACAATGACAACCTCATTCACTCCAAAAACAGATTTTTGCCCTGAAAGTGTCAAGTTCACTTCTTCTAACCTGGCCAAAATCTTCTCACATGCTAAAATATGATCAGCCACAAAGTATCTGCATCCCTGCTCATTTAGACTCTCATTCTTCTCTTCTTCTGCACACCCCTTAATGGGCACATCATCCAAGAAAGGCATGGTAAGCTGAGGTATGTAATCACGAATAACCTTATGCATGGCATTCATCATATGCGCAACAGAATTAGTGGCACCTTGAGGCAAGGTACACATCCTGGCAAGCCCAATAGGAGTTCTCATGGTGGTTATGTCCCTGCTTTTCAAAGCCAGCTGAAACTGATCATATCCTGAATACAAATCACCTAAAGAATAGATGGCACGTCCAGCAAATGCCTCTGCAAACTCATCCACAACTAGACCTATACCAACATTCCTGATAGTAACTCTGTTCACTGGCTGCATGTCCTGAATAAATCGGAGAGTACCATTCTTCTTTGGAACTGTAAACCACCTGTTTCAGTATGGTGCAGATGAAGGCTCAAGGATACCCATCCTGATTTTCTCATTTAATAAATCAATCAGCTTTGGCAAGTGTGCTTTAGGCACTGGAATAGGTCGGAGATTCCATGGGATATGAGGAATAGTAAAAATGACCATAGGAGCAACAATATCAGGATTCACACATCCAATCTCATGCGGGAAAAAAGCAAATCCCCTTCCATGTCGCTCAAGCATCTCCTGAAAACATTGCTTCTCTATGGGTAACAAGAAATCACCATTTCCAATTTTCAATTCAGCAAGAGTCTCTACTGAAAATTTATGACCAATATGCTCCGGATTCCTCAAAATTTGCTGTTTAGCAGCCCTCTCTATTTGCTGATCACTGTCAGGTGGAAGCGGTACAGCAACCGGCTTCACTTCTTATCCACAGTTTTGTATTTCGTGTCAACCCTGGCTTCATTATGCTCTTCTGCATTACATAAATCTTGCTGTAAATCAGCAATTCTGCACTCCAATGGCTGAATATCCTCAACCCTCTGCTCTATGGACTGCATAGAATCAGCACTAAACTCTGAATGCTGAAATATTTCAGCAGTAAACTCTGTTGGCTGAAAATTTTCAGCCCTCTGTCTCTCTGAAAGCTGATCATAACCAGCTGGAAACTCTGTTTGCTGAATTTCTTCAGCACTCAACACTCTTTGCTGAGTTACCTCAGCCTCTGACTCAATCTGTGACACAAAATCTGCAATTTCATGAAACATGTCCAGGGACTGCACTAATACATTACTGTGACAATTCTGCATATCAGTTTTCAGCATATCTCCCATCTCTGTCATCGTATCTGCACAAATCACACTGTCATACATCCCATCTATATGCTCATCATCCTCCAAAATTCCTGCATTTTTCAAATTTTTCTCCTTCCTGCATATATACTGCTTGGCAGCTCTAGGCAACCTAGAAGTCTTCTGATAGCTCATCGAACTGTTTGCTGAAATCCTAACTAAACCGGAGGAGAAAACACCGCTGCCACGAGGCGAGAACTCCAATCTCCTCTCCTCTGTACCACCGTCATCTCGCGAAACGGCGGTACCTAATGAAAACCCGAATCCCTCACAGTGGGCAAAGGTGCATCTCTGAGAGTATCCCTGTTTCTAACATGGTTCACACATACAGTCATAAACTGAACTGCTCTCATACCATCTTTACTGCGAATCCGTGCATAAGCAGATCCATCATCCATGACCTTTGTTTCCATGCGCATCTCTGTGATGAATGGCTGTCCAAGAATTATAGGATAAGAGCATGAATCCTGCACAAAGAAATGAAAATCCTCCTCTACATCACCAATAGAAACCCTGACACTAGGACAAGCAGCATACAAATCACCTGCAGTGTTATTGGCGGCTCTCATACGCCACCCATGCTCTACATCCATAGGCCATCTGTTACTCTCATAAACTCCACGAACTATGAGATTAATCTCTGAACCATGATCCACCAATGCAACATAAGGCACCTGTTTCTCTCCAATCTTTACCATCGTCTCTGTAGTTTCCCTAGCCCAATGGCTCTGCGAAAAGTGACTACGCGGTATCATGACAGGCTCATCAATTTCAGCATAATGCATAGGCTGAACCCTCTTCTCTACCTGCGGAAAAACAGAAGCATTATCAACCATAACCTCATCCTCATCCTCATCCAACTCCCCAATCAAAACTCCCTGTGTATCAGTGGTAGACAATGCATGTCTTTTCCTCTTCAAAACCTCCTGAAACTGATCCTGAAACTCTCTTTTTGAGATGCCCAAAATCTCAGAAATAGTGAAAGTCACCTCACTGCCAAGTATCTTATCATTAAAGATTTTCCTCATGTCTGTAGATGTCTCAATATCGGACATCAATCTAAACCCTGGCTGCTTTCTCTCTCTAGGCTCTTGCCTCTTTTCTCTCTTTTGAGCATCCTCCATCTGTCGATCTGGCCCTGGTCTTGAAGACGGTCCTGCAGTAGGTGGAGTAACAAACTCACCCCCTCTAGTCTTCTTAGCTGCACTTGGATTTTCTTCATCCCTCTTACGCTTCTCCTCAACAAGTACATCTGCACCATGAGATTTAGCCAAATAAGCATAAATAGAGTACCTGTCAACAGGGGAGTCCCAACCTGTCTCTGATCTGATGCTAGAGCCTGCACTAGTCAAAAAAGTTTGCTGAATTTTCCCCTTGTTTGCAGTCTCCATAGCATAAGTCCATAGCGCTGACTGAGTCTCTGATCCCTTCTCAATCTGGACTCCATATGCAGAAGCATCACCTCTAGCTGTCACATAAGAAGTACGCGCAGCCATGTCATCCACTAACTTCTTCATTCCACCTTTACCAAAGTTGGTAGCAAGTGGAGCTCCTGTCTCAGTCAACCAAATCTTACCATCTTGCCCCCAATATACCAAATTCTTCCTCCTTGCATCCTGAAAAGATTCACAATCCCTGCAATGCTGATGGTCCGTACTATCACACCAAATACATCTCCGATCTCTCCTAGGTGCACTAGGAGCACTCCTAGGTGCAGTAGGAGCACTAGAAGAAGTAGTAGGCGTAGTCGAAGCAAATTGCTCCTTCAACTTTCCCACGAACTCCGCTTTGACTGACTCCAATGTCAAATCTGTTATGCCTTTGATTATGTCATCAAGAGAGGTAGGCACCGATGGAGCGGATGGTTTTGGAGCAGAAGGTGTAGGCATCGGTCATGGAACACGAGGAATAGGTGGAGTGGAAACAGTAGGCACTGGCATAGGCCAAGAAACTGGCTGAGGAGGAGAAGAAATAACAGGGATAAAAGCAGGCATAGGAGCTGATGATGGTGTAGGTGTCATGGAACCATTCTGTAGGCGAGTCTTCCATATCCTCCTCTTGGTCAAAGTTGAGACTGCATCCTGAGCATCCTGCCAATCAGTTTTAAGACCCATAGGCTTCGTGCGATTCTCAAGAATCTCACCCAATTCTTCTTGAAGAGCAGGATCTGCAGCTTGCAAGAAAAGCTCAACTTTTTCAACATCCAATGCTATTTGTTCAATGACATCAAGCTGACTATACCTCTCCTCAAATTCTCGAATCAACTCTGAAGCAGCTAGACCTTTGTTTGGCATGTAGACCCACTCTCGGAATGACCGCCGAGTAGCCATACCAAAGTCCTCAAGGAAGTATTCTTCTTTCAGGGCCTTCTTAAAATCTTGCCAATGTGTATTTTGAATAAAAAGATCAGTCACTTTTGTCCTCAAAGCGGGTGTGACAAGACGAAGGAAGTACTTACTCATAAGTCTAGCAGGAACTCCAAAAAACCCCATCTTGATCTCATATGTCTTCAAATATGCTGAAACATTATGCCCGTCAAATAGCTTCTTCTCATTCTCAACTGCTTCAATAGCCTTAGTCGCGCTGTTTGCATTCTCCTGCTCCGAATAGAGTTGCCTTTGCTGAGACAACTGCTGTTGATGCAATTGTTGCTGCTGCTGCATATACAATTGTGTTTGCTGATTTTGGAGCTGCATATACATGGACATATTCTGCAAAATCTGCTTTAGATCCTTTGTTGAAGTACTTGACGCAGCAGTCATAGATGGAGCTGAAGTAGACGCAGCTGGAGTTGTAGAAGAGGCTGAAGTATCTCCCATCCTGAAATTTCTGCGACGCTTTCACGTCGGGTTCACCAAAGATGTCGAAGGGTTTTCAAAAGCAAAGTCGCAACCGCAGAGGTTCTTGAGAAATTCCAAGAAAGAAGATTCCTCAAGTCCGAAGATCTTCAAATACAGGTGCTTATTTCCTTAGGTGTTAGAAGAGATTAAGATGATGACAATAAATCTCATGTCAGTGTTATATCTATCTCAATCCTCTCATAGCTGAAGACTTGCTTGACCCTGTGCGCACCTTTACTGTCAACCTATGTGGAAGAAAGTATCTTAGGCACAGCCTCTTAGAGCATCAAAGATCCATTAGCACGATTAATGAATCACAAATACATTCCAGAGGAAATCAATGACATGATGTATCCCTCTTATAGAGTCAACGAGCATCCATACATCGTGTGCATCCATACATCAGACCTTTGCCTCATTACATTGCCTATACAACTCTCTGATCGTAGGTAAAGCGCAGTTCTTAGTATTGCTCTGCAAATCGTACATGGTTTTTATTCATTCCTTCAATTCTGAGGCTCTGTCTCAAAAGCATAATCTGCATATACTTTTTATTGTATCTCTGGATCAATGAAGGATTGAACAACAGATCTGGAATCTTGAAATGGTTAGCTCCAATCTCAATTACTTGTCCATCAAGTAGCTCCTATGGTGTTGTCGAAATATTTGCATATGCAACGGTATGTTCATGCATAGGACTTCCTCCAGACATCAGAGAGGCATGAGGAAAAGCATGGCGGTCTCACTGCAGGCCAAAACAATAGCAAGGTTGGAAACAAAGAAGAGAGGACGCTCATGTGCAAGAAGATCCTCTTGAGATAGGCATAATCTGGTTTATCATTAAAGCGTAATGCACAGCAGTAATGGAATTATGATGCAAACTCTGAAGGGAAAGATCTGTACAATGACTCCATAGGAGTAGACATTTTCCTTTCACAAATCCTCTCATATTTCTGCTTTATGGTTCCAGCATTCAAACCTTGCCATTGAAGACTTTCTTGTAGAAAATACATCAGCACATAACCAAGGGACTCCAGATCACCCTGCCTTCGATGTCAGTCCATGGTTGAAAGGAAAAAAGAACTCGATAACCAGGTTTCATTCCAGAGGCGGTTTTTTTTCTTGTTTCTCGTCCAATTCTTTCATGTCAAAGATAAGTTTTACTCCTGGAATGCGTGCTAAAATTGCAGAACAGACTTTCCCTTGTTGTGCTTCTTCGCATACCTCTGGTTGCGGAGGAACTTCAGATCCATTTTTTTAGAGAAAAAAAAACATCCCAGATCCCTAGGGAGTCGTCTGTTGAATGTCGCTTGATGGCAGCCAGTATGGCAATCATGATTGGAAGGAAATTCAGGTCTTCTTCTTCCTCTCAACGACCAAAATCTTCACAGAGCAGAGGACTCATTCTTTTTCTTCTTCTGTGTCACTTCATCTTCCCATTGTCGATGCTTTCTTCTATGGCTTCTCGATCTCCCTTCGACTTGCCATCGGCTGGGCCTTCTTTGCGATTACAGTGGCCTCTCCAAATGCAGGACTCCTTTCGTGTGCTTCACCGAGCTCATCGATCCCGTGACTCGCTCCTTTATATTCTTTCTGTCCTTTTGCCTGTCAACCTTCATTGCAGCATTGATTTCGTCACTTTCTGCGTGTCATCTTCATCAATCGTCGCTGCTTCGATCTTCATCGTCGTTCCTCCTTCTGTTTTCCGATTCCAAAAATGCTCCAACAAAACTCCGTCTGTGTCTCTGGATCTCCAAGAACGTCCTCTCCTTCCCTCCGATTCCCGAGATCCCCTTCAGAGCTCCCTGATTTCCAAATTCCCCGCAGAGCTCCTTGATTTCCCAAGATATGCTTCGTGCTCCTTCAATGCTTCCTTAATCGATCCCTCTCATTCATTCCAGAAAAATTCTGTCATCACGAGCATAGTTCCTTCCCCGTGGAGCAGCAGAGTACAGGATTCCCTCCGATTCCAAAAAGCTCTCTCCTTTTTCCCCCTCGTAGATCCCCGAATGCCTGTTCCTCTGCGTTTCCTTCTTTTCCCCCCAATTAGCATCGCCTTCCTTCCTTTTTTTTTTTCACACGTCTGCTTTTCCCTCCCTTCTTAGCTTTTGAATCCCCTAATTAGCGACACTGTCGTCGAGTCTCTTTGCCAATAATGGCGTGAAAATCTCTCACCAGCATTGGATAAGGGTGAGGTCCAGCTACGGACCCTAAAATATAGTGTGTAGTCTCTACATTTGTAACCCAGTCTCTTATTGCTTCTGATGTTGCATCTTTCAACGTACCTGTACCAGACTGGACAGCACGTACCTCAGCTCCAAGGAGTCTCATTCTGAATACATTAATAGCCTGTCATTCCATATCTTTGGCGCCCATGTAAACAACACATTGTAACCCAAAACAAGCACACACTGTAGCAGTGACAACTCCATGCTTCTCATAGCACGTTTCAATGCTTGGCCTCCTTCTTTCCAACTCCTGGATGTGGAGGTTTTATATCATTAGGTATTTTTGATGTAGCTGGAGAAGGAGAAGACAAAGTCCTAAACGAATACGTGTAACATGTTCACCAGCATCAGTTGTGCTTTCCACTCGACCTTGCTCAACATAGGCTGAAAGCATCTCATCATGTTCACCACTATGCCTCCAACTCCTCCCCACTATACTCATACGCAGAAAATAAATGTAAACACAACAACTAAGTATGTACAAAGTATCAAATCACACACACAATTTTTAGGTGGTTTTCACACCTCAAATGCGCAGCAATACGACATCCACCCCCTCTAATCCTGCGCATCCTCCGGATGGGCCAACTACCCATGATCGTTATCATCAAGATTCACAAACAGATCAATCTCTTCATTAAGCATTTCCGGTATATCATCAAGATTAACTGTCATATCATCTGTCTCTTCCATTGAAGTTTCTTCTCGTTGCTCTTCTCTTGAAAATTCTTCCAATGCATAATCCTCATCATCTCTTTTCTTGAAAATCTTGATTCTTTTTCCAGCAATAGGCACTCTAAGCACTGTCCCATCCAATTCTGTCAGCTCATATGTTGCATTATCAAAGACATGTCTGACTATGTACGGCCCAAACCATCTTTTCACCATCTTCCAAAGTGCAGTATGCTGATTTTCAAGGCTGCTATCAAAGACCAATACCCAATCTCCCTCTTCTATTGCTCTAGGCCGCAAGGGATGCCTGCTGTCAAACCTGTCCTTATTTCTTATCCTCAGGTCTCCTCTCCAACTGTCGAATCCGAAGAGCTAAGAGCTCCTCTCTCGTCAAATCCTCCTGCCAAGGTAAAACTGACCAAGTCAAAGCACAAGTCTCAGTCGGCATAACAGGTTTCTGACCATACATCAACTCTGCAGGCATATATCCTGTGGTAACACTATGAGTCGTACGATCAGCCCATAAAGCAAATGGTAGAAGTCTCGGCCATTCTCCAATCCGTCCTCTACATGCTTTGGCTAATGCTTTTACTATCGGCGGATGCCCTCTTTCACTCTTCCCATTTCCCTCTGGATTATATGCTGTGGTTAAAGCCAACTTGATTCCTAGCTGAGAGAAAAACTCCCTAGCTTCATCTGCATCCAATTCACCACGATCCGCAGTGATCTTACCCACACAACCATACCTGTAGAAAATTTCCTCCAATAAGAACTTACACACTGCACTAGTGGTCTTCGTTCTCAAAGATCTGCCCTCAACATGATTGGTGAGAATCTCTCTAGCCAAAACAATGTATCTCATCTGCCATAGACCCATAGGCATGGTAACCAAATCAACTACCCACTTATAATGAATGCATAGCGGATAGGTCGGATGAAGCTCATCTCGATGACGCACTACTGAATACATCTGGCAGTCTCTGCAAGTCTCAACAAAGTGAGAAACATCTCTATACATGCCTTTCCACCAATATTTCTCCTTGATTTTCTCATAAGTAGCCCACACTCCTCTATGACCAGCCCAAGGACTCTCATGAAACTCCCTCATCACCTGTAACTGTGTCTCTCTATCGCAGACAACCCGCAAAGGTAATCCGCCTCTTTTCTTCGGATGCTTCCAAAGAAATCCGTCCTTGAGAAAATAACCATAAGCTTTCCTTCTGATCTTCTGAAACTCTTCATTTGTCCATTCATCTCTTTTGCTTAGTGTACTAAGGTACCTGCCAATCTGCAACCAATCTCCAACATAGAGTTCTTCTGTAAAAGCCACAATATCATAGACATGACAAACATGATCAACCATAGTGGCTGAAATTTCTGCATCATCCTCTTTAGCAAGTAGAGTCTCCTCATCATCATATCTGGCTCTAGACAACATATCTGCCACTGGATTATCTTTCCCTGCTATGTGTTTAAATTCCGGATTTAATGACTTGATGTATGCAATCCATCTCAGCATGGCTATATCCGGAGTAGAGCAACTCGTGATCATACCAATCAATGGCAAGCAATCTGTCTCTACCACAACTGAAGCTCCAATAAAGTACTCCTTGTCACATTTGAGAGCCGTGACAATCCCCAATAGCTCCCTCTTGATTTGCGGATATCTCCTCTGTCTCTCTTTTAGGACTTTCGCCCCAAACCGAATGGCATACCTATTTCCATCTGCATCATCTTGACCCACAGCCCAACCTATGCCAATTGGACTAGTGTCAACTGTCAATATAATAGGCCTTTCACAATTATAATCCGCTTTCCTGAGAGTAGGAGCATTCTGCAATAACTTCTTCAATTTCCTCATGGCTCTAGTGTGGCCCTCATCCCAATAGAATTTCTGCCCCTTTCGAAGCAGCTGATACAAACAAGCACACACTGTAGCAGTGACAACTCCATGCTTCTCATAGCACGTTTCAATGCTTGGCCTCCTTCTTTCCAACTCCTGGATGTGGAGGTTTTATATCATTAGGTATTTTTGATGTAGCTGGAGAAGGAGAAGACAAAGTCCTAAACGAATACGTGTAACATGTTCACCAGCATCAGTTGTGCTTTCCACTCGACCTTGCTCAACATAGGCTGAAAGCATCTCATCATGTTCACCACTATGCCTCCAACTCCTCCCCACTATACTCATACGCAGAAAATAAATGTAAACACAACAACTAAGTATGTACAAAGTATCAAATCACACACACAATTTTTAGGTGGTTTTCACACCTCGAATGCGCAGCAATACGACAACGATCTAGACAAATTATAGGTGAAGAGCTTAAGGGTAGGCATAAGAACTCTAACAAGGTAAAAGATAGATTGACGATGGCTTTAGAGGGGTATTCCTTTTATAGCCTAGGATTGTAGTCTAATTGACATATTTGGGGAAAGCTATATGAAGCTATGAAGTTCATGGTCTCTCTTGCAAGGCATGCTTACCTTGCTTCCATATAGCTCATCCTATGTTTCTCCTTGTTACATTTATAGTAGAATTGTAAAAATAGGCTTCCCCTTGGAACCTATCCAATCATAGGAACCCTAGGTAATGGCCTTAATCATAATTGAATGTTTTGTCCCTTTCCTAGCCCTCTTTCACTTTTCCTAATGGACAAAAGAACTTTTCCCTCCCTAACTTCGTAAACCCTCAAACACATCACATATATTCACACATAAACTTGTCCTTAATATCAATTATTCTATTAATGCAATAAAACTAATTCATAAATTTCATTCCATGATTATGTTTCTAATTCATACTACTATATAGTAAGATTTTCACTAATAACCATGCACTAACACCCATTTGGATGCAAACTAGTGATTACATACTTTTTTTGGGCTTACGCATCCATGTTTCCAACATAATAATGATATGTTATTAGAAAACTCACAATGATCGAGCTTCCACTAATTTCTTAGGCCATTTAATTAGTACTCATGTGTAGGCCCATAGCTATGGCCAACCATTTTTAACAAGTAGTCTCAATGTAGTTAACTCTCTATAGTCTCAATGTTCCTAACCTTTGTGTAGGTAAACCTCTACACTACTAACCTATACATATAAGTGATTTTTACTAGTCTCTATAGAACTAGTTAAACTTCATATATACATAAATATCATGCTACAATGTATAACTCACACCAAGGTAATGATAGATCTCTCTCTATTAGGGGTTATGCACTATTAATACCTATATGGGGGCGTTCACATTTCTAGATAGGTCTCATATGTTTCTTAAATAATAAACTCTCAATTAATAGTTAGCTCTTAGTAGTCTAAAAGGAACAAATGATTTGGATGTGATCTCCTTGCATCTCCTAAATCCTTTAATATATATGATATAACTTATTACGGGCACTAGTACTATAATGAATCCCTCCTAAGGGACACACATAATTATCTACCTAAACTTCCTACTACAGAGTTATCACATATGACTAGATAAGTTTCAAATGTCTTTTTTGTAGTCATTCTCCATGAATCCATTGCTAGAATGCGACAACGTATAGATGACATTAATAGAGTAATGGATCCCCATTAAATGTCACACACTATTTCCCACCTAATTATCTACTATGTGGTTCTTACACATCTCTAGATATGGTTCAGTAAACAAGCTCTCAACTAATAGAAGCTTCTTCCTTACAACCCACACTAGTATAATATTATCATGCTATTGTAATATATCAAACACTGAAATTCTCGCATGAACCCCCTTTTGAGTAATGGGGATAATGATATAGAATTTTTGATAATTTCCTAAGGATAATGCAATTTTTTTTTTCTTATTCCCCTCCCTAGCCGACTGTCGTGCTGGAATGGGAGGGGAATAGAAAGGATGCGGAAGCTCCTCAGTGGAGCTCGCTGGAGTGATATGGCTGTGCTGTTGACATGTTAGGAGAGGGAGGATCCCCCTCCCCTCCCCTATTTAAACCCTGGGCTGCTGCCCTGAGAAAACGGGAAAAACGAAGGAAGAAAAGTCGCCATGACACCGTTCTGATTGTAAGAGGGGAAGGCCTTGAGAGAGGGGAGGACGGCTGCAGAGCTGCTAAAGGAGGACACGCCGCCACAACCAGGCCATCTGCCGCCTTCATTCGTCGTCGACATCGCTGTTGAAGCTTCCCCCTCCCACGTGGCGGAAGGTTTAGAAGCTTCTTGGGTAGGAAGCTTCCAAAGGGCTAGATAAGCCCCCTTTCACCCTTCCCCCCCCCCCCCCCCTGTGTTTTATCCCTTAAGCCTTTCCCTTAGGCTTTAAACCCCTTTTCCCTCCGTGTTTTAACCCTTAAGCCCCTTTCCCTTGACTTTGGAGTCACTCCCCCCCCCCCGGTTTTAACCCCTATCAGCCCCTTTTCCTTGGGCTTCAAAACCACTCATCCCCCACCCCCCCCCCCCCCCCCCCCCCCCCCGTGTTTTAACCCCCTTAAGCCCCCTTTTCCCGTGGATGTTGGAAAACCCCCCCCCCCCCCCCGTTTAAGCTCATAAGCCCCCTTTTTCTCCCCTTACCCCCCCTCCCCATGAATGTTGGAAACCCTTCCCCCCCCCTTCCCCCGTGTTTAAACTCATTAGCCCCTTTTTCTTGGGTGCTATAACCCCCCTTTCCCCCCAAAAATAACTAAGGCCTTAAAGGTCTTATTACCCCCTTCGTGTTTCAACCCTCTTAAGCCCCCCTTCCCTTGTGCCATTTTGGAAACCCCCCCAGTGTAAATTCCCTTATATCCCTTCCCTTGTGGAATATTGAAAACCCCCCCCTCGTGTTTAATTTCCCTTAGCCCCCTTCCTATGGGTTTTAGGATTACCCCCTCCTCCCTCCAAGTTTGTCTTTAAAGGCCCTTAGGCCTTTTCCCTCATTCCAAAAGGTATAGCCTTTAAAGGCTACTTTTTCCCCTTGGAAGTTCCTCCCTTAGGATTCTATAAGGCCATTTTCCCCAAGAAAATTTGTCCTTAGCCCTTTCCTTTCCCTATGCAAAATACCCTTGGAGCTTTGTTTTTCTTTCCCCCCACTCGTAAACGGAAAGAGAATGTTGAGGGTCATTTAACACCTCCCTTTTCCACTCAAAAACCCTCCTAAGGGATTCCACACCTTTTATTCCCCATTCGTGTGAGTCCTTACAAAGGCCATTAAGCCATCCCCATGGCTTAATAGGTCTTAGTCATGAAAGATTCTGAAACACCCCTTTTGAATTCCCGACTCCAAGGAGGAAGCCTTCCAAAACTGTTTTCGATGGATGGTGCAAGTTATTGCAAAAGACATCCATGGTGGAATATCAAAAAGGAATTGTAAAGCTGCTTCCACGGGGGCGAAAATGCCTCCTAAGAAAGTCCAAGGTGCAGCTGCGGGATGATCGTCTTCCAGCATCCACGTGGATATCTCACCTCAAACCCAAGTTTTCCTTCCTAATTTTTATTTGGTAATGTTGAAATTCAATCATGCAAGGTAAATTGTTGGATATAGGATATATTTTTGTCTTAGATGTTCACGATGTAGGAACTTAGTCATTAATACTTTCAATAAAACATGCAAAATAAAGAAAGCATAAATGCATTTCTAGCAACTAGCCTTATGCATTGAAATGAATTAAAAATTAGATGAATGTCCATTAAAATAGTATACTTTGTTTAAGCCTAGATGTATAAACTACATATCGCACTATTAACCCATATCCTCTTCACAATGAATCATCATGGAAAGTGTAAAAGCATGAAATGATTCTTACAATGCATAAATCTAGGAAATTATCATTTGTCAACTGCATAAATTATCAAGAAAAAGGTTGCTTGTTTAGCATGAATTTTGTTCGCAAAGTTATAAGAAGATTAGTTGGAATTAACCTAACCTATGCCTGACATCAAATCGATAAGTTAGGGTTGAAAAATCAATTTACGCATAGACAACAAGTCATGTAGAAATGATCACGTAATTATTTTCTAGAGTTAAACAAATTGGTGTAAACCTAAAACACCTAAACCACGGAGTACTCGTTTGGAATAAGTTAAATTCCAAGAAACGCCTATACCTTAAATACTTGCCCACATTGACTGAATGTAGGGACAATGAAATGTAATCGTAAAGTGAGCTAGGGTTTGTTCCTAAGAATCTTACAAGATGGAACTTGGAAACCCTAGGTCTAACGATGTTAGCCTAATGTAATCAGGAACAGATTGTTTTGTGACTCCATTCAATGTGACACTTGTGCAACAAGTGCGGAGTCATATGATCTTGTGATTGGATCACAAGGGAATGGCCAAGTTCTCGCAATGAAGTTGGCATGTTCTTACGCAAGTTATCTTGCAAGAGGATGAATAATCATCCTAATTTAGTGGTCTTTCTTGAGTAAAGAAGATTGATTGGAAACTAAAGACCAGCCAATAAACTGAAGTAACCAATGAACTTATGGTTTGACCAAGTTGGGTTAATAGGATACGCCCTAACCTAGGATATAAGGGATCTTGCCAAGTTGCAAGTCATCCCGGATCGAGTGTTGGATGCATTCGAAAGGAAGGGTTTATTCCTTAGCAATTTGCGAACAAAAACTATGAATTGAAATGTTTGTGCTTGCTACAGATTTTAGAGCACTGTTTGGCTTTGTTTGATCAATGAATTAAAATATAAATGGATATCTATACTTTAGGTTGAAGGCCTGAAGGGAGAGGCATCTTCAGTTACCCCCAACTTCCTGCCTGACCCTAACCAAGGGGGTTGTTAACCATGCCAGACAAGTGGATTGAACCCACCATGAGAGTCTCTCCGTTGAGCGGTACTTGGAGCAGAAGGATGCTTGGATGCCAGAGGGGGCTCTGGCCGTAAATCCCTTGCCTTCCAGGCCCTGCACAAGAGGCTAACGTGACTCAGGATTGGATCTCGAGGCCCGCATACTAGTCTACGGGCGGAAACTTGGATTAGTGATCCCTGTGGATTGCTGGATAGCCTTCGGGCGGATTGTGGATAAGCCTACGAGCTGGACTCTTTGTATTTCAAAGATAAATATGATAACCTGTTAATAAGGAACTTGTCTGATATTGTTTTTCTATGTCAAGTGATAAGATTACGTAAAGAAACCAGTGCCTAATGGGTTAATTAAAGAAGCTGGTTGTTACATGTTCAACTAATGTGTTAGGTAATTAAATAACTAAAACAACCCGAGGAAAGTGCCGAGGATGGGCCATAGGTCCGTCCTACTAATGGGTGGTCCCGGTTGGCCGGGAACTTTTCTCAAATCACGATGTACAGCAGGAAGATCGTCAAGGAACATGAACAACAAAAGCGTTGACCTAGAGTTATGATTGAACCCAATTTACGCTGATTTAGGGGAACGAAATGGGACTATGCCTTATGGTAGAGAGGTTGAGCTTTCCATCCCTCTCGTTTCCCATTCTCCTTGAACCAAGTGCAGCGTGAATCCGCTTCGGACCTGGCGTTTCTGTGTAAAGTAGTTCGCTTGGGTCCGACGCTAGTTGCCATTAGGAAATGACTAATAAGGAAAACCCTAATTCAGGTCGATCCTAAGTGGCAATGGCCGGAATACTCACGCTACATGGCAGACGTGGAAAGCCCTAGATCGCAAACCCCATAACATTCCATGGGAGTGCCGGGCGGAGCTTTCTAGACACCCTTTCTGATGGACTGCTAAGACGTGTCCTGAAGATACAAGTGGACACGTTACAGTTGGTATCAGAGCGAACCAACAACGGAATTGTTTTATGAAATCTTAATAAGAAGAAGTAAAGAAAATGTTGATGTTCCAAACATTTCCTTACCTTCAATACTGTCTTGCAGAATTACGAAGCGTGGAACAAGTTCTTAGTATTTCGAATCATGTTTATGACTGCAATGCATTCTCCGCATTATCGACAAAGGGTTGAGATGATGAACATCTTGGAGCAAATCTATAATCCATCACCTTTGTACATGGAACGAAGATGGATGGATGCTTCAGGAATCTACTATATAGCCGCCCACCGGTTTGCTTACCTACAAACCAACCTAAAGAGGATCAAGTGGTTGGAAGACTGAAAGTCATGAAGCTGTTCATTTTTGTGGAAGCTCACATAAACTCAACTTTACATATCCGAGGTCGGAGGGTTGAGATGAACTCATATGTATATGAGGAAGTAACCCGCGTGATCCCCGCCGATAGGATTAAAGTGTTGGGCTGCCATGAGAAGAATGGATTCCAACGGAAAGGATACCCTAAACTTCCAATGACTTACCGATTCCTAAAGATCCATGACCCGAAACCATACTATTATACAGTTCCTGTAGATAAATGTAATACAACGTTATTCTCCCCAAACTAAATGTAACAGTTGGCTTATCATCGCAAGAAATGTTGTATTCCAAAAGGGCTATGCTCATATAAATACAAATAAGACTTCTTTTTATCACTGTCTGATTGTGCATGAGAATTGATATAAAGCTAAGTAGCTACACTGCTTATGTGATAGCAGAATTGAAGATGTAATATAAATCAATAACGATTATCGTATAATAACGTTAAGAAACCTTTATCCAGGCACAACCCTAGGTACAGGTTCCTAGTTCGCCTCCTACATCAAGTACTGTTGTAATCCAGGAGAAGAAGTTTCTTCTCAAGCAGATTAAGCGGCCCGAGTTTGACGGGAGAGGCAAGTCCATTCAAGATGATGCTGAAATTTGGATTGAATCCATGGAGGATTACTTCGAAGCAGCAGGTACTGCACCCGCCAATCAGGCTATGCTCGCCAAGCTAAAGCTCACCGGCAAAGCCAGGCTTTGGCAGAAGCAATGGTGCAGGGATCAAGGGATCGCGGAGGGATTCGTTACCTGGGAGAAGCTAAAGAAAGCCGTGCAGGGAAGATACCTACCACTTGCATATCGCCCCCATATCGCACACAGAAAATGAATGAGTTATACAAGCTAAAACAGGTTAATGCAAGATATCTTTAGGCCATATCGTGATGACTTTGTGCTCATCTTCTTCGATGACACTTTAGTCTATTCTAAACATGAAGAAGATCATGAAACCCAACTTCGGATTGTCCTTGAGACAATGAGGTCACATAAGCTGTATGCTAAGATGAAGAAGTGTGCATTCTTCAAACGCCAGATTGAATATCTGGGATTCATAGTATCAGCAGAAGGAATCTCAGTGGACCCAGCCAAGGTCAGAGATGTGCTAGAATGGCCAATACCAACATCTGACAAAGAGATACACAGCTTTCTTGGATTTACAGGATGGTATAGGGTCTTCATAAAAAACTATGCTTTGATTGCAGCACCTCTGACGGACTTACTAAAGAAGCAAATAGCCATTGCATGGTCAACTCCCGAACAAAATAGCTTCGACAGATTGAAGCAAAGTTTGGTATCAGCACCTATTCTAAAACTTCCAGACCTCAATAAAGAGTTCAAGGTAGTAACTGATGCTAGCACACTTGCCTTGGGATGTGTGCTCATGCAGTAAGGTCATCCAGTAGCATACTCTTCAAGGAAATTGAAGAGTCATGAAAAGAATTATGCTACGCATGATCTAGAATTGCTAGCTATCATCCATGCTCTAAAGCTTTGGAGACACTACCTGTTGGGTAACAAGTTTACTCTAGTTACTGACCATAAGAGTCTCAAATGGATCTTTACCTAGAATGAGCTCAATATGAGGCAACGTCGGTGGATTGAAGTGTTGGAGGAGTATGACTTTGAAATTAAGTACCAACCAGGAAAAGAGAATGTAGTTGCCGATGCACTTAGTCACAAGGCATTCCTTAATTCCCTAATCTTGCAGAATCCATCAACAGCCAGATCTCTAGCTACAAAAGTATCTATGCCAAACAACCCTATACTTGAGCTAGCTAGAGAGGATGCATGCCATGATCGGGCCTACCAAACAATGCTAAGGGAGATCTCTATCAAGGATCAGAATCAAAAGTTGCAAGCTAAGTATCATGAATTCTCTATTAATAATGGGCTTGTCTACTATAGAACAAGGCTGTGTATACCAACAAGCCAGTCACTTAAGCAGAAGATATTGTGGGAAGCTCATGTTTTCCCTTTCGCAGGACATCCTAGCCATGCCAAGACTCTCAACGCAGTTAGGAAAAGCTACCATTAGGAGAGGCTCAAAAGTGACGTTCTCAAATATGTCACCAAGTGTTTGTCTTGTCAACGTATCAAAGCCGAACATGTCAAGATGCCAGGGAAACTGCAACCGCTTGGCATTCCCCAAATGAAATGGGAATTCATCAGTATGGATTTTATTATAGGCCTACCCCAAGTCCAAGGAGGATACAACTCCATCATGGTTGTAGTTGACATGCTTACTAAGGTTGCACACCTTATTCCAGTAAAGACAAACTATAAAGCCTCAGACATTGCAAGATTGTTTATCAAGGAGATATTCAAGATAGATGGGTTACCCAGAAGAATCA
Source organism: Lygodium microphyllum (assembly GCF_053477565.2). Classification (NCBI taxonomy): domain Eukaryota; kingdom Viridiplantae; phylum Streptophyta; class Polypodiopsida; order Schizaeales; family Lygodiaceae; genus Lygodium; species Lygodium microphyllum. The sequence goes on along the minus strand of NC_141153.1, from coordinate 87,884,894 downwards.
TTAGTGATCATGATTCTCTCTTCACATCACACTTCTGGAGAACTATCTTTGAAGCCATTGGGACTCAACTCTGCTTTAGCACTGCTTACCATCCCCAAACGGATGGCCAAACAGAGTTAGTAAATCAAGTCATGGAAGACATGCTTAGGGCATACTGCTGTCGTGAGCCGAAGAGGTGGATTCAATGCTTGCCTTTTGTTGAATTTTCCTACAATGCTTCTTACCAACAAAGCATCCAGATGATCCCTTTCCAAGCATTGTATGGTCATGACTGTCGAAGTCCCCTAAACTTCTCAGATCCAACCTTAAGGGTTGAATCTTCAAGGTAGATGTTGGAAGAGATGGATGACCAAATAAAGTCAATAAGACAGGACATCCAAGCTGCCAAGGATAGACAGAAGGCATACGTGGATTTGAAACGTCAAGATAGAGTCTTCAAAGAAGGAGACATGGGCTTCATTCGCGTACGCCCTAAGAAGAGTTCCCTATCCTTAGGAGATTGCAAGAAGCTAAGTCCAAGGTACTGTGGGCCGTACAAGATCCTTAAATGCCTAGGACCTAATGCTTATAAACTGCAACTCCCTAAGAACCTAAAGGTTCACAATGTATTCCATATCAGCTTATTGAAAAAGTATGTACCTAATCCTAACCATGTACTTGATGACCAACAAGTTGTAATGTCTAGTCAAGGAGTCCTTGAACTAAGGCCTGACAGGATCTTAGATGTTAGGGAGAGACAATTAAGATCCAAAACCCTGAGAGAATGCCTCGTCCAGTGGAAAGATTATCCCCAAAAGGATGCCACTTGGGCAGATGAAGGCACTCTCAACCATCAATATCCCCAGTTGATCTCGAGATGAGGACATCTTGATTCCTCTAAGGGGGAGAGAATGTAATATATCAAACACTGAAATTCTTGCATGAACCCCCTTTTGAGTAATGGGGATAATGATATAGCATTTTTGATAATTTCCTAAGAATAATGCAAATTTTTTTTCTTATTCCCCTCCCTAGCCGACTGTCGTGCTGGAAGGGGAGGGGAATAGAAAAGATGCGCAAGTTCCTCGGTGGAGCTCGCAGGCATGATATGGCCGTGCTGTCGACACGTTAGGAGAGGGAGGATCCCCCTCCCCTCCCCTATTTAAACCTTGGGCTGCTGCCGTGAGAAAATGGGAAAAATGAAGGAAGAAAAGCCGCCATGACACCGTTCCGAGTGTAAGAGGGGAAGGCCTTGAAAGAGGGGAGGACGGCTGCGGAGCTGCTAAAGGAGGACACACCGCCACAACCAGGCCATCTGCGGCCTTCATTGGCCATCGATGTCGCTGTTGAAGCTTCCCCCTCCCACATGGCGGAAGCTTTAGAAGCTTTCTGGGAGGGAAGCTTCCAAAGGGCTAGATAAGCCCCCTTTCACCCCTCCCCCCTCCCCCCCCCCCCCTCGTGTTTTATCCCTTAAGCCTTTCCCTTAGGATTTAAAACCCTTCTCCCTCCGTGTTTTAACCCTTAAGCCCCTTTCCCTTGACTTTAGAGTCACCCCCCCCACCCCCCGTGTTTAAACTCATTAGCCCCTTTTTCTTGGGCTTTATAAGCCCCCTTTCCCCCCAAAAAGAACTAAGGCCTTAAAGGTCTTATTACCCCCCTTCGTGTTTCAACCCTCTTAAGCCCCCCTTCCCTTGTGCCATTTTGGAAACCCCCCCCCCCCCCGGTGTTTAATTTCCCTTAGCCCCCTTCCTATGGGTTTTAGATTATCCCCTCCTCCCTCCAAGTTTGTCTTTAAAGGCCCTTAGGCCTTTTCCCTCATTCCAAAAGGTATAGCCTTTAAAGGCTACTTTTTCCCCTTAGAAGTTCCTCCCTTAGGATTCTATAAGGCCATTTTCCCCAAGAAAATTTGTCCTTAGCCCTTTCCTTTCCCTATGCAAAATACCCCTGGAGCTTTGTTTTTTTTCCCCCACTCGTAAAAGGAAAGAGAGTGTTGAGGGTCATTTAACACCTCCCTTTCCCACTCAAGAACCCTCGTAAGGGATTCCACACCTTTTATTCCCCGTTCGTGCGAGTCCTTACAAAGACCATTAAGCCGTCCCCATGGCTTAATAGGTCTTAGTCATGAAAGATTCTGAAACACCCCTTTTGAATTCCCGACTCCAAGGAGGAAGCCTTCCAAAACTGTTTTCGATGGACGGTGCAAGTTATTGCAATAGAGATCCACGGTGGAATATCAAAAAGGAATTGTAAAGCTGCTTCCACGGGGGTGGAAATGCCTCCTAAGAAAGTCCAAGGTGCAGCTACGGGAGGGTCGTCTTCCAGCATCCATGTGGATATCTCACCCCAAACCTAGGTTTTCCTTCCTAATTTTTATTTGGTAATGTTGAAATTCAATCATGCAAGGTAAATTGTTGGATATAGGATATATTTTTGTCCTAGATGTTCACGACGTAGGAACTTATTCATTAATATTTTCAATAAAACATACAAAATAAAGAAAGCATAAATGCATTTCTAGCAAATAGCCTTATGCATTGAAATGAATTAAAAATTAGATTAATCTCCATTAAAATAGTATATTTCGTTTAAGCCTAGATGTATAAACTACATATCGCACTATTAACCCATATCCTCTTCACAATGAATCGTCATGGAAAGTGCAAAAGCATGAAATGATTCTTACAATGCATAAATCTAGGAAATTATCATTTGTCAACTGCATAAATTATCAAGAAAAAGGTTGCTTGTTTAGCATGAATTTTGTTCACAAAGTTATAAGAAGATTAGTTGGAATTAACCTAACCTATGCCTGACATCAAATCGATAAGTTAGGGTTGAAAAATCAATTTACCCATAGACAACAAGTCATGTAGAAATGATCACGTAATTATTTTCTAGAGTTAAACAAATTGGCGTAAACCTAAAACACCTAAACCATGGAGTACTCATTTGGAATAAGTTAAATTCCAAGAAATGCCTATACCTTAAATACTTGCCCACATTCACTGAATGTAGGGACAATGAAATGTAATCTTAAAGTGAGCTAGGGTTTGTTCCTAAGAATCTTACAAGATGGAACTTGGAAACCCTGGGTCTAACGACGTTAGCCTAATGTAATCAGGAACAGATTTTTTCGTGACTCCATTCAATGCGACACTTGTGCAACAAGTGCGGAGTCATATGATCTTGTGATTGGATCACAAGGGAATGGCCAAGTTCTCGCAATGAAATTGGCATGTCCTTAAGTAAGTTATCTTGCAAGAGGATGAATAATCATCCTAATTTAGTGGTCTTTCTTGAGTAAAGAAGATTGATTGGAAACTAAAGACCACCCGATAAACTGAAGTAACCAATGAACTTAAGGTTTGACCAAGTTGGGTTAATAGGATACGCCCTAACCCAGGATATAGGGGATCTTGCCAAGTTGCAAGTCATCCCGGATCAAGTACTGGATGCATTCGAAAGGAAGGATTCATTCCTTAGCAGTTTGCCAACAAAAACTATCAATGGAAATGTTTGTGCTTGCTACAGATTTTAGAGCACTGTTTATCTTTGTTTGATCAATGAATTAAAAGATAAATGGATATCTATACTTCAGGTTGAAGGCCTGAAGGTAGAGGCAGCTTCAGTTACCCCCGACTGCCTGCCTGACCCTAGGGGTTGTTTACTGCGCCGGGCAAGTGGACCAAACCCGCCGCGAGAGGTCTCTCCGTTGAGCGCTACTTGGAGCAAGGGGACGCTTGGGTGCTAGAGGGGGATCTGGCCATAAATCCCTCGCCTTCCGGGCCTTGCACAAGAGGCTAACATGACTCAGGATTGGATCTCGAGGCCCGCATACTAGTCTACGGGCAGAAACTTGGATTAGTGATCCCTATGGATTGCTGGATAGCCTTCGGACGGATTGTGGATAAGCCTACGGTCTGGACTCTTTGTATTTCAAAGATAAATATGATAACTTATTAATAAGGAACTTGTCTGATATTGTTTTTCTATGTCAAGTGATAAGATTACGTGAAGGAACCAGTGCCTAACGGGTTAATTAAAGAAGCTGGTTGTTACATGTTCAACTAATGTGTTAGGTAATTAAATAACTAAAACAACCCGAGGAAAGTGCAGAGGATGGGCCATAGGTCCGTCCTACGGATGGGTGGTCCCTGTTGGCCGGGAACTTTTCTCAAATCACGATGGACAGCAGGAAGATCGTCAAGGATCATGAACAACAAAAGCGTTGACCTAGAGTTATGATTGAACTCGATTTATGCTGTTTTAGGGGAACAGAATGGGACTATGCCTTATGGTAGAGAGGTTGAGCTTTGCATCCCTCTCGTTTCCCATTCTCCTTGAACCAAGTGCAGTGTGAATCTGCTTCGGACATGGCGTTTCTGCGTAAAGTAGTTCGCTTGGATCCGACGCTAGTTGCCATTAGGAAATGACCAATAAGGAAAACCCTAATTCAGGTCGATCCTAAGTGGGAACAGCCGAAATACTTCCGCTACGTGGCAAACGCGGAAAGCCCTAGATCGCAAACCCCGTAACATTCCATGGGAGTGCCGGGCGGAGCTTTCTAGACACCCTTTCGGATGGACTGCTAAGACGTGTCTTGAAGATACAAGTGGACATGCTACAACTATACTATACAACCCACAGTAGTACAATATTGGATCCCCACTAAGTGTCACGCATTATGGACCACATGATTTACCAACTATTTAGCTCTTATATATTTCTTGATATGTTTCACCGGTATCATAAAACGTGATCCCTCAAATGGTTAGCTTTCGATGATCTTATAAAGAATAAATGGAATCTCTGTCTAAAATCCCATTTGTGTAAACCATAGTCATGTATTTAGCTACACTTAACAATGGTATCTTCTAGTCTATAGAGTTACTAATACTCCAGTTATGCATTATCCATGGGTTATTATCATGCTACAACTTAAACTCACACTAGTATTAATATGTATATGCACTAATAATTACACCTGGTGGACCACCTAAATACCAACACATGAGTACGACTATATATGTTACACTGTTGGCTTTTACTTTCCTAAGTGCACATGTTCACACATACGCATGATGGCTTTTGATCAATATATACATAAATATAGCTTGGTAATATTGGTATAAGCAATCCCTAAAGGGGTATTGCCCGAGGCTAATCCAAACACACTAACATTACGAGTGTAATAGAAAATTCTAGCATTGTGGGCTAGAAGTGGTGATGCCCACTCCAACATATGAACACAGTATCCCTAGTAGCAACTATATCTTAACCCTTAGTTGGGTCATATGTAAAGGCCACCTTAGGAAAAGAACTAGAACAAAAACCCCCCTGATTTAACTAGTTATGAATGATATCTTGGATTCTCTCTAGCCCCCACCAGCACATTGTCCTGAGATATAATAGCCTACAGACCTGAACATGCCTACATCTTAAAAAGCCCCCCCCACCTCTATTAACTACCTCCTCCTACGATCCTGATCACTCGTATTCTCACTCTTGGTCCACGAGCCGGCCTTCACTTCTACAAGAGATCCCCGCGGCCTCTATTAACCACTTCTTCCTGCACTGGTTTTATCACTTCTGGACCATATACCAGCCTTAGCCTCTACAAAAATATCCCCCATCGACAGCTTGGCATGACCGCATGGTGCATCGTCCTCCATCACTGGATGGATTGTCACACTGCCCTACGGTTAGCAGTACATATCTGCACTATTGGTGCGTCACCCTCTAGTAGCAATGGCGCTTGTTATTGCCCTGGTGGGGCTGAGTCGGTATTGGCTGCACGTTAGCAACATCACAACTCCTGATACATCGCTGCTCGTTATTACATTGGGCGACGAAGCCTATGTCGACGACTGCACATTATAAAAGCAGCGCCAACAGTAGATGCTACGTCGTAGCCAAAATAGCCTTGTAACATTAATAGCGTAGTTTATATTTAATTAGTTATTATTTCCTAATACTCCTGTCCATGTAGGATCATGATGGTGTGCTGGGCATCCTGTAGTATCTATCTACCCATGTGAAGGCAACTATTGCAGAAGATGTTTATCTCACGCTCTTCTGATTTTTAACTCACCGGTATTTCTTGCGTAGGCCATGTGGCTGGTAGGGAGCTCATCAAAATAGTGTTTTCTACCACTAATGTGTTGCCAACTTGTACAAACAATGTTAATACTTAAACTTTTTTATTTAATTAATCTGTTGGCATGGATATAGCTTTTACAATAGTCCCTATTCTCCTACGTAAACCTATAACTCTCTAAACCCAACACTCATATCCCTATGTCTAGCTACCCACCTTAAACTAGCTATACCTCCCTCTAAAGATACCTTAAATTCATCATCCCTCTCTTATGAGGTGGAACTACCCTCCTCTATAAAAATATGGTAAAGCAACATGCTCCTCAAAACAAGCATACGTTCATATACTCTCTCCTTGCTTCAGATCTACAACACTCTGGCAACTGAAGCAACAAGGTTTGCTCAACGTGGACTATAATAAGGTAATTTGTGGTAAGGGTGGATTAGGATAACAACTAGGTAAGGCTTTTGACACATGTAATAGGCATTTGAGGTCATGGTTCTTACTTGCTTCATTTGCATGGATGCAAGTACCAAGCTTTACCCTTGCTCATTCTATGATATTCTTTGTTGGAGTTGCATAACCTTGTAAACTGTTGTATTCTCCTTATTGATTAATAGAATGGGTTCATTATGCAAAAATAATATCCTTTATGGTTGGACTATGAAAATGTAAGTGTCCCTTGTTAAGGTCCATGGGGGCAATGGTGGTGTATGATAATAGCTTCTCTCTACTTTTGTGGATATGTATTACTATGTTAATGCTTCTTGGTAAAACACACACACACATATGCACAATACACAATATACATGTATACACACATATGTATGTGAATATTTACCTATATATAGATGTGTATATGCTCTTATATATAGAGAGAGTGAGAGGGTTGGTATTTCCATTTTTCAAGAATTACTTTCAGAATAATTTGAAGGGAATCTATTAAGTAGGAGACAAATCACATTATCAACTCAATCCAAAATAATATTTATTATTTGAAGCATAAAATTGGTATTATTATTTTTTCCAATTTAAAGTACTAGACAAAAAGATTGGGTGTAGTAAGCTTTTTGTAAGTATGCTGAAAAGCATTGAATCTTTTACTTTCAAATTCATCTTTTTGCACCTATTCATTGATCTATTTTATATTTATTAAGGAAAGGTTTTTCGTGGGGGGGAAACATGGTGGCTCTATGCCCCACCCCCCACCCTGTAGGGAGCCTCCCAATGTGACCACCTATCCCCCCCCCCTCTAGGTGCAGCCTAACCTACCCTTATAAGGCCCCACTTGCACGCCTTGCACCCCGGCTTGCCCCCCATCAAGGTTGCCGACTTGCACCTATCTTGTGAGGGCACCATCTATCCCGTAGGTAGGTTGCCCACCATCCTCTGAGAGCACTATCTATCCCCTAAGTAGAGTGGCAGATAGAGAAGACTCAGAGACTATAAAATGAAGGGTAGGCCATCTTCATTCCATGCTTTGTCATTCTTTTAGCTAAGGGTAATGAATGTATCATAAATATGATAATAACGTATTATAAATACATATATAATATTATATAGTGCACATATAATACGTATATATGATTATATATATTTATTTATACATGCAAAGATCTATATTGATAATGTGAATATATATATATATATATATATATATATATATATATATATAATATTTATTAGCATGTATATATTGTGATGTACTAGTCACGAGGGGTTGAGAGAGAAAGGCTAGACCAAACTGAACCTGCCTCTAGTGTGCTAGAGTGGCTGCTTATATTCCATCAGAGAATACATGCCAAGAATATGGCAACAGACCAAGAAAGGGATTAAGAGCGTGTAACCATCCCTAAACTAACTGGTGGTATTTACACATGGCCCCATTCCACATTGGGTATAGTTTGTGGGCTTCAACGCCATCTATTTTCGAGGCTAGTTGATTCGGCAAGTGAGTTGTTACACACTCCTTAGTAGATTTCGAATTTCATGACCATCGTCATGCTGTCTTAATCCATCAACACCCTTTGTGGGATCTAGGTTAGCATGCAGTTCGTCAGCACCGTAACTCGACTTTCGGTTCATCCCCCATCGCCAGTTCCACTTACCAAAAATGGTCCACTTGGAGCTTGCATTCCCCACCGGGGTTCAAAAGAGCAACCCCGGCCGCTTACCTATTTAAAATTTGAGAATAGGTTAAGGGTGTTTCACCCCCGATGCCTCTAATTGATGTGCCATGAGGCATATTACACGGTGGATTCCGTGCCACGGTGGATTCCTATTACCGGGGCTCATACACAAAGTGGATTCTTTATGCGAGAAGTCGATGGGGACGCCTATCCTTTTCGGGCGTTTTGTTAATTTAGTGTGTACATGGGTGATTCCATAGCGGGTGATTCCGCAAAATACATATTTAAATTAATAAACGTTTATGAGTTTAGAGAAGTTTACGGAATCCACCGTAAAACCTCAGAGAATCCACCATGGCACGGAATCCACCGTGTAATATGCCTCCTGGCATCACTAATCATTCACTTTATCGGGTAAAACTACAAGGAGCTCCAACTATTCTCAGGGAAACTTTGGAGGGAACCAACTACTAGATGAGGGCTCATCCTAAGGAAATCAATAGAGAGAGGAGAGTGGCAGCGTGGGAGGAGAAAGAAAATGAGTTGGTTGTGGTGAGTAGAGACCAAGAAAATGATTCTTGCTGCCCGTCGTCTCCACCAATGTGATGTACTAGTCATAAGGGGTTGACAGAGAAAGACTAGACAAAACTGAACCTACCTCTAGCGTGCTAGAGTGGCTGCCTATATTCCATTAGAGGATATATGCCAAGAATAGGGCAATAGACTAAGAAAGGGATTAAGGGTGTGTAACCATCCTTGAATTAACTAGTGGCATTTACACTTGGCCCTATTCCACAATATCTATATGTGTATGGATATTTAATATATTTATATATAATGCTAATATACATAATATGCACACACACACACACACACACACACACACACATACACACACACACACACACACATGTTTATGTATACATTATATATACAAACATACATATATATTGTGTATGTGTGGGGAGAGAGAGAGAGAGAGAGAGAGAGAGAGAGAGAGAGAGAGAGAGAGAGAGAGAGAGAGAGAGAGAGAGAGAGAGAGAGAGAGAGATGTATAAGCAAAGAATTGGCCTATGTATAATGTATCTATATTTTATTTAGATTTGAGTCAAAAAATTTGAAGAAGAATTTGTAATGTTGGTGGAAACAATCATTTTAATGTGCCTTTAGAGGGGCACAAAATCAACATACCAATGGAAAAAATAAACTGTTTGGCATGTTAGTTTGATGTGGCAAATAAACTTTTTAACATGTTAGTTTGATGCAATCTTTGACATGTGTGAACCCCTCGGATGTTGCATGACTTGCTATTTATTTGGGTGAATGGTCTCTCTCTATGCATGCAAATGTCCGCTATGCTAGGATTGGTCATCTACACCATCTCTTTCAATGAGGAAAAAGTGGTGATATGATCATGTTGTTATCAAAGATTGAGGGAACTAAAGCTCTTTTAAAAAGCATTGATTTTGAAACTATGTAACAAAGACTAGACCCCTTGCCAACGTTTAGGAGATGCTCTCAAGGGCTTCATGTAGCATGGGTGTGGGCTAGGTTGGTAGCTAAGCCATCAATCTCATAGTAGTCAAGTGGTGGTAAGCACTGGCCTAACACTCATGCAAAGCACCAAAAGGATCTAGGCATGGATATGAAGCTTCAGAGAATATCAATGCTTTGAAACACCAATTGGCAGAGCACTCGCTATTAAATTGCATGTGCATGAACCCTGCTCCCAACTATCAAAATGTGTACATCTTTGAGCTGCATCTCTGAGCTACGTGTTCACTACCTCAAGATCACCACTCGAGAAGGATCCACCAGGACTACGAGAGAAGCTATATAAACAATACAAAGGTTTCTCAATTCGGTATTAAGAAAACTTTGACATGAAGCATCGAGAGAACATTGGCGTGAAGCGCTAGGAGAATCTAGGTGTAGAGTGCCTAGTAGTTATGATAGGCAACTTTCATTCTCATAAAAAAGTGTATTATCAAAGTTATAGTGTCATTTTGGTTCCATCAATTCTCACTTCAATGCCATTGGAGAAAATCAATATCCAATATGCACTACAATATATAGGCCTTATACCGACGTTAAAAGCGATGAAAATGCAAATAACAAAATTTTCCCCCGTCATCGCAAAAAGCGTCGTTATTGGCGATGCCATAGAACAGTCGGTATCAGTGTCGATATTGGTGTCGGTATCAGGGTCGCGAATGCGACGCAATGTTGATACCGATGCAGATAACGACGATTGGCGACGAAAATAACGATGCCAATAACGACGCGAGCAGTAAAATTTGCGATGCTAATAGTGACGGTAAACAGGGATTTTTTTTTTGTGTGGCATATAGCACTGTGTGCTTTATTAGAGCCATACAAAATAGTTTTTGCACTGTGTACAATGCGCTTGCAAACAAAAACAAAGTATATTGAAATCATAAAACTGATACATGAAATAAATACATGATCGCATGATAAGCGATTGGTACAATCATGACAAGATATCACTAATACATAGAAAATGTCTACATAGATCAGGCGACCAAAAAATAAAGGTGTGTGAGCTCCAGGGATCCAAGGGCGAGCTACATATCCTCGCCCTCCAAAAGCTCGTCCTGCCGCAAAGGAACATCGAACGGACTTTGCAAAAAAAAAAACAACACATCAGTCCACTTTACAATTATGCATTCTAATTAAACATGGTAACTACGGACAAGAAAGATGAGTGACTTACAGGGCTGCCGCTTCTATACAATCGATTGATCAATGAAGTGAGACCATGCCTCTCTGCATATCGAGTCTCAAGGCCGGTCAGATCGCGATTTGTAATGGAGTGCTGCAAAGAAAACAAAATGCTAATTGTTAGAAACATGATTGTCAATACAAAGGATATTGCAAAAAAATAAACAAGCAAAACAAAAGAAAAACTTACAAAGTCCTCCAAATATGTCCTGTGGCCGCCACTCCCAAGATGATGGACCACTCCGACCTCGAGTCGTGCCCTCTCCGCCTCGCACTGCTGACTCCAACGTCCTGGAGAATCTGTAGCCTCCTCCCTCAGTCGGCGCCAGTCATCCGCATCTAACCACTCGGGCTTTGCAGCCCCACTCTTGATTGCCTTGCGTGTGTCGGATCGTCTGTGTGACATATATGCATGCATGCAATCCATCATCTAGCCCGTAGAAAATCTATCTATTGAGGCTAGAACCAGAAAATCCTCATGCAAGGATGCTACTATGTAGTCCTTGCTCCCCTCCGGTATGTTCTTCTAATGATTTAAGACATTGTGCCGAAAAACTTGTTGGCACAACTCTCTCATGCGAGCCATCACCCTCCTCCCCTCATCATTCATGATGATGGCTCCTGACTTATCATCGACTAGATATCCATACCCCCCTGGGGTCTACCTAAGATGGGTCCTCTCCCATCTGCATCCATGCTCCTGGGCATATCCAAGAGACCCCTGGCATCCGGTGTACCGACCGAGGTAATATCTCTCGGAGTGGCACCCATAGGGGTGCCACCTGCTGAGCGACTGAGCAAAAGCCGGAGTAACTAGAGTAGACGTCCCCACAGGTGTGACAAATCCCGGAGGTGACGCAACTCTAGCTGAACGACGAGACGGAGATACCGCGTTCGTGCCTCCACAGCATCCACCTGAGCCTGAGCCACGCTCCTTGGAACTGCCACAAGAGTGAGGAGTTGCACCTGTATCCCATGTCGACCGCGGGCTCACTACATCCATATCTCTACAGCATCCCCCTGACCCCAAAGCACTCCCTCCCTCTGGCCCAAGTCTAGAGCAAGTCTGGAGCGTCGAGCTCATCTGCTCGAAGCTGAAGCATCCGATCTCGCACTGAAGTAGATCTAGCAAAGCGCCCTAACGAAGACCGAGACAGCTCCTAGTCTGCCATATCTCTGAATCTCGTGATCTGGTCTGGAGACATGTGTGTGAACATATCTTGTAACTCCTCATCACTCATCCCTCGACTCATCCTGAAAATATCACATGCACAGAAAAAAAATTATGTTAGAATAATCAATTAAAATCATACAAAGCACAGTAATATAAATCATAAAAAAAAGATCTCACTTAAAATGCATATGTTATGTATTCTTATAAGTGATTAGTCAACAAATTGAGTAAGTGGATGCTCCAAGTATGAAGTATTCTATGGTCCCATGTCCATCTCCTAACACAACTCCGCATACACTGGAAGGTCGATAGACATGTCACCACAAAAGGATGAGTCCATCTCGTTTTCAAAGAATTCTCGGACTCCTGTATTTCCATCATTGTTAGCCGATGCTGGCTCCAAGCTTTCGGTAGCCTCCACTCCTTGCAATATCGACCCCTCTATTTGCATATTATCTTCATCTATGCTCGAAACATCGCTTTGATCATATACTCTTGCACTTCGGTGAGTTGAAGGTATAACATACCACCATCGAGGTTGTCGGGGGTTGGGATAGAAGATTACCTATTCACAAACATGTACAAGAGAGTTTAAACCATTGTGACATAAACCATGTCGTAATACAATTAACAAACAAATGAGTCCATGCACCTGTTCACAATGGGCCGACAACACAAAGGTGTCGTGCAAATCCATCCATTTTTTTTCGAAATCTATTTCGAGAAATCCAGATGGACCTCGTCGAACTGTTGCTCCAGATCCTCCAAGTACCACTTTGAACCTCTGCACATCGGATAGTATCATGGATAAGCTAGGGTAATCCACCGTAACAATACTTTGAAAGTTCCCAAAATACTCCATCTCATCCACAACCATGTTTGGATCTGTTGCTCGTCGTCGGCTCTCTTGCTCGAACCTTGCCATGATACCACAGTCCATTGTGGAGCGTATTTTGTCAATACGCTCCACGCGAAAATGCCATCCATGCGACCACGCTGCACTATATATTTTGTAGTATACATTGAAACACTCAAATTAGATGTCGCATATAAAATTTAGATATGACAAATCCTAAACCCCTCATCACGTTTGGACTACATCCCCTCGAGAATTCTCACTCCTCCATTGAGATCTCTGTCCCTTCGCGAGACACTGCAATCAAAGCTCCATGCAACCATCGTGTTGACATGAACCATAGCATCTCCTCCATGCTCTCGGGATATCTAATCGGTCGATGGCCCATACTATGTCGTAATTTAACTCACGATTTCTCTCGATCTTGCCTAGAGATCTGGTACTTGGTGAGCCACGTCTCCATAGAGGCATGGTGCAACATACAAAAGAAATTCACCTTCTCCTCCCCATTGAGGAATCCATTCTTTTTTCTACCCCATTTCCAACCACCACATCTCCAGTCAGTCCATCATCGTCCTTCAACGACCATAGCATTTCGTTGTCTGGATCCACCGTTGGTAGCCATTGTGAAATATGCACTAGCGCCTCAGACACCAACCAACCTTCAACCATGCTACCTTTTGGCCGAGCTCGTTGTCGCACAAAGTCTTTCAGGGTTTTCATGAAGTGCTCCAAGAAGAACATCCATCGTGTATGGACAGGTCCAACAATCTCCACTTCATCTACAAGATGCACAAGAAGATAGATTTATATTGTGAGCATGCTGGTGGGCAAGTATTTCTCAAAGAGATGGACTGTCACCACTAGTCCCTACCTCGCAGTTTCAATAGAGGACGTCTTAATCTCCTTCCATGAGATCCATTGCACCACAACCTGTAAATGGCCCCGCGTATTTCTGGAGTAAGACATCCTGCGATCGCGATCGGTAGTACAAATTGCCACAAATGAGAAAGCATTATAAATAATGGCTACACTCCAAATAGCAAAATGCACATGCCAATTACAATCCATTCGTAGTACAAACCTAACATATCTTATGCCAGTCATGGGATTTTAGCCCTGATAATTGTCGTCTTTAGAAAATGCAGACCTGAGAGAATGCATCATACCCGTCGGAGTGCGGATAGAATTGACTACTTGCTTCACAATGCGCTCTTCTTTTGTGGACAAAACCCAAGGAGTGTGAGGTAGCTGCACGCGACTATCAGCACTCGGCTACGGCCAAAGCGCCTCCATCTTACCTACCTCCTTCAAATCCATTCGTGCCCCTATAGTATCTCTCTTTCCTGTGATGTGGTCCCATAGCAAGCTGCCCACATTCTTGAAAATATGCATGGGATCCAACAAGTGGTTGACCTGTAAGTGGGTCCAATATGGCAACTCGTAGAAAACTGAGAACCGCCACATTCCGTTTGGATGTGATTCCGCGTGGACCATTTTCAGCTTGTACCAGCTTGCGACGTTCATATATGTTGGAGGTTGTCAAAGAAAACCTTCCCTGAGTTCATGATCCTCTGGCAAGAAAGCAGCGTCTCCTTGATATACCCTCTTCTTCATGGTTCGTGACCTTCAGGAGTCTAATTGTGGCCCACACAATGGACATCCATGATAACCTGAGGTAACCAGACCTGTTCCAATACCACGACCCAGTGAATACAAGCTTGAATAAGATAAAATATAGATATTACCAACGAGAACGGAGGCCTGTTCACTTGAGCACTCTCCGAATCATGAAAAGTCATGCATCGTCCACATAAGAATGGCTTGAATATTGGCTGACCGCCGACCATCGCGCCTGCTCATATCTTGCACGGTGACCCCCTCCTCCCACAAAATCTTAAGCTCATCAACTAATGGATGAAGATACACATCTATATTTTTGACTTTGTAGCGGCCAGGGACGAGTAAGCTATGGATGAGATGTCCTTTCTTCGTAGAAAGCCATGGAGGGATATTGTAGTTGACAAGGATTATAGGCCACACACTGTAAGAAGTTGAGCGTAGACTGAATGGGTTCATACCATCCATTGCAAGACTGAGCCAAAGATTCCTTGGCTCTCGGGCAAAGCATGGAAAGGTAGAGTCAATGTGGCTCCATGCGCATGAATCCGCTGATATTCGTTGAGCTCCATCCGTAGACCTATTCTGTGCATGCCACGTTGTCAAGCTCGCCATGCCCGACATGTTTTACGAAAGCTCGCCATGCCGTAGACTCAGGCACGGTACCTTGTACATATCAATTGAGTTGCAAACCTCACAATTTGAGCATGCCACAACCACTGAGAATCTTCCAGTGGAAGTGGCCTGAGTCAACTTGTCCTGCTCACAAGACACTAGAAAACCTTAAACCACCACCACCACGATGATCTTGAAGTGGCATCCAATATGGCCATGTCCACAAGGGATGATTTGGCTACACGCATCCAACGGCTAGATTCATTTTTCACATGGTTTGCCGAAAGTTATGAACATTTAGACGTGGGTCTACTTGATGATCCCATAGCAAACGAGGTATGTTCCTTACCATGTTCTTGGGAAGAATATGAATTCATATTTATTAAAACTTTTGTTATTGCAAATGAGATGATTGGTGATGAAATATCACGAGAAAGGCCCAAAAGAAAATGTTTGATCACATCTTATCAAAAAGGTCAAATTTCCATGTCACTCCAAGAACTCTTTGAAATCCAATGACTCATTAAATCTACATTGTCGAAGGATTTGCCAAAGCAAAGCAAAGTCATATCTACAGAAGACCTTGACTAATTTCAGGATAAAAGATCAAACAGGTGAATAATCAAGATGAGAAAATGATCCCAAGACACTGTTTCAAGAAGAAGAAACTTGAGCAGCCTCTGAATTGTCAGACCCAGAGATAGTCATCAATTATGGCTAATAAATCAGATTTCTGGCACTCTTTATCAGGAATAAACATAATTTCTGCTGAGGAATATGGATGATCAAAGGAAAGCTTAGAATCTGCCTTGAAATCTCATGTTTTCTCATCAATCATGATACACAGGCATAAAAGCAGAAATAGCAATCGGTGAGCTGGAAATTTGGACAGCACGACTTCTTTCTTCAAGTTAGTTTGATGGTATGGTTCAAGGACTAATGGTACTTAAATCAAGACAAAACTGATGGCTCTTCATGAGGCATTGACATGCCATCATCTGAATTAGAAGAAAGCTTTGCAACATTTGGATGAGGGCTTTCCGATTCAAAAGCTTTTCAGGCCATATCTATTAACACCGTATGAGAGAACATAATTCCCAAGCTCAAGTTCCAGTTGTGATTACTGTTGTTATTCTCCCAAGGATGACTGTTTTTCTTCTCTTCTATGGACAGGTTGTTCTTCTTCTTCACACATATCTCCTCATGAGCTACAATAGAGTTGATTCATGTTTCATCCCTCCATACCCAAATCTTTCTGCTTTGGTAACGTGCCAAAAGGTAGTCTTCTTTGATTACACGAGTTTACACTGCACATAAATGTAAAGATCGAGTTAAGCTGGAGAAGAAGCAGATTTCTATTCATCTCCTCCAAAGCTTCACAAATGCCCTGCCTCCTCTTGTTGAAGGATTTTCAGTCACCCCCTCTGTTTCCTTGTCTCTTTCTAAAGGTCAGGAATCAAGAAATCGTAGGTCTTTAGCAAGCAGTCAAATGTTGCCTGAACCACGAGGTGCAGGCACAAGGCGGACAGTGATGGACCCACATTTCCCAGTGATCTTGCAAGGCACAGTATACCCTCGGCGCACAGGGATGACGGAGAGCTTGGCCAGGATGATGGCGCCACGGATGGCAGTCACAACCTCCTTGCTGCACTTTACACCCTCCACCTTAGACTGCTGTGACATTTTTTTTTGTGAGGACACAGATTGAACAGCTGCCTGCATCTCACGTTTTGTCCTGTCTAGTAGTTCATCCACTTCTGCCTAACGGTCATCTGTATAGTCTTGATCTGTGAGCCAATATAAACATTTGTTTGTTGAATCATACACTCGCCTACAAACAAACGATGAGACTCCAAATGGTAACTCAGCACCTTCCTGTAAGAATGCAACCTTGCATGGGTGCAACAGTGACGTTGCAGATATTTCATCCTTGTGGAATGAATAAAATATCTCGTTTCTCTCTCTCCAATAACTTTGCGGATTATTCCAATAAACGGGGAAGCATTTCCAGCTTGAAAAAGTGCACAATCCCCAACACCTACTTTGCGGCCAGCCTTACAGAAGGTCTTCACAGAAGCACAGTCAGCATCTGTGGCAAGAACGGGGCACTTCCTAGAAGGCCCAGGCCACATGTGCTGCCTATCCTCTTGATGTTGCCCATGCATATCATTCCCTGAAAACCAAATCAGTGTGTATATGCAACATCTCGATAAGAGCTGTTGTCAATTGTCAAGATCCCTCCCTACTTCTTCACATCACAGATCCTGCAAAGGTTGGATCTGCTACAATAAACCTGTCCGTGATAGACACTCCAAGAACACGCAGTCTGGGGTGCTATTTGGCTCTACTCTTCGGCCGAAACACAGAAATCGACATGCTAACAGAAAGCCTCAAATATGGATGGCTGGGGAATCTACTCCCCTCAGGATTGTCAGGTGAAATGTCTTCCTAGTATCCAACAAAGATTTCTATAGGGTTATGCCGAAGACGCATCCATTCTTTCAGACAGTGTCATTACAGGGTCCGTGCCATGAGTCTGCAATCCAAGCTTGGTCCGGCGCCAGTGCCTTCTTTTGGCATTGTACTTAATGGTATTGTCCGTCCTCATACGAATCCAGTGAGGAATTCCCCTCCGTCATCTTCTCTGTTTCTCCTCCAATCCTCTCTCTTGCGCAAGGCTTCAGCACTCCGTCTGGATTCCGAGCTTTTTTTTTCCCCCAAAGCTTTTCGTCGTTTTTTTCCTTATTTCTCAGATTCCACCTCATACTCCCCTGTTCTCCATTCTTCCCAGATTAGCGTAATTTCTCTCCTTTTTCTGTCACATACGCCTTTTTTTTTTCCCTCCCTCTTTAGCTCTTTTTAAAAAAATCCCTCCTTTACCTCCTCCTTTCCTTTCCATTGAAAAAGCTCTTCTCCCTTCCTTCCTTTTCGTCCCACAGAATAAGCTACCTTTTTCCTATTCCAAGACAGCCCAATATAGGCATAGCTCAATGGAGCAAATTTAATAAGACTCCTGAATTCGTCATACCGCCTGCCATAGAATAAGATCCTTATCATCCACAACAACACAATCGGTTTCTGTTACAATGCAACACCAAAAGGTCACCATGAAAATGCTGAACAGAATAACCACAATCTGAAATTGACACAATGAGTTCCTTAAATCCCGTCCCACAGGCTTAGAGTACATATGTCCAACCACCACCCGCACATCAAAGGAAACACTCCAAGCTGAATTAGCAACAGGAAAGCAACTTTGAACAATGTCATCAAGTAATTCAGCCCTGCCACAACATGTCTTGCCACAGATGGAGCGCCTCAGTCATTGAGCTCAAACCGTGAATCCGTCCTACTGTCAATGGCTCCCCTCTGCTGAGTCTACGAGCAATAGTGCTGATGGATTTTGACAAGCAATGGTTCCAGACCTTTTTTTGCAGCAACATGTATCAACATAGGCTGAAAGCATCTCATCATGTTCACCACTATGCCTCTAACTCCTCCTCACTATACTCATGCGCAGAAAATAAATGTAAACACAACAACTAAGTATATACAAAGTATCAAATCACACACACAATTTTTGGGTGGGTTTCACACCTCGAATGCGCAGCAATACGACAACGTCCAATTTCATATGTAAGTGGTATAATTTGCACCATTCATGGGCCAAGAGGAACATCAAACAATGACCAGTGCAGAGCAAAGATGTGCCATCAAGACTTCTGAGTACAACCCAACCTATGTGGCCCCCACCTCATTTAGGGTGTTGGCCCTAATTAGGAATCAGCCATTAGAGAAGACAATGACATGCTTTACCCAATGCTTGGATAAGATTCTAACAAAGGAGGAACTTCACATCGCAAGCCGGCTTAACTAGGTGACCTCTTGACTGATGTATTGAATTACATCACACAAGTGGGCATTTGTCCACATGATTTGGACTATCATGCGACTCTTAAATATAACCCCAAGTTTTGACTAGTTCTTGAGAAATCAAGGCACACCACAGATATGCTAAATACCGATACACCTTGATTTATGCAATCCCAAGAAGGATTTTCATCCTTTCCCAGGGGGAAGGGGAGTAATAGATGAAAACTCAAGGATTCTAAAGAAAAGAATGAAGGTGCAAATTGATTGTTGGTATGCGAATTCTTTAACTTCTAGGTTTTTGTGGGTCATATTCCTCATTGTATGAGAGTTCATATTTTTGAACACTGATCTTTCTAGTCATCTTACTGTCTGTGCAAGAGATGCCTATTGAAGAGAACTAATAAGAGAACTAATTGTGGGATGGTGTGTGGCAACATGAACCTAAATGGCAGGGTAATAGGTTAACGCCAACAGGCTTCCATTCTTAGAGGAGGATCATAGAAGATATGGACTAGCCATGGAAATCTAGGCATTCAACCAATTGAAATATCACAACATCCACAATCTGGAAGGAGTGATGATAGGCCGAAGAGGCGGTGGCATAGATACTGGAACAATGCAACCTCACCAAGAACCTGGAAAAGGTAAGACAAGATATAGAACATAGTAAATGCACTAAATTCCTAAGAACCTTCAACCTCCAAAGGAACATTGGCACAGTGTGACCGTCAAGCAAGGCGGGACCTCTAGAAGTGTGGTGGTTTCCCTTAGCCTAGAAATTGTATTGGGGCTAGTAGAAAAGCCAGAAAAGAGACCCAAGAGGGATGTGTATGGAATGCTAGAGATGGACAAAAGAAGGGTGTACACCAATGATGGAATCAACCTAGCAAATATTATGGATCCCACCATTCAGTTGCTTTGCAGGCTAAACTGATCCATATACTTTTTTCAAGCCAGAGATATAATGCCCTTATGAGTAGAATCAGGGTGCCCTTTGTGGAAAGCCTTGCAACTAATGCCCTCGATGAGGTGAATTGGAATGCCTATGTCTAGAAAGCAATACAAGCCTCAGCAAAGGTACTAGCCACAACACCAAGGGTGGTAGGAGGAGAGTCCCCGGCTACCACTATAGAGTCCAAAGGTTTTGGAGGAATATTAACAACCATTATCTATAAAAAGCTCTAGAGGAGGCAGAGAGAGCGGTGGTAGAGGAAACCCCGGCGGAGCCATCACCTCACTAGGAGCTGTCACCAATCTGTGAGGAGTATTGCTCTCCCACCCCAGCAAGCCTGACCATCTTGATATCAAGAGGAGAACAAGAGAGGGAGAAGAAACCCATAAAGAGCAACAAGACAACACGACAAGAGTTATTAAGGAAAAGGAGCATGACCAACCACCTCAACCATAAGAAGCCTCGAGTGAGAGGATAGTTAGTGAGTAGCAAGGCTGAGAACTCTCAAGCCAAGGGGGAAATAGAAAATTTACTCTCAAAATCCCCATACGAAAGGCCCACTCCACCATTGAGGAAAACAAAGAGGTGTAAAGGGGGGAGGAGGAGTCAAAGAGACTAGAAGAAGAGTGCCGAAAGAGGCAAGAAGAGGAGGAAGAAAGGCTAAGGAAATATGAAGAAGAGGAGATTGCCCTTGCCATTCGAAGATCAATGGAGCAACCCTCCTGATCTCAGGAATTGGCAACAATGAGCCAGCTAAGAACTTGCAATGAGGGAGCAATGGAGGAACCGTAGCCCCTTCAAGTTCTCTTTCACCTTCCCTCACTCATTGGACAGAGTGCTATCTCCTATGGTGGAGGATGTTATCAAGCTTTGACCTAGTCTGGGAAGGAGATGGCTAGAGAAACGAAGGAGGCACCCCACAAGGTGGTGGCGGGAACCTGCAAACTATTGGGAAGATAAGGCGATAGAGGTACTCTGGAGGATAGAGGGATATGAGACACATCCAAGGTGGCATTGGAGCATCTGGGACTTTTGCATTGGAACATCTAGGACTTTTGCTTGGAGGCCTGGATCGCTTTCTCTAGCACCCTACCTTATGAGCAAGATGATTCTATCTACATGCCCTATCCAAGAAGAATTGGAGTTGATTTCAACTCGGATGTGCATGGTAGTTCGGATTTATGCTCCGGATGTACTCTACTGGGATTTGGCATGTCTGATGCTATGTATTTGATGTATTAGAGCGTTGCTTTCTCTCTTTGCATCTGACTTCACTTCCAGTGGAAGCCTCTTGGTATATTCGGATGTACACATAGCTTTATTTATAGATGAGCTTGAGCTTGTGGGACAGTTACATGCATTTGCTCTCTTGAGAGCTTTATGTCAGCAGTTTGTCTGTAGTGGCATGATTTGATACGCCTATTGGGGCAGGCACCTATCTTTGTCATAGGTTTGTTAGTTTTGTATGCATCTTGGATGGTTATGTATTGAGCTTCTTGCTCTATCAGTTGTGCTTGTGCTTGATCTCTTCTCTTACCTCGAGACCCATTACATGCATGACTTCTAGACCTATGAGATGTGTATTGCCTGACAGGTGATTGGTTTGACAGTTCTTGGTACCTTCTTGCCCGTGGAAACTCACTCTTGGATGTATCTTACTACCTGGTAGTTGCAATGACATATGTCTCAGTGATTGCTTCATTTTGGGATAGTTTTACATATTGCTATCATTTATTACAACAAGCTAAAATCTGCAGATTTTGAGCATTTCAATGAGGTTAATGCTTACTATTTGATGTTATCTTGGTCATGTTTGGTGGACAGGTGCTTCTCTTGGTGAAATCCACCCTTTTAGCTAGTTTTAGCAGTTTTAGTGCATTGTCGACTAATTATAGCAACCTGAAATTTTGCTTTTTTGCTTTGATTTGGGACAGTATGGCTGGTCATCTAAAAGATACAACTCTCTTTAACATTGCCAAGTTGGATGGTACCAACTATGGGTTTTGGAAGTCCCAAATATGGTAGGTTTTGGTGCAGAAGTTGCAGATTAAACCCTTACGTTTCAAAGGTGTTAAACCTGAGTATATCGATGATGACGTTTGGATGGAAGTTGATGAGCTATGCAAGTCTATCATTATTTTGTCACTCTCAGAAGAGGTCCATCATAATGTTGTTGAAGATGAGAATCAGAGTGCGTGGGGTTTATGGGAGAAGATTAAGGAGCTCTATGCGCAGCAGAGTCCTGGGTCACAGATGTATTGGCTGAAGCAGTTAATGGGCCTTTGTATGAACTAGGGGACCTCCCTTTCATCTCATTTCAGTCAGTTTCATGCTATCATGAAGAGTCTGTTGTCATAGGGTATTGAGTTCAAATACAAATTGCACCCATTGTTTCTACTTGGTAGCTTGCCTGAATCATGGAATGTCTTCCGTACTACCATATGCATGAACAAGCTTGATAGGCTGAAAATCAAATATGTTGAGAGTGATTTATTGATTGAGGAAATCAACTGGAGAAACAATGATGCTTCCCGCTCTTCACATGCATTGACCGTTAGAGGTGGTAGACATGGCAAGCATAATAATGATCATAAGGATCGGGACTCTCAGAATTCCAAGTCCAAATCATGTGGTTGCAGTAAGTCCTGTGGACGGAAGTTTGATCTTACATGTCATTATTATGGGAAAGCATGACATATTAGGCCGCAGTGCCATAAAATGCGCGATGATAAGCGCAAGGAAAAGGGAAAAGAAAAAGTGTAGGAAAAGTCTTCTGAGCGCATATTGTACCTGTAAAGTCCAGTGTGAAGATAAAAGATGTTAATGTCATGTAGGCCATTGATTCAGATGATGATTACATACTTGCAGCTTCTTCATGCGATGCCTTACAGACTTCTGAGATACATTCTATGTATGCACAGTGTTGGCTCTTGGATTCAGGTGAGTCCTTTCACGTGACACTCTGTAGAGATTGGTTTCATACCTATCGTACCATGTCTGGTTCTGTGCATCTTGGTGATGATAGGTCTCTTGACGTTGTGGGCATTGGAGATGTTAGGCTGCTGCAGTTTCCTTCTGGCACTTCTTTTGTTTTGCATGATTTATGTCATGTACCTGCGTTGACTCGTAGCCTTATGTCAGCTGGATAGCCTTATGTATTTTGGATACTTTGGAAGGAAGATTACTCGTGGCAGGCTTGTACTTACAAGATTTGCCAAGTCTGGCAGCCTCTATCCCTTACTTGTTTCTGGAGCTACATTGGATCATGTTTTGTCTGTGGGTTCTATTCCCCATGTATCCCTTTAGCATGCTCGTTTGGGGCATCTGTCTCTTAAAGGAATGAAAATTCTCTGTGCTTTGCAGTATCTTCCACCTTTTGACTCTTTGCATTTTGATTCTTGCGATCATTGTTTGTATGGCAAGCAAACTAGAAAGTGGTTGAGGTACGTAGAGTTATCTTTCAGGAGGAGCCACTTGCTCCCGTTCCGCTCCACGGCCAGCTAGACAACGTGCGACATCACCTGATGCTCATGGCCCAGATGCTAGACATGCTGATGTTAGACACGATGTTGGTTAGGCAGGAGAGCCTAGGTTGAAGCGTTCTACTAGAGATAGACGACCTCTTGACTGTTGCACCCTCTATGGATTATGTACTAGTTACAGATGTAGGAGTGCCTCTCACTTATGATGAGGCTATGCACAAGGGTGATTGTCACTCTTGGGAGAGGGCTATGCAGCAGCCTGAGCTTGACTCATTGCATAAGAATAAGACTTGGGATTTGGTCTCCTTACCTTAGGGTAAGAAGGCTTTGCCATGCAAGTGGGTGTACAAGCTAAAAAGTACCCCTAGATATCCCAAGCTGGCATACAAGTCTCGATTGGTTGCTAAGGGTTTTAAGCAGGAGCCCTAGACTTGTACCAGATGGATGTCAAGATGGCTTTTCTACATAGCGACTTGCATGATGAGATCTACATGGAGCAGCCTAAGGGCTTTGCAGACCCTGACAAGGAAAACCTAGTGTACAAGCTAAAGAAGAGTCTATATGACTTGAAGCAGGCACCTAGGGAATGGTACCATAAGTTTGATGCATTCATGCAGTCACAGGGCTATAGCCGCAGTGCTATGGATCCGTGCTTATATAGGAAGAAAGCCCATGACAGTTCTTTACTGATTTTGGTACTCTATGTGGATGACATGATTTTAGTAGGGACGGCTCATGAGGAGCTAGATGCTCTTAAGGATTAGCTCAAGAAGAGCTTTGAGATGAAAGATCTGAAACATGCCTCTCATATACTTGATATGCGCATTACATGCGATAGTTATCAGGGACTACTCTATCTGCAGAGGGAGTACATTCATAAAGTCCTTGAGCGCTTCCGCATGTAAGATGTTAAGCCCGTCCATTACCTTCTCATGTGAAGATTTCATAGGCTGATTGTTCACAGACAGATGAGCAGAGGGCCGAGATGGCCAAGATTCCCTATGCATCAGATGTGGGCAGTCTTATGTAGCCATGATAGCCACTCGTCCATATATTGCTTTTTAGTTGGGTTTGTGGCACGTTATATGGCTACACCTAGCAAGAAACATTGGGATGCCGAAAGGGTATCATGAGGTACTTGAAGGGCATAGCAGATATGTGTCTTTGTTATGGTAGCTAGGATATAGGAGTCGTGGGGTACATTGACTCTAATTATGCAGGACATGCAGATAGTAGGAAGTCCACTTCTGGCTTTGTGTTCACTTATGTTGGAGGGGCTATCTCTTGGATGTCGGGGGCACAGAAGTGTACAACCCTTTCTACTATAGAGGTCGAGTATATTGCAGCCACAGAGGCTTGCAAAAAGGCTATCTGGTTAGGCCGTTTGATTGTTGACCTTGGTATGACAGATGCTATGCCTACACTGCATTTGGATTCCATGAGTGCCATTCAGTTGGCCAAGAATCTGGTCTTCCATGCGAAGAAGAAACATATTGAGGTGAGGTATCACTTCATTTGCGAGGTCATTGAGGACAGGTCTATTGACCTTGTCAAGATTTCTACTAAGTAGAATCCTGTAGACTTGCTCACGAAGAGCCTCACTACCGAGCGCTTTGCCTTCCTTAGGAGATTGATGGGCATTGGATGAGATGATATCTTTTTCCTCATCCTGCTGTACATGTATATATGTTATACTATCTTTTCTTTTTTTGATGGGACCTAAAATGGGCCGGCACTGGCTATGGCACTAGCCAGACCTCATGCATACGACAGACAACCCCACCACATGGCTTCACGGGCTAGGAGTGTCTAAAACTCACTTTGCACTAAACGCTTATGATGATTTTGCATTTGTATCCAATATGTAGTCCAACGTTCATCTTCCCTTCTCCTCAGAGGGAGATCCCATAACATATAGGCATAATGCCTCGTAATACACACATAGGGAAGCACCTCTCGGCTGATTGCCACGGCTCCACTGCGACTCTCCTACACCTCCGAGATTAGCCCCAAGATGCATCGCTAACACATATAACATTCACACAAACTCCACTCTTTCATAATTCAGCGTTCCAGGAGATTTTGATTTGCCTCACAAAACTTTCCCCAATGGAAGCACCCATCTAACCTTACAACTTAGGTTTCCTGTCCTCTCAGCATTGGTCAAAGTTTATCAAACAAGTGCAATGCATTCTAGGAGATACCATGTGGCATGCTTGATGCAAGGTGTATGAAAATTATGCACAACCATTTTATGATTAAAAAACCAGTCATGTGGGGTACGAAAAACATCCCTTTCATAAATTTTAACTAAGCGTTACGTGCTGCACTGCTTTAGGGACTAGCAGCAATTTCTTAGTCACAACAGCATATACCAATGAACTTTGACAAGAAGCAGTAGAACCACGATATGACCAATTGGGTCACAAGTGAGGTTTTCTTCTATATCTTCCTCGGACTACCAGCCAGCCCATTGGAAATGGTGGAGTCTGGCTCAAATACAGTCCATCCAAACATCACAAGCTTGCATAGTTCCCTCTCCATCCAATTAGGGGGCGCACCATGACAAGTAGGGAGGAACAGATACAGGGATGATGTCCCAACTTCATTAAGTTTACCTACATGTATGGCATTCAAAACCAAACTGGCTTCGTTCCCTTGTTCTGAAAGTCTGTCAAATACTTGATAAGCTTCATCCAGTTGTAGATATAGGAAACATCCTCACAAAGCCCATAATCGGCATATCTTGAAATAAGTGTAGCCCATGAGATTGCATCTCGAGTTACCAGTCTACCAAAATTCCTTATTCTTCTCCGTCTTCGGCATAGAATGAAAGAGCAAACATAACAACTAAGCATGTACAAAGTATCAAATCACACACACGACTTTTGGGTGGTTTACACACCTCGAATGCGCAGCAATACGACATCCACCCCCTCTAATCCTGCGCATCCTCCGGATGGGCCAACTACCCATGATCATTATCATCAAGATCCACAAACACATCAATCTCTTCATTATGCATTTCTGGTGTCATATCATCTGTTTCTTCCATTGGAATTTCTTCTCGTTGCTCTTCTCTTGAAAATTCTTCCAATGCATATTCCTCATCATCTCTTTTCTTGAAAATCTTGATTCTTTTTCCAGCAATAGGCACTTTAAACATTGTCCCATCCAATTCTCTCAGCTCATATGTTGCATTATCAAAGACATGTCTGACTATGTATGGCCCAAACCATCTTTTCACCATCTTCCGAAGTGCAGTATGCTGATTTTCAAGGCTGCTATCAAAGACCAATACCCAATCTCCCTCTTCTATTGCTCTTGGCCGCAAGCGATGCCTGCTGTCAAACCTGTCCTTATTTCTTAGTCTAGCAACCTTCAACCTGTCAATAGCTAGCTGAATATCCTCTGGTCTCCTCTCCAACTGTCGAATCCGAAGAGCTAAGAGCTCCTCTCTCGTCAAATACTCCTGCCAAGGTAAAACTGACCAAGTCAAAGCACAAGTCTCAGTCGGTATAACCGGTTTCTGACCATACATCAACTCTGCAGGCATATATCCTGTAGTAACACTATGAGTCGTACGATCAGCCCACAAAGCAAATGGTAGAAGTCTCGGCCATTCTCCAATCCGTCCTCTGCATGCTTTGGCTAATGCTTTCACTATTGGCGGATGCCCTCTTTCACTCTTCCCATTTCCCTCTGGATTGTATGCTGTTGTTAGAGCCAACTTGATTCCTAGCTGAGAGAAAAACTCCCTAGCTTCATCTGCATCCAATTCACCACGATCCGCAGTGATCTTACCCACACAACCATACCTGCAGAAAATTTCCTCCAATAAGAACTTACACACTGCACTAGTGGTCTTCGTTCTCAAAGATCTGCCCTCAACATGATTGGTAGGATCCTCTCTAGCCAAAACAATGTACCTCATCTGCCATAGACCCATAGGCATGGTAACCAAATCAACTACCCACTTATAATGAATGCATAGCGGATAGGTCGGATGAAGCTCATCTCGATGACACACTACTGAATACATCTGACAGTCTCTGCAAGTCTCAACAAAGTGAGAAACATCTCTGTACATGCCTTTCTACCAATATTTCTCCTTGATTTTCTCATAAGTAGCCCATACTCCTCTATGACCAGCCCAAGGACTCTCATGAAACTCCCTCATCACCTGTAACTGTGTCTCTCTATCGCAGACAACCCGCAAAGGTAATCCGCCTCTTTTCTTCGGATGATTCCAAAGAAATCCGTCCTTGAGAAAATAACCATAGGCTTTCCTTCTGATCTTCTTGAACTCTTCATCCGTCCATTCATCTCTTTTGTTTAGTGTACTAAGGTACCTGCCAATCTGCAACCAATCTCCAACATAGAGTTCTTCTGTAAAAGCCACAATATCATAGACATGACAAACATGATCAACCATAGTGGCTAAAATTTCTGCATCATCCTCTTCTGCAAGTAGAGTCTCCTCATCATCATATCTGGCTCTAGACAACATATCTGCCACTGGATTATCCTTCCCTGCTATGTGTTTAAATTCCGGATTTAACGACTTGATATATGCAATCCATCTCAGCATAGCTATATCCGGAGTAGAGCAACTCGTGATCATACCAATCAATGGCAAGCAATCTGTCTCTACCACAACTGAAGCTCCAATAAATTACTCCTTGTCACATTTAAGAGCTGTGACAATCCCCAATAACTCCCTCTTGATTTGCGGATATCTCCTCTGTCTCTCGTTTAGGACTTTCGCCCCAAACCGAATAGCATACCTATTTCCATCTGCATCATCTTGACCCACAGCCCAACCTATGCCAATTGGACTAGTGTCAACTGTCAATACAATAGGCCTTTCACAATTATAATCCGCTTTCCTGAGAGTAGGAGCATTGTGCAATAACTTCTTCAATTTCCGCATGGCTCTAGTGTGACTCTCATCCCAATAAAATTTCTGCCCCTTTCGAAGCAGCTGATACAAACAATCTGCTATGTGTGCAAAATGAGGTATCCAAATCATATAAAACACACAAGCACCAATGAATCTCCGTACCTCTGAAGTAGTAGAACAATACTCTGCAATCTTGCCTATAGCATTCACCTTATCAGGTGAGGGTTTTCTGCCATAATATCCACACATATGCCCAACAATGACAACCTCATTCACTCCAAAAACAGATTTTTGCCCTGAAAGTGTCAAGTTTAATTCTTCTAACCTGGCCAAAATCTTCTCACATGCTGAAATATGATCAGCCACAAAGGATCTACATCCCTGCTCAGTTGTTGGCTGTCATCCATGCTCTCAAACTCTGGAGACATTACTTGCTAGGTAACAAATTTTCCTTAGTGACGGACCACAAGAGTCTTAAATGGATCTTCACCTAGAATGAGCTTAATAAGTGTATACAAGTTGTAAGTTTGACCTTTGCAATAGCATTTCCCACATTAGATAAAGTAGTCTCTTTGAATCAAGAAGACCTTGCAATGTAGACATGTCATTGTCTATAATGGTTTGTGTAACTCCATGAAGTTGATGCAACAAAGTATGCCTTGC
The DNA here is from genome assembly GCF_053477565.2 of Lygodium microphyllum. Lineage (NCBI taxonomy): Eukaryota > Viridiplantae > Streptophyta > Polypodiopsida > Schizaeales > Lygodiaceae > Lygodium > Lygodium microphyllum. Next base: position 87,855,809 of record NC_141153.1, on the reverse strand, counting down.
ACAAACATAAAAGGGGATGGAAATGGTTCGAGATATCCCAAAGTAATGAGCTCATAGTGCCATACTATAAAATAGAAAAGAAATGTACTACTAATTAGCTCGATTATCTTCATGGGATTTTCAAATTACATGGATGAGCTATTGAGTGTACTCTCCCAAATGAGTGTGTTACCAAGAAGCATTAACATAGTAATACATATCCACAACAACAGATTTATCACTCGGGGAAGCTACTATATGTATATCCTCTACATCATGTGAGTTCAAGGCCTATTTATAAATATCCTTATCTATGAAATCTTCCTAAATAAAACATAACCCTTTTCTATTTAATATATAAATAACCCCTTTATATTATACCATTCTATATGTAAAAAATATATTTTAAAAATACATTATTTTGAACCCACATGATGCACATATATATTCATGAGTAACTTACCTGAGTATTATCATACACCACAATTTTCACAAGGAGCTTAACAAGGAACACTTACGTTTTCATAATCCAACCACAAAGTATAGTATTTTTGCAAAAGGGACCCGTTTTATTAGTTCAATAAGGAGAATAAAAAATTTTACAAGGTGTAATATCCCTCTCCAAACCCACACGAATTGGGGTTTATGAGGAGGAGGGGGTAGTTTATATACCTTAGTGTTAGATGATTATTAAAACCTACCTACGTGTCATTTCCACTCTATCATCATTAGGAATAGGCCATTTTGCATCATTGAGGGTATCAAATTCTTCCTCTATCAAGATCAAATGGTGGGGGGACTTGCTGGAGTTATTGCACCAAACACACACCATACACATAAGAGGAAGCTCACTCAAGAACAAAAGAAGAGAGATGGAGACCAACATTTTTTGTTGTTGGTTTCTTCTTCTTCCTCCACACACAATACAATGTACACAAAGTATAGATAAGATGCAACATAAAGGAAAGTGGCTTGTTAATTCAAAGTGAGCATAATTGACTATAGTAATTGACTATTGGCTCTATAAGTATGCCAATTGTAGTTGCAACAAACTAAACATAATAAGTGATAAGTCATTGGCCATGTGAGGATCATAATGACCACCGATATGCTAAGTGTAGATGTGTGGACCCATCTAGCAAGGCGGTCCATCATCAATGTTTGTGCGTGTTGAGCTTCTATCTCAACACTCTCCCTCAAGCTCAATTATATCTTTGCAACTCCAAGTAAGCTTTGAAAATTTCGAAGCTTCTCTACACCCAATGCCTTTGTGAAAATGTCAGCTACCTGATCCTGTGTGTTGACATATACCAAGTCAATCTCTAGTGTAAGTATATTCCCTCTCACAAAAAAGTGATAGTGCACCTCAATGTGTTTTGTCCTAGCATGAAACATTGGATTCCTAGCTAGCTATATGCTACTCATGTTGTCACAGTGAATGACAAGTGGATCATCTCCCTACACATCCAAATCACCCAATAAATTTTGTAGACATACTAGCTCATACGTTGCCATAGTAGCACCTTTATACTCAACCTTTGTACTCGATAAAGCAGCTATAGGTTGCTTTTTGCTGCTCCATGTAACTGTTACACTACCAAGGGAAAATATGAATCCAATAGTAGATATTCTGTCTAACATGCTACCAGTCCAATCTGCATCTGTGTATCCAAACACCTATACATCCTTACTTGCCTCATAAAAAGTCCATAATGTAAAGTGGACTTCACATACTTGAATATGCATCTAACTGCATCCAAATGAGGCTAGGCATCTGCATAAATTGACGGACAAGGCCAATAGTATAGCCCGAGTCTAGCCTTGTGATAGTCATGTAAATCAAGCTCCCTACTATCCTCTTGAACATAGTAGGATATTCTATCTCATCCCCAGTATCAAAACTCAACTTCACATTTTTCCTTAATGGTACTGAAATAGGCTTACATATTGTCATACCATACTAGGATAACATATCCAAGCCATACTACCTTTGGGATAGCCATATACCATCATCACATCATATCACCTCAATACCAAGAAATTATTTTAGCTTACTCATGACCAAACTTTTATCTCCCTTTCTCACATAAAGTGAGTGACTAATATCAAAAATATAAAAGCCAATATTGATAAGATACTCTTTAATCTTGTCAGACCATACTCTAGGTGCTTGCTTTAGTACCAAATCCCAAGTCTTATTGGCTTCTAATGCAATGACCTCCTCATCCATTACTACATCATCCCAATGAGCATAATCAACAACATCCTCAAAACAAGTGGCCTTAATATCCTCATCTATCTTCAACATATAAGCATGTGTGAGTTATATAATATTCAAAATCAAATATTTTAACAGGGTATCTAACTTGCTAGACCTACGTATCACTAGATCGCTCAGTTGAGCCTTTACATTACTATGTGCTCTTTGTACACCTGGTGTCTTGATTGAATGAATACCAAGCTCATCATCCAAACTCTCTGAACCACTAGAATCTTCATCAAATCCCAAATGACTAGTAGATGCATCATTATCATCCAACACTTTCTTCTTTTCTTTGTCTTTACCTACAATACTTGTAGATCCACCTGAAGGTTTGGGGCTACTCCTTCGTCTCCTTGACCAACAGCTAATTGTAGGTGTAGTACCAAATGATGTTTCTATTCCACTAAGGCTATGTGATTCTTGCCTTTCTTTCTACACATAGCTATCATGATCATTATAATCATCTAATGCATCACCACTAGTAGATGTATATCAACTACTCATCCCATAAAAAATAACATCCCTGCTCAATCTCTGAACTGAGTTGAGAGTGTTATAACAATGATACCCTTTCTACTCTAAAGAGTATCCAATAAAAATACATTTTTTACCTTTGGATCAAGCTTCTTTTGCAGCTCATCTGGCAATGAATATATATGATACAGCCAAACACTTTCAAGTGTGATACATTGGACGTCTTACCTATAAAGCATTCTTTGAGGATCATCCCATGAATTGTAGCTGTGGAAGTTCTATTTATAATATACATAGCAGTATGAATTGCTTCAAACAAAAAATGTTTTAGCATATTCTTTTCAGCCATCAATGCTCGTGCAACTTCTGCAATATACTTATTATTTCTTTCTACAACCCCATTTTGTTGTGAGGTATACCTGTAAGTAAACTATCTCTTTATCCCATGAGACCTCAAGAAGTCACTAAACTCATTAGAGAGGTCCTCTCTCCCTCAATCTGATCTCAAGCACTTAACTTTCAAGCTTGTTTCTATTTCAATAGTCACCTTGAAAGATTTGAAGTGCCCAAATACATCACTCTTTTCCTTCATGAAATATACCCATAGCTTCCTTGAATAATCATCAATAAATGTGACAAAGTATTTATTGCCACCAAGAGATACATTCTATATAGGTCCCCAAATATTTATATGCATAGCATCAAGTATATTTTTGCTCACATCTTTGTCATGCAAAAAGGGTTGTTTTGCCTGCTTATACTAAATTGGTATGCTTCACATACTTTATGAAATTTTGTAACTCTAAAAGTAGGTAACCTTGCAACTAATCCTTTGGACTGCATTAATTTTAGCCCCTTTGCACATTTGCATGTCCAATATATTGATGATATATTTTAATGTTTGCAAGCACTCCTTTTCCTTTAGCATACATAGTAGCATTCATTGCAAGCATTCGAGCATCTAAATTGAGCATGACCAATTCTGCTTTCTTTTGTGACCAAATTACACTTATCATTAAAGTCCTCTATAAGACAACCTTTTGCAATAAATCAAACTTATAATCCTTGCTCTACCATTTGGCTAGTAGACACTAAATTCTTTGTGAATTGATGGCACATGTAATACATCCAATAGACTCTTTGTCTGGCCATCATACAAGGACAAGGGAACCTTTCCAATGTGTGAAATTAGGTGGCATGAATCATCACCCATCTGCACATAACCTAGATTTTGCAAGCTCTCCATCTCTCCAAACCATTCAGCATGATTGATCATATGATTAGATGCACCTAAATTGACATACCATACATCATCATGTGTCTCCCTTCATGTAATAGCATTCATCATATGTTATATAATAAATAGATACTCATTTTTGTCTTCATTGTGTCGTGAAGACAATGCATAGTTTCCTTCTTGCAATTTACCACTATAGATATCATCCTTCTTAACATAAAAATGGGCTACAATATAACTTGTTTAACCACAATAATGGAAAACAATAATAGAATTTTCAGAACCTCTATTCTACCATCCACCTCTTCCTCTAGGCCTCCCCGTGCCTCTAAAGTCTCCACAACATGTTGAAACTTTCATTTCAATAAATTGCTAATTTAACATGTTTTGTTGGTTATCACCAATATCTCCCATACCATGGTCTCTCAAAGAGGATCTGCCACATCTCCTTCCTGAACTTAAATAAAATGCTTGAACTTGTTCACTATTTCTTTTAGATCAGCCACCCTACTTATTGATATCTTCGATAAAATCATGAGAGAGACCAACTCATCAAAACTTGGAAATAGCTTCCATACATATACAGAAGTGACAAATAATTTTCAAGTCTTCTCATTATTAAGGGCACCCAAAGTAGATGAAACCAAATCATCATCAACAAGCATTACATCAATCACTACTAAAGCATCTGCAATGCTTCACACCTTCAAAACATACTCATTATGACATACATTTTCTTTTTCTTTAAGGTATTCAACTATTGCTTGAGTTGAATATTTTGTGCCTTCATATTTACTGAAAATATATTCTCAAAAATTGTCCAAGCTTCATATGTAAAGTTTTTGCATTCCTGATATGTCCCAACATAGTATTATCAATGATTGAAGATATCCAATACATCACCTTTTTGTCTTTTGCATTTCATTATTTCCACACCTTTAATTCATCTACAGCCGCTTGCAAGAATACTCAGCTCTGGCTCCTTTTCTTTACCTAAAAAAAACTCATAAAGGCCCTTTTCAATGAGGAAGTTCGTCACACAAAACTTCCATGAAGGGTAGTTCTTCTTGTCCAGCTTCTCAATTATGGGGTTTCCACTATTCTATGCCATTATTACAAAAATAATACAAAATAGCAAGCAAGTCTTTTGTAACCTTTTTTAATAAGTGCACAACAATACATCAAGCAACAATTTTCATTGATTGCTCAATAGCGCATGTAATCTGCAACTTTGAAATTCGCAACTTGTGCATCCACTTTCGGTCGATATAACCAAAATTGTAGTATATTTTGAAACTGTTATTCGCAACCTTACAGCTCTAAAATGGGGCCTGAAATGACCTCAGATGTCTAAAAAAGTAGTAGATGAAACAAAAAGGACTTATTTACATAATATACAATCCTCTTCTTGCACACCAAATCTCACAATAATATGAGATTTTCACTCTGCTCTACTTCCGGTGCCTTCACTCAAGCACTATTCAAGAGAGAGAGTGGACAAATGGGAGAGCTTCTTATCCATTGCTTACTTCTTCTTCTTCACTTCAACCTTCAAAACTAGCTGCTCTCAATGGCATCACTCTAATACCATGTCAATAATTACATGATGGAGGGACTTGCTTGAGCTACTGCACTAAACACATTGTATACATAAGAGGAAGCTCACTCAAGAATACAAGAAGAGAGATGGGTGCCAAAACATTTTCTTGATGGTCTCTTCTTCTTCTTCTTCCACACAAAATACAATGTACACAAAGTATAGATAACATACAACATAAAGAAAAGTGGCATGCTAAGTCAAACAGTGCATACTTGACTGTACTATAACTATGCTAAGTCAAATAGTGCATACTTGCATGCTAAGTCAAATAGTGCATACTTGACTAGTACTATAACTATGCTAGTTGTAGGTAGGTGTAAAAAATAAATATAATAAGTGATAAATCAGTGGCCATGTGAGGATCATAATGACCACAAATGTGCTAAGTATAGTCCAAACCCATCTAGCCATGCAGTCCATCATCAATGTCTGCACATGTTGAGCTTACCATCTTAACATCATCATCATTGTCGTCCACTTTTTTCCTTGCCACCCATGCATCACATTGCCATTATTCTTGTGACCGTTTTCATCTCCCCTCTTGTCCTCACTAGCTAATGTAACATATGAACGCACTTCATAGTCATCAAGAAGATGATGAAATGAACAATAGAGAGAGGATGATAAGTTTGGGAGAGAAAAAGGGACCATTACTCCTCCCCTAATTTTGTGAAGCCTTAATGCAATAGCATTGGGAGGATTCCTTTTACCCAAGCACTACTATAATTATAGAGAGAGAGAGAGAGAGAGAGAGAGAGAGAGAGAGAGAGAGAGAGAGAGAGAGAGAGAGAGAGAGAGAGAGAGAGAGAGTGTGTGTGTGTGTGTGTGTGTGTGTGTGTGTGTGTGAGGGAGGAAGAAGAGTAGAAGGAGGAGAAGGAAAGAAGAGTAAAAGAAAATAAGAGGAGAAGAAGAGAGAGGAGGAGCAGGAGAAGATATATTAGGGTTGAATGATTTGTTTGTGCTTGATTCTTAACTAGATTAATTAAGAAATGATATTTTACATGGGTGGATCATCTCCAAGATTGCACCGCGGATCAATTGAAGAAGGGCACTGCTCGATTCATGGGCCAAAGGTCGAGTGGTGAAACGGCCAACCACGGAAATTGTGTCTCACTCCTAGGTTGCATGGGGTCAAGTGGAGCTTTGGACACCCCTTGCCTAGTCCAAAATGGAGTTGAGGACTACCGTGAGCCCAATGTCTGTGGTGTTGGAAGATCCTATTCTAGATAAAGGATGGAATTTATGATGCCATGTGATTTAGACCGGGAACTTGTGCAAGGCGGAAGGGATGCATAATCTCTCTTATATAGGCAGGAGACAAATATTAACTTGAAGATAAGTTAGAGAACTTGTTTGTCAAAAGGACTACTTACTCTGTTTTTGTATTAGTACTATAAATTATGTGAACAAACCCTGTTCTCTAAAAGGCTTAATTAAGAAAGTTGATTTTAACTGTCACACATAAATGTGATAGGACCTAATTAAATATATAAAGAATGCCTATTGAGGGAAGCAGGTGGGCAGAACCCCCGATGGGTTTGTCATCCTACAAGAGGGTGGTCCTAGAGAACTAGAAGGCTTCTCACAAGGTTTTATTAACGATCGACCCTTAGTAATTGTTAGGTTAGAACCGTGATTCATGCCATTTTAGGGGATCAAAATAGGACTATGCCCCATGGGTAGAGAGGTTGAGTAGCACATTGCTTTCATTTTCCATTCTCTTTGAACCAAGTGCAGAATGGGTCTGCTTCGGCTTGGGTATCTCTGTGAAAAGTAGGATGTCCAGGACCCATGCTAGAATGCTATCAGAAGACCTTGACCACTAGGGACCCAAGTTTCAAGTCGATCCTAGTGGGTTCCGACTGCGAACATTCCGTTGTGAGGTGAACTCGAGAAACCCTAGTCGACAAACCCCGTAACATTCCATGGGAGTGCCGGATCAATGTCGCTTAGATTCGTCTCTCGATGGACCTTGTTAAAAATGTGCCTAGACATGGCACGTTATAGTTGGTATCACAACAAAACTTCGTAATGACACATGATTGATTAATGTATGGTTCATAGACATTCCCTAAACAAAATAATTTATGTGGTATGGCTTGATTCTCAGGCACCCTTTGCACCCAAAAATGCTGACATGCAAGAGAAGAAATTCCTTCTCAAGTAAATTAAGGCACTCAAGTTAGGTGGAAAAGGAATGGACATCATAGCAGAGGCAAATATATGGATTCAGTCGATGGATGATTATATCTCTACTTCAAGAACTGCCTCCACAAATCAAGCAATGATAGCCAAACTTAAGTTCAGTTGGCCCCATATTCAAATATATCAGATACAATAAGTTGTTATTTCAAAAGACTACATGCTTATGAGTGATCAAAGTAGTGCAGTGGGCACATGGTGGGCCCTAACCCACAAGCCTTCAGCCCAATTAATGCTTGTCTTTCCCAGTTCTTCCGAGATGAGGATATCTTGAGTTCTCTATGTCAAGATTGTGAGAGAGAAGGAAGGAGTCTCACTTGTAGCTTTCTTGCTTGCACAATGAGGGAATACACACAGAGATGGAGGCTGAAAACAGTTTTCCTCTTCTTAGTTGTTTTAGCCAAAAGAACTCTCTTACAAAGAAATAGAAGAACCCTATATATGGGTCTCAAAACCAAACTCAAATAACTAAGGTGGCATACTAACTGAGCCACGAACTAGAGTAGATAAGGATAGCTGTCATCTAGCTATTATTCATGGGCGGTGTACCAACTACATCTGCAACTGACAAGTCGGTGACATAAATGCACAACGGTCACCCTGGCATATCACGAGTGGAGCTCGATATCTCAACACTCCCCCTCGAGCTCAATCCCAATTCCTACACACCAAGCAGGTCTCTGAACTTGCGCAGCTTCTCTGCGCCCAATGCCTTCGTAAATATGTCAGCTACCTGATCCTCTGTGCTGACATAAACTAGATCAATAAGACCTAGTAAAACCCTCTCCCGCACATAGTGATAATGCACCTCAATGTGCTTTGCCAAGTGTATACTACTCATGTTGTCACAATAAATGACAACTGGCCCATCTGTAGGCTGATGCATATCATAAAGTAGATTATGCAACCAAGCTACCTCACATGCAGCCATTGCTGCACCCCTGTACTCAGCCTCTGTGCTGGATAAGGCAACTGTAGGCTGTTTCTTGCTGCTCCAAGTGACTGCAGCACTCCCAAAAGAGAACACATATCCACTGGTAGATCGTCTATCAGAAATGCTACCAGCCCAATCAGCATCAGTGTATCCATGCAACTGTATCTGAACCCCAGTCTCATAAAATAGTCCATACTGCAATGTGGACTTCACATACCTGAGTATGCGTCTAGCCGCATCCAAATGCGGTTTCCTTGGAGCCTACATAAACTGACTTACCAATCCAACAACATAGCTCAAATCTGGCCTGGTAATAGTCATATAAATCAAGCTTCCTACTATGTGTCTGTACATAGTAGGGTCTTCCAGAAGCTCACCTACATCTGTGCTCAACTTCACATTCTGCTCCAAAGGAACTGAAATAGGCTTACAGCCTGTCATCCCATATTTGGACAGCATGTCCAATCCATACTACCTCTGCAAGAGCTGTATCCCACTTGGTGATCTAATCACCTCAATGCCCAAGAAATAACGCAGCTCTCCCAAATCCTTCATCTCAAACTTCTGCTTCAATAGCATTTTCACATGAAGGATATCTTCATCACTGTCACCTGTCATAATCTTATCATCAATATAAATGACAAGTAGCATAATACCTTTCTCTGTTTTTCTCACATAAAGTGAGAAATCTGCCTTGGAAATCTGAAAGACAATAGCGACAAGATACTGTCCTATCTTGTCAGACCATGCTCTAGGTGCTTTCTTCAAGCCATACAAAGCTTTCTTCAACCTGCAAACAAACTCAGGATGAACAGCATGCACATAACCTGGTGGCTGCTCCATATAGACCTCTTCTTGCAAATCACCATGCAAGAAGGCATTCTTTACATCCATCTGATGTAAAGACCATCCCTTTGATGCAGCCATAGCAATGACTGCTCTTACGGTTGCCATCCTTGCAACCGGACTGAATGTTTCTTCATAGTCAATGCCATATGTTTGTGCATACCCCTTGACTACTAATCTTGCCTTGTATCTGTTCACAGAACCATCTGCATTGTGCTTCACCTTATAAACCCACTTACAGCCAATTGCATTCTTACCTTTAGGCAAAGGTACCAATTCCCATGTAGCATTTGCTTCCAAGGCATCCATTTCTTCATCCATGGCTTTCTCCCATTTTTCTTTTCCCATGACTTGCTCAAAAGAAGTGGGTTCTAGTTCCTATATCACTTTGACCATATATGCATAGTGAATGGCTGTAAATCCATCATATTTCAGCCTATCCACAGGATACCTAGCTCTCGTAGACCTGTGCAAAATAGGTTCACTCCCAGGTGCTCTCAAAACATCCCTGGTCTTTCTTACTCCAGGTGTAACAATAGAAGGAATACCCAACTCATCATCAATGCTCTGTTCTGAGCCATTGGATTCACCATCCACATAAGAGTGACCTGCATTCACATCAAACATGGGCTGATCAACCTTCTCTTTTCCTTTTCGTGATACCTGCATACCACTATCTGCATTGCTTTGAGAAGATTCTCCTGATCTCAATCTGCCTGTCCATGGCGAAGAACGTGAACCACTGCTAGAGGATGCTCCAGGTCCACTAATATTTTGTGACTGCTACTGTGAATTCTGTGCAACATAACCATTTTGTGCATCTACATCATCAATCACATTTACTGGCTTATACTAGCTACTCATCTCATCAAAAACAACATCTCTGCTCACTGTTAACTTACGAGTAGAAGGGTTATAGTATCTATACCCTTTTTGCTGCAGAGAGTAACCAATAAAGATGCACTTCTCAGCTTTTGGATCCAACTTGGATCTCAACTCATCTGGCACATGTACATAGGCAATGCAACCAAAAATTTTCAAATGAGAAATATCTGGTTTCCTACCAGTATACCTCTCCTCTGGAGTCATCCCATGTATTGCTGCAGTGGGAGTCCTATTCATTATGTAGACTGCTGTAGCAACTGCTTCAGTCCAATAAAAATCTGGCAGGTCTTTTTCATTGAGCATGGCACCAGATACCTCTCCAATATGCCTGTTTTTCCTTTCTGCAATTCCATTTTGTTGTGGGGTATGACTGCATGAATATTGCTGCTTTATGCCATGCTCCTGCAGGAACCTTGCAAACTCATTTGAGAGGTACTCTCCCCCTCCATCTGACCTTAGGCATTTTATTTGCAGACCTATTTCTTTTTCAGCCATAGCTTTAAGAGTTTTGAAATGCCCAAAAAATTCACTTTTCTTTTTCATAAAATACACCCAAACTTTTCTGCTATAGTCATCAATAAAACTGACAAAATAATGCCAGCCTCCAAGAGATGCAGCTTTAGTAGTCCACCCATCAGAGTGGATTAATTCCAATGGCTTCTTACTCTCTTGAGCATGTCTAGGAAATGGTTTCCTTGCCTGTTTTCCAAACTGACAGGCTTCACATACCTTATGCATTTCTGCAACCTTGAATTTTGGCAATCCTGCAACAATATTTTGGGCCTGCATTGATTTAAGTCGCTGTACATTAACATGACCAATGCGTTTATGCCAGATATCAATATCTGCAACTACACCGGTCCCATGTGCAAACATTGCTGCACTCAATTCAGACATGTCTGCATCCAACGTAAACATTCTGCCCTTCTTCTTTCCTTTTGCTATCAAGCAACCTTTATTTTTCATATCCTCAACAAAGCATCCATGAAGATTAAATCTGACCTGCAAGCCCTGCTCAACCATTTGACCAACAGAAATCAGATTCTTGGTGATATTCGGGACATGAAATACATCAGACAGGTATTTCTTTTTCCCATCCTGCATAGACAAAGGAATTTTTCCAATCTGCACAATAGGACGTGTAGTATCATCACCAGTCTCCACAAATCCTGGTTTTTCCATTTTCCTTGCATCCTCCATCCATTCTGCATGACCTGTCATGTGGTTTGATGCACCTGAGTCAACATACCATACATCGTTGCTTTCTTCTGCACTTGTCACAGAATTGTTCATGTGTTGCACCATAAACAAATGCTCATTTCTGTCATCACCCTGTCTACTAGAAGATGCATAATTCCCTTGTTGCAATTTCCCATTCACGATGTCATTCTGCTTTTTATAGCAGTCTTTAGCCATATGACCCATTTTACCACAGTAGTAGCATTCAACATTGTTGTTTGCATTTTGGCCTCTTTGCCATCCACCACGACCTCTTTGGCTCCTCCTGCCTCTAGAGTTACCACGTCCTCCTCCATAGGACTGGTTTTCTTGAGTTTGCTGCATATTCTGATTTCTACCACAGCCTCCAAATCGGCCTCCTCTACCTCTGCCTCTACCTCTTCCAGCATTTGAGTAGAAGACAGCTTCTTTTGAAGTTCCTCCTGAAGAAGATGCACCACCATTTCTCTGCTCCTCAGAAATTAGAAGAGAAATTAACTCCTCAAAATCAGGAAATCTTTCACGAACTGAAATGGATGTCCGAAACTGTGCATAATCCTTTCCTAGACCATTCAAGGTCACAGAAACTAAATCATCATCTTCCACTGGCGACCCAATGGAAGCAAGTGCATCTGCAATCTTCTTCACCTTCATGTGGTAGTCATTGATGCTCATACTTTCTCTTTGCACATTATGCAACTCTTGCTTGAGCTGCATTTTCCTGGCTTGCGTATTTGTGCTATACATTTTTGACAAAGTATCCCATGCCTCCTTTGGCGTACTTGCATCCTGAATATGCACAATCATAGAGTCTGAAATACTGATAGACAGCCAGTACATAACTTTCCTGGCTCTCTCATGCCATGCTTTAAATGCCTGCATTTGCTGTTGATTGGGAACATCAGGAAGAACTGGTTCTTCTTCATTTCCTGCAACAAATTCCCAATATCCTTTTCCCATAAGGAAATTCGTCATTCTAAACTTCCATGCCTGGAAGTTGTTCTTGTCAAGCTTTTCAGTTACAATCTGTGAAAGAGAATCAGACGCCATTACAGAACACTGCAAAAAATTCTGTCACTACAAAAAACTCAGCTTCACCCTCACAAGGGCAAATCTGCAAAACTGGTGAAAGTGGTATTTGACCACACAGTCACTTCCTAGTGATGATTTTGCATAAACAGGAACCAAGGATGATTCTGAAACTCCCAATGTCTCTGCGCACAAGCATACGATGCAATTTCTACAGTAACTTTTCACCGACCTGTAGAACAGTGGTCGCACAGCATAAAATAGGGTCTTTTCCTGAGTGCGTGCAGAAAACTTCCGCCTCCAAAACAGGCCCCGAAATGGCCTCAAATAAAAAAAACAGGGTTGCCTAGGGCTAAAGCCCTGTCCCGCAGCATATACTGCCCTCTTGCTTCACCGCAAAGGGCGTCTCAACTTGAGACAATGCACTCTTGCAATTTCCGGCTGCGCTACCTGCAGAGATCTGCTCCCAAAACAGAAAATGAAAGTAACACTGCTCCTCTTACCAGAACACCGCGAGCTTGGCTTGCTTTCTTGAACTCCTTACCACAAACAAGGCTCTGATACCATGTCAAGATTGTGGGAGAGAAGGAAGGAGTCTCACTTGTAGCTTTCTTGCTTGCACAATGGGGGAACACACACAGAGATGGAGGCTGAAAACAGTTTTCCTCTTCTTAGTTGTTTTAGCCAAAAGAACTCTCTTACAAAGAAATAGAAGAACCCTATATATGGGTCTCAAAACCAAACTCAAATAACTAAGGTGGCATACTAACTGAGCCACGAACTAGAGTAGATAAGGATAGCTGTCATCTAGCTATTATTCATGGGCGGTGTACCAACCGTATCTGCAAGTCGGTGACATAAATGCACAACGGTTACCCTGGCATATCACGAGTGGAGCTCGATATCTCAACACTCTAAGGGTGAGAGGATGTAAAACCCCTACACCCATGTAGGAACCCCCGCCCAAAAAATGAATAAGAATAATTGAAAAAAAGAATTCCCTCCCCCCTACTGTCGCCGGCAAGGGGGAAAGGGAGAGGACGACATGGAATAGGGAGAGGAGTCGTCAATGATGTCATTGAGGAAAGGGAGGCAATGATGACACTGATAAGGAAGAGGACAATGATGATTACGATGACAAAGAGGAAGAAAATGACAACATCGATAACGGGAAGGCCATAAGCCTACCACCCCTCCCTAGCAGTCCGCAAGACAATGCAGTCCAACAGGTAGTGGGTGGGGGAGACCACCACCACCACCACCATTCCACCTCCTCTCCATGTCTCCCCTCCAATAAAAACCCCCTTCACTATTATAAACCCCCCCTCCCCCCAATCTCAATGTAGGAGGGGGGGCCCTAGATGAACAACGCGCTAGATAAAGGGAGAGAGAGGGTGAGAGAGAGAGAGAGAGAGAGAGAGAGAGAGAGAGAGAGAGAGAGAGAGAGAGAGAGAGAGAGAGAGAGAGAGAGAGAGAGAGAGAGAGAGTCTCTGAAGGATCTCCTTCTCTTTCCCTTTCTTAGAGTGTGGCCACACGCATTTTCTCTTTTCCTTTTTCCCGAGCTCATCTCCTAACCCGCAAGTCGATTGCCCCTCTTCTCAAGAAAGTGGCTACCGAGGTCTTGTGTGAATCATGTCTAAGGGAGACGAAGATTGAGAATGACTCCCAAGTGGAAAATTTCACGCATGGATGGCAATCCCTCAATGAGCAACAGAGCCTTGGGTGAGGGCATCACTGCCAAGCCAACTGCGGTACCTTTCGTAAGTAATGTATTTCTAAATTGATGGATGCTTACTTGATTTCCGCATGAGATACGCTATGGCCATACTATGCCGCACGAGAATAGGACACTAAAAAGGATAAATTTCATCTCAAGTATTCGAAGATGGAGTTTGCGAAGTGCATGTATCAAGAGAAGTAGATTGCTTCATGTTGTTATGCGTTAAATTCCATGCATAGCATAAGTTGCATATAAGATTCTAAAGTATCAAGCATTTAAGTTTTTGGTTGGTCTTTACCTAGGAAAATATTGTTTAAGGTTCGAAATGCCAATAGACGGTATATGCATGGGGAAAGTTTATATGAAACATACATCAATGGCACATGAAATGATATTGCATTAAAGTCTTGCATCCATTCCTATGAAGGTTTCGCAATTTAAATAACGGTTTAAAAAGTTTACCTTGTGCTGCCAAACCGTGAATCGAGTACAACTTGCACAATAAATTCAAGAATTATTTTACATTGAAAGATGGTCTTGCATTTTATAGGAGTTACAAATTTGTCTCCCATTCCTTGCCTTGGGAGAAAGGAAGATAAGGCCAAGTTAAAAGTTCCCCATATAGTATTGCGCTAGGGAAAGGCTAAAAGATAAATGTCACTTAGAGAAGAGGCATAAATGCTCTTGCCAAATTGATTATCTTGCATTGAAATGATAGGACTTACATCTTGTACAATGTTTGAAACCTTAACATATGCCTTAGCCAAGTGTTAAGTAAAATTTTGCATGGTATTGCTCCTTCATCCCAAGGGGAAGAGAAAATATGTGATGGAAGGGTTATCATGATTATTCTTGCAATGTTTGGAAAAGAGTACCATTGTTTTGTTGGTTGATCGAATAACATCCTAAATGCTTTCACATTCAACTAAATGTTGGATTGTGGTTTGGATGATTATTCTAAGTGCTTGTGATTGATGGTAAATGCATGGCAGGGGTTTGTGATGACAAGTTGCCATGGAAATAAAGGAATGTTTTCTTGGAAAATGATATTAGGACCGAATGCTTTGTTTGTGCTTGATTCTTAACTAGATTAATTAAGGAAGGATATTTTGCATGGGTGGATCATTTCTAAGATTGCAACACAGATCAACCTGAAAAGGGCACTTCTCGATTCATGGGCCAAAGGTCGAGTGGTGAAAAGGCCAACCACGGAAATTGTGTCTCACTCCTAGGCTACTTGGGATCAAGTGCAGCTTTGGACATCCCTTGCCTAGTCCAAAATGGAGTTGAGGACTACCCTGAGCCCAATGTTTGTGGTGTTGGAAGATCCTAATCTAGATAAAGGATGGAATTTATGATGCCATGTGATTTGGACCGGGAACTTGTGCAAGGAGGAAGGGATGCATAATCTCTCTTATATAGGCAGGAGACAAAGATTAACTTGAAGATAAGTTAAGGAACTTGTTTATCAAAAGGACTGCTTGCTCTATGTTCGTGTTAGTACTAATAATTACGCGAACAAACCCTGTTCCCTAAAAGGCTTAGTTAAGTAAGCTAATTCTAAATGTCACACATAAATGTGATAGGACCTAATTAAATAACTAAAGAACACCTATTGAGGGAAGCGGGTGGGCGAAACCCCCAACGGGTCTGTGTCCTACAGGAGGGTGGTCCTAGAGAACTAGGAAGCTTCTCAGAAGGTTTTATCAATGACTGACCCTTGGTAATTGTTAGGTTAGAACCACGATTCATGCTATTTTAGGGGACCAAAATGGGACTATGCCCCATGGGTAGAGAGGTTGAGTGGCGTATCACTCTTGTTTCCCATTCTCTTTGAACCAAGTGCGAAATTGTAATGTACCCGCCTATCGGCTGCCCAAGCATGTTTTAGCAGTCCATCGAGAAATGAATCTAATTGTCACCTCCCGGCACTCCCATGGAATGTGTCGGGGTTTTTTGCCTAGGGTTTCGCACGTCTGCCTCACAAGGAAACGTTTGCGGCCACGAATCCACTAGGATCGACCTGAAATCTGGGTTCCTAGGGTTAAGGTCTCTTCATAGCATTCTAGCATCGGGTTTTGGACATCCTACTTTATGTAGAGATACCCAATCCAAAGTAGATCTTTACCGTGCTTCGTTTAAAGAGAATGGAAAACGAGAGGAATGCACCGCTCAACCTCTCTGCCCATAGGACATAGTCCATTCCGGTCCCCTAAAATGGCATGAAATCGGGTTCTAACCTAACAATACCGAAAGGTCAATCGACAATAAAACCTTATGAGAAGCCTCCCAATTCTCTGGAACCACCCTGTCGTAGGACAGACCCGTCGGGGTTCTGCCCACCCGCTTCCCTTGATAGCTTTAGTTTTCTAATTAGGTCCTATCACATTTATGTGTGACATTCAAAATCAGCTTCATTAATTAAGCCTTTTAGGGAATAGGGTTTGTTCGTGTAACTTATAGCACAAACACAAAAACAGTGCAAGAAATCCTTTTAACAAACAAGTTCCTTAACTTATCTTTGTCTCCTGCCCATACAGGAGAATTATGTATCCCTTCTGTCCAACAGAAGTACTTGGTCCAAATCACATGGCACCATAATTTCAATCCCTTATCTAGAATAGGATCTTCCAACGCCTCAGACGTTGGGCTCACAGTAGTCCACAACTCCGTTCTGGTCACCTTGACCACTAGAAACCCAAATTTCAAGTCGATCCGTCGGGTTCGGCCGCGAACATTCCATTGCGAGGCAGACTCAAGAACCCTAGGCGACAAATCTCGTACCATTCCATGGAAGTGCCAGGGAGCCTCGGTTAGATTCATTTCTCGATTGTTGTGGACAGCTAAAAACATGCCTGGACGGCCAATAGACAGGCAGAGCACGCTACATTTTTATTCAAATCTAAGGGGAGGAAGATGATCTATTAAGTTTTCTAATAGAAAATAATTAGAAAATTTTGCAATTGGATTTATGTGTCTATCCTAGAGTGATCTGCACCCTGTCCACATTGACCTCAATGCACAAAAATGGCTATAACTTTTAGACCATAGCTCCAATTGGAGACATTTTTTATTCAAATAAGAGGGAACAAATCCTCTTTGAGATAAGTTATGGGGTTCGCTCCCAATTGTAATACAATTTTTTTTGTAATTGGATGTTTGTGACTATCCCTGAGTGACTGTGACTAAAACACTGTTTGTTTCTTTTTCCAAATGCACTGTAGGTATGGCTCATAGGCTGAGGGCATGAGCTTTATCATAAAAAACATCGTGGGAATATTGAGCATAATCCCAAGTACATTTATATCTTCATTTTCTCTATCATCACTACATAAGTGGATCTTAATGCAATATATCTTTGACTGCATACATGTCAAATGTCATACATGAGTGCCATGAGCACTCAAAGGGTATCCAAAAGGGGGTATTTCATAAGAACTAGGGTGGCCATGGGGTGTACCTATACCTACATATCAATATTAGGATTTTGATCACCGGGAGGTGGGCAAAGTTTCCCCCATGCCGAGTTGTGCATTCCCTCAGGGTCTTAAGTGGTAAGTGAGAGTCACCTCTCTTTTGGCTTACCACCTCGCCTGGCATCGATCTTTTTCCTTAGCCGGAGTATACATGGCAGACATTTTTACTTAAGTAATCAAGATGAGATGCAAGGATGAAACAAGAGCTTGGGTTGGGCTTACCTTGGTAGTCCAGTGACTCATTAGATGCTACTCACCCTTTTTACAATGGCTTACTATCCACTTGGGATTAATCCAAAGCATATAAGATTGGGAAAGAGTTAATGTCAACATAATCAATTGATTTAGAGTTAATCATAATGTGTTGGAAAGAAAATGGATCATTGATTTTGAGGGAGTACATTCATACAATGAAAGATTGAACTAATAGAGCATATGCAACCGTAATTTCTCCAACAAAAGGAATTAAGCTCAACAAGTGGATTAAGATGAGATATCAAGATTGGATTGACATATCTCTTAGTGTTTGGGAAAGATAGATAAAATATGATCCATCATGATGCCACTTTCTTCATCAAGTCAACCCAATGGATTGGAGCACTCTAATGGATGAATCCTTCAAGGGAGAAAATGTTTCCTTTGATGGTAGGGACTCTTTTGTTTGTTCCTGAGCTTGAACTTCAAGAATGAAAAGCTTCAAATGGAGATTTCATGGCTTCCCGCAAGGATCCTTCGCATGTTAATCTTCATGTTTTCAATCTAGGAGAATTGAGGGCAAGAGGGATAAAGGAGGTCTTGGGGGCTAGTATTGAAGAGGTTTGAGAGCTCGGGTTGAGCTTTAATGGCTGCGTCAAATAGTTCACTACTATGCACTAGGGTTTTCAATATGTGGAAGATAAAATTCCAGAGGAAGGAGGATAAGGTCTTTCTTAGGAGCTTCATTTTTCCAAAGGATTATGGAAGCCATGGGAGAGGCTAGTTACTATTGAAGAGGGGCAGGAAGAGAGCAGGGGTAGCAATGCAATTTATGCCACAAATTGTGGGCTGCTACCTAGTGGTTACATATGGCCCTTCGGAGCATATAGGCTACTCTATCTACATATTGGAGATGTGGGGGGATCAAGCTTAAGTACTGGGTGATGTCTTGGAGGAATCTAGAGCAAGATCTTGGGGTTTCTTGGAGTTGGCATCCATGGCAGCTTGCAAGAGAATAGAGAGAGGGTGGCCGAAAGCCAACAAAATTTTCTAGGGTTTTTTCACTCTTCTAACTCTTGAATCTCCAACTTTGATCCTAGGATCCCTAAAAGTTGCATGAAAAGAAGTGATGACTTGCTAAATTAACCATTTTACCTCCAGGTATATCTGAATTCCCAACTATAGCTCCTACTTGTTTCAAAAAGATGTAGCTAGTTGTGGTCCTTCCTATTGTACTTATACTTGTGACTTGAGTAACTCGAATTTCAGATTTGAAAAGCGGACTAGATGGAGAAAGAGAAAAGAAAAAAAGGACCAAAGATTGGTGCTCTAATACCACTTGTAATTAATGAAGTTGAGAGGAGAATGAGCTGGAGAGAGAGGAAGAGAGAAGAGAGAAGAAGAAGGACTAGAAATAGAGAGAGAAAGATAGGAAAGAGGGGAGAAAGAGGGAGGAAGCCATGGAAGCTGAAGATGAAGGTGAAAAATATGTTTTTAATCATAAGTGGATACTCTAGACTTGGTCTCTTACACCATATATATCCCATTCAATGTGATTGGGTGTCTAACCCCTAGGTCCAGTGCATCCTGCTCAAGTTACAATTGTGTGTTTGCACAAAAGTCCTTGTCCCCTCATGGATGGATTTATAATTACACACTAAATCTCCCCTAAGGTAGTCGCGAGAAACCTTCACCGAGGGGCTATTTAATTATGCTAGAGGTTAGGAATACCCCCAAATATAAGAGGTCTCTCTGTAGGGAGGATGTTAGGCTAGGAGGCAACAAGGGTGCTAGGGGCTTCAATGGGTCCATCCTATAGATGGGTGGTCTAGATGAGTCAAGAGTTTTCCTTTGGGGCACTAGATTTAGGAAGTGGCTGAATGTGTGACTACCTAAACTTGTATTATTAGACCCTAATCGATGTTGTTTTAGGGGATTAGAGTCGAGACTATACCCTATGGATACAGGGGTTGATAAAATTTCTCCCCCTCATTTCTCACTCCCTATGAACAAAGTGTGGCATTGATCTTCTTTGGTTTAAGTTAACTTATGAATACAATGGCTCAAGGACTAACGCTAGTTAAGCTAATAGGTGACCTTAGAATTGAATTAGGAACCCAGATTCAAGTCAATCCTTATGGGTTATGGCTAGAACCTTCCATTGTGGAGTGGACTTGAGAGAGCCTAGGTGATAATGAGTACCATGTGGTTTCACTTAGGATAATCTCTTGATGGGTCACTCAATCATGTCACTAAGGGGTCCTTAGTTGTGCACTTTACACAAGGTTCTATAATTCCAACAAAGAATATCATAGCATGGGCAAGGGTAAAGCTTGATACTTGCATCCATGAAAATGAAGCAGGGAAGAACCCTCCTGGAGTAGCTTGATAAAAGCACCACCATCTACCTCTAGGGTTTAAGTATAACCTCTCCACCTATCGTGTGCAAGAGAAGATGGACCTATTGATCGATCCACTAACAATTTTCACCCAAGTAGTGGAGGAGATATTTGCCCCACACAAATCAAAGCAAGAGGCCCTCAAATTCTTGGTCAAGTCCCTCTACCTATAGAGACAAAGACATTCAACGTCTTGAAGAAGGCATCTTCTCTATTCTTCTTGTCTTCTTCTATTACTATTGCTTCATTTCATATCCTTTAGGACTTACTCTTCATTGAGGCCAAACATGTTTCCCACCAGCCCAAGCCTATGAAGGTGGTGTGTGGAAACCACTTTACTCTCCTCTTTCTGTTGCCTGCTTTGGTTGAACCTCACCTACTTGCTTCATCAATGGGTGGCAAACACCCCCCATTATCATCCTGAGACAAGAACCACTTTAGATCCCATCACCAACACCATCGAGAACCCCATGGAGAACACAAAAGGACAAGGACTCAAAAAGGAGGTCTCACCTACAATGGAGAACACCAAATACTAAGTCCTCAAAAAGGAGGATTCCCTAGAGAATGCCCCTAACCAGCATGCCACCACCAAAGATCCCCCCCACCAAGAGATCTCGCACCTTGCTTCACCCAATAAGTCCACTTCCACCGCCAACCTCTCCAACAATATTTCCCTCCTCAAGTCAAAGGGCCAAAAGCGACAAAGGGAGGAGGACCCACAATAAGAGAACGAGTCCCCTTGGCCACAAGCTAGTGACTTCCACAGGATGGACTATCACCGCCCTTACTACCTAGCCTCTCCCTTGCTGCCACTAAACCCTCACCACTTGTCCTCATCCTGATCAAGTTTAGCTAGAAAATGGTGCATTTGTCATCAAAATTCATTAATGAATTCTTGACTTGACAGTAGCACCAACAACAAGATCTCACCATGCATGTCAATCGCCTCAAGCAGGCAAACATCAACCTCTTTGAGCAGCTTCCCCACAAAGACATTGCCCTCTGTAATCAACAGTAATGAATAGAGGCTTGTCAACATCCCTAGTTTTCCTTTTCCGAAGATGTTTTGAGCCGAGCCCAATAGAGCAAGAGAGAGAGAATTCTTTTCTCCAGGTATTCTATAGCTAGAGGAGAGAACTTGGACAGTGTGACCCCACTCTCCCTAGAGATCATTGAAGAACTCTAGCAAGATTATAAGAGGGACTGGATCAACCATTGAGAGAAGCTAAAACACAAAATCCATGCCACCATGAGGGACTCTTAATCTAAGCTCCCACCTCTACATGACAAGCTAGATTGGTCAGACTTTGATGCCAAGTCTACCCCTCTTGCCTAACCACAAATCATTGTGGCCTCATCTCCACCCCACTAGTAAAGTGAGAGCATCCCCACTGACTCCATCCCAACACACTTCATCTCTAGCTTGGTGGCCAAATTAAAACTTGTCACTCGGCCACTTTCTAGATCCTAATGGATCATCTGGCTAGGGAGTTGGGGACCTAACGAAAAGTGTCCCATGCCCACTAATAAAGGGAAGTAGATCACCATAAGGGGCATGTCAATACCTTGAGTAAGGAGGTCACTTCACTGTAACATACCTGCCCTTGATTATGTGACAAATAACGTTTTAGTAGTTGCCCAAAGTTTACCTCTCAGCCATCGCCATCTGTAATCGAACCAAAATGATCAGATTTTGTCGGCTAGTTACTACCCCGCAGGGGAAGCGTCCTGTTGTTACCTATAGAAGACCGACTTGAAGGTCCCTAATTGACCTAACAATCACCTATCAACAACTAGCTCACATCCAAAGGTGTCCTTCGAGAGGTTTCTTGTCCGGAAGGAGCGACTGCCATTACCCTTGGTTCATGGAGTACAACACTTTTTTCCAGTAGCAAACTAAGGATTTATGAAATCCCTCGTAGTGCTCTGGCACAACTGCCATACCTTTCTCCTAAGATAATTTACAGTTCGGGTTCTAAGACCAAACCCTAGGTAAGTCAGCGAATCAGACCCTCCTAGAGTTTCTTCCTAGCACTTGATTTTGGGCAAACCTCTCAACTAACTAAGACCTCCTTGCCATAGGACTAGATTTGTCAGGAATCCATCCACCTGCTTCCCTCTATGGAAGTTCTTAGTTATCTAATTTAATTACCTACCACATTACGTGAAACATATAAAAATAGCTTTATTAATTAAAAAGAATCCTTTTATCCATAGTTGTTTGTTTGCGTACTTTACTCACCAACATACAATCAAAATAAAACAAATTCATTGATTATGTTCCATAATGTGTGTTCTCCTGCCCATATAGGAGAAAAATTACAATTTCACATGCTATCTCATCTGTCGCATCTGCATGTCTCCAAGATCAAATCCACCTATAGCTAGCATTTTTACGTGTCCCAAGTAGAACTTGGGCCTTACAGGGGACCAAGTAGTTCCTAGGTGCGTAAAGGATTTACTAGCTAGAGCCCCCTAGCACCCTAACCACCTCCTACTTAATGCGATCCCTGTTGGGATACCTCTCACCATCGGAGTCGGTCCATATGCTTCCGCAGTGGTAAAAACATCCCCTCTTGGTATGGGGATTCAGCACCTATCCTTGGGGGAGGTATAGGGCTCCTCAATTTTTATCTATTCCAATACTTTCAAGTGATGATTAATCTAGTAGCAATCGATACTTTAATTTCACATAATGAACTCTTCCCCTTAGAATTTAACTAAGGATATCTAGATTTTGGGATCTCTAACTTCCCAGTTTAAGGTTTATTCTTATAACCAAGTTTCTTGGCCTTAAGTCTGTTTCTTTAACTTAGGTTTATTTTTTGTTTTTTTTAAATCTTCTATCAAAGCTTCTAGATTAAAACTATATCCTTCGCTAGTTTCTTCAGGGTTTCATTCTTAGTAAATTTGTCTTGAATTCACTAGTCTTCTTTTCTATGGGGTTAACATTAAAATTCCTCACGATTTCTCTTGAGTTCTAGGTTTTCATAGTTCCCCTAATAGTTTCTAACCTATAAGATGTTCTAATAATTTAACAAGTGAATACTCTAAGTCGCAGTATTTCTCAAGAGACTTATCTTATTTCTATTGAATTTGGATATAAATTTTTAGAAAAACATGTGGTATCACGATTGATAAAGGGTTGTTATCCGTGCCTGTGATTCTGTTAGTGACTCCCGTGCTCACAACTCCAATTGTTGCTTCCACGTTCGTAGGGTCATTCGGGATTTCTGCTTTTGAATTCTTTTTCTTTGGGGCCATGATAGAAATATGATTTGTAGAAGAAGAAGAACACGTCAGTAATACCGATTGGCAAAGGTGTAAGACTCTCAATTATGATGATGGTTATTGTGGTATTCAACGATGTAGGCCTCACGGATCGTTCTTCTTGCCTCGTGGAGAGTAATACTTCTCTCTAGAGATCTAGTAGACGAAATAGGGACAAGAGAAGAGGTATGACTTCTAAATGGACTGATAGAACAAGATAAAGTTATTCAGTGTCTTCTCTTCTTGGATTAGAGTAGAAGAGGATGAGAGACCTTCTACGTATCCCCTTCCTTGGGTTGAATGGAATGATGTATTTTCATCTCATGGAATAGAGTCTCCTCCTTCTCGATCAGCATCTTTCCCTCATCAAGATTGCTCTTGTTCCCTCTTCGTGGCCATCCCCAAGCCCTCAATTTATAGTTTTGTAGGGGGTATAAAAGAGAGGACGGTTGCTTTTTAGTGTTTTTTGATGACATCATCGATGACGAAGAGAGAATGCTTTCTTTTAGCACTCTTGATGACATCATTGATGACATTAGAGAGAGAACATTTTTTTAGTGCGAAGATAAAAATTTACGAATCTATGGGCGAGTACCGTGTGGCGCGTCATCGGGTGGCCGTCACTCTAAGGCTTATGACTAAGGCGGCTACAAAGGCATAGACCTTGGCATCTTGGCCTTGGCATACTTGGCAATATAGAGCTGGAAATGGGGTCATCTGAATGCTCTGATGATAGGACACATTGTAAGAAAATTCCAGCAAAGGTAGATATTGTATCCACCGTCTAGGTTCTTTGCAACAATATGCCCTAAGTATGTCTTCAATGACCTGATTTACATGCTCGGTGTGCCCATCAGTTTGAGAGTGATAAGATGTACTAAAACAAAACTGTGTACTAAGAGCTTCAAATAATCCCTTCCAAAAATGCAAAGTGAATAGAGAATCAAGATCGCTGATAATTCTTTTTGGCAGTCCATGAATTCTAAAGATTTCTTTGACAAATAACATGGCAATATCTGAGGCTTTGTAGCTAGTTTTGACTGGAAAAAGGTGGGTAACCTTATCAACATGTCCACAATTACCATGATCGAGTTGTATCCTCCTTGAACTGAGGGTATCCTCCTTGAACTGAGGGTAACTCAAGCATTCGGTTACGTATTTATGTACGTCACTTTTGATCTTTTCCCAATGATAGCTTTTTCTAATAGCATTGAGAGTTTTGGCATAGCCAAGATGTCCTGAAAATGGGGAATCATGAGCTTCCCATAGTATCTTCTTCTTAAGTTCTTGACTTGAAGGAATACATAATCTTGTCCTAAAGTAGACAAGTCCTTTGTCAACAGAGAAGTTAAGAGACTTTGTCTTAAGATTAGAATTTTGTTCTTTATTCTGAATTTCCTTTAGCATTTGCTGATATTTGGGATCATCTTTCGCCTTCTCCTTGACTAGCTCGACGATGGGATTGCTAGGCATTGATATCATTATAGCTAGTGTTTTAGCTCTAAGAGGTTCTTCTGAGATAAGTGCATTGATAAATGATTTGCGCCTTAAAGCATTTACAATTACATTCTCTTTGCCTGGTCTATATTTGATCTCAAAATCATACTCTTGCAAGACTTCGATCCATCGACGTTGCCTCATATTTAGATTTGGTTGAGTGAAGATCCATTTAAGACATTTATGGTCGATTACCAAAGATAATTTCTTCTCGAGTAGATAATGTCTCCATAACTTAAGAGCGTGGATAATTGCAAGTAATTCCAAGTCATGTGAGTAGCCTAATTTCTCTCATGAGTCTTCAATTTTCTAGAGGAATATGCTACTACACGTCCTTCTTACATGAGTATGCATCCCAAAGCAAGAGAGCTTGCATCGGTCACCACTTCGAATTCTTTGCTAAGATTGGGTAGTTTGAGGATCGGAGCTGTGACTAAATTTAGCTTGAGCCTGTCAAAGCTGGACTATTAAACTTGGGTCCATTTAATGGCAACTTGTTTCTTAAGTAGGTCAGTGAGGGGTGCAACAATCAAGGCATAATTCTTGATAAAGACTTGATACCATCCTATTAAACCCAAAAAGTCAATGGATGTGCCTCGTAAGGTTTTGCGACATTTTCCGATTGTTCCACGTATTCAACTTATGTTCAAGTGTAAGTCTATTGGAAAGCTCATGTCATGGCATGCTAGTCATCATTCAAGTGATGGAAAATGGAGGATCCCTGCAGACACACCGGCATGGCAACATATAGATAATTTGTGGCCTGTTTTCAAAGAAGAGCCAAGAAATTTGAGATTTGGTTTAGGTATGGATGGAATCAATCCATTTGGCATCAAAAGCACATCATACAGTGTATGGCCCGTGGTATTGGTGAACTATAATATTCCTCCATCCATGGTAATTAAAAAGGGACATGTAATATTGTCCCTTCTGATTCCTGGAAAGCACAAGGTAAAAAACATGGACATTTACTTAGAGCCTTTGATTGAAGAGTTAGAAATGTTATGGGAAGGTATTGAGGTGCAAGATACAAGCGCATCTGCATCCTCTAGAGATTTCACGTTGAAGGCCATGTTGTTGTGGACCATGCATGACTTTCCAGGATACGGAGAGTGTTCAGGTACATGTATATAACTCTATATTTGAAATTCAAGACTTGAATAAATTGCATTTTATTAGTTCACTTGTTTGTTCAGGTTTAGCCACATCAGGATATCATGCATGTCCTATTTGCGGTCCCTCTCTAGTTTCCTCTAGGCCGGCACGTTTAAAGAAGGTTATTTATGACAATCATCATTTATTTCTTTCTATTGACCATCCCAAATATGTTCTCCCTACTAATGGAATGACTCCACATTCTCTAACCATTCGAGATTGGAAGGAGAGATGGATTAATGCCGACAACCACCCTCCACTCGGCATGAGTCGGTAGGAAGTGCATTTCTCTCGATTGACTTTAAAGTATTTAGCATGATGAATTGTTTACATAATATTTTGTTTGTTTGTTAGGTTCTCTATATTTTTTCGTCTTTCGTATTGGACTGAACTCAAGATCAATCACCTATTGGACCCCATGCACATATTCAAAAATGTTGTATCTACATTATAGGATCACTTCTCGACAGGGGCTCGTGATTCAGTCAATGTAAGGGAGGATCTACGTAACATTGGTCGCATGAGACGAGCTTGGCCACGCATTGGACCCAGAGGAAAGATTGAGCTACCCCATGCACCTTGGATGTTGTCAAAGAAAGAGGAAAAAATAGTGAAGGAAAAAATATGTAGCTTTCGAACATCCATAGGATGTATGAGATGTCTCAAGGGCACCTTCATAAAGAAAAAGAAAAGAGGTGTGGAGCAACTATCTGGTTTGAAGTCCCACAATTGGCACAAAATGATTCAAGTAAGGGTATCTCTAACCATGAATATAGTAATTAGTGGAGACTTAACTATGTGTAAACTTTGGGGTATGATGACTTTTTCCTCAACTAATCATTTGATCTATGAATATTGTTTACATTCAGTTCGTACTTCCTACTAGCATATCCCATTGTGTATCCAAAGATGTACGTGATATCATTTACAAGATGGGAGAGCTTGTGAGGTGTGTATACATTGTATTTTTTCATTATGTATCTTTGAATTGTTACACAAAAATAAACAATTGTCAAATACATCCTGACAGATACATGAGCTGGAAGGAAATTGATCCAAACACATTGCAAGATGCTCGAGTATTATTTGTTGAGGTGGTTTGTTTGGTGGAGGAAATTTTTCCTCGATCCATTTTGACTACTCAATTACATTTACTCGTATATTTGATTGATGAGATCACACTTTGTGGGGTGGTTCATGCAAGGTGGATGTTTTTTCCTGAGCGCTTCATGAAAACCTTGAAAGATTTTGTGAGGCAAAAAGCACGGCCTGAGGAAAGCATGACTAAGGGTTGGTTAGTGCAATCATCCCTTGTTTATATCACTGAATATCTTGCTGAAGTGGACCCCTCTCAACCACGACTATGAAAAGACAATGAAGAATTGAGGATAACCTCTATAATACCTCAAGGAAAATGAATGAGTAAAGTGCTAACAAAAGAAGAACTTCGTAAGTTAAATAGTTTTTGTGTGCTCAATAGTGATGTAATGAGTAAATGGGTGACACTATAATGAAGCAAGGATAAGAAGAAAAAGCGAAAGACAAGCATTTCGCACCAGATATGGCCATAATGTCTCATTTTCAGATCATCTAAATGCGCTCCCACGTCATATTGATATAGATTGGTTACATGAGGAAATGGAGAGAATGGAAAAAGAGGAGAAAATTAATATATCTCAAGAAAAGTGGGAATACGCACGAGGTTGCTTATCAAAGGTGAGACATACTATCAATTAATTTGTTTCTAGTTATATTTTATATAATAAATTGACATGTTTGATCTTAATCTTTTACTTCTAGTGCACATTATTCAATGCTATTTGGTGTGAGGGTAAACATCTTCGAACTCAACGTATAGATGAAAAGAGAAATACCCAAGATTGTGGTGTCCTTGCTCACTTCGAGGATGCCAATGGTACCATGGAAGGTTATTGTGGCTTGATCCAAGATATTATGAAGCTTGACTTCAGACGATTCTTTATATATGTACTAGATGTGAAGTGGTTTAAAGAAGTGGTAACAAATGGTGAGCATTGCACAATCAGACATCATCCAAGTGGTTTTGTAATCATTGACTCTACAAAATTTCACCAAAACAAGAATGACACATTAGTACTATCTCAACAATGCGAGCAGGTATATATGTAAAAACTAAAATTTTTATATGTATACATGTGATATATATACACAATATAATAAGTATTTAAGTTTTTTGCTTTTGTTTTTCAAATACAGGTTGTGTATCATCCAATGGTGAAAAATAACCGATGGTGGTATGTCATCCCTATATCTAATAGTTCAAAACCAATATATGGTAATATTACCTACATAGAGAAAGCAGATGACAATCCAACAATTAATGATGATGTACATGATGACACCATAATGGATGATATGCGTGATATAGTACAAGATGAATCTCGCGAGGATGTTCAAGGAAACACAGAAGAGGACAATAATGTGGTTGATGATATTGATGAAGTTATTGAGCAATATAGCAACACATCTGATAGTGGGATAGACTTATTTGTTTCGTTACCTCTTGGTAACATAGACCTAGAAGTAGATAGTTTAGCAAGGGCTAATCTCATTGAAGATGAGATGGATCATTCACTGTAACATACTTAATTCGCTTAATGATTCAATGTGTATTCTTAATTCTATGGAAAATATCATACGCACATGTGCATACTCAAGAATCAATAGTCAAGTTTAAAGCTATATTGAATTTTCCATAATAAAAAGGAAGTATTTTTTATCATCTTCAAGTAGAGAAATTACGAGATACATGCAATGCTTGCTACTAATTGTATAATAAGGTTTGTGTCGCTTGCCCCCAATTACTCATATCAGGCTTGTCAACTGGAGGAACTGCCATTCATTAGAGATCAATGTAAAAATAATTATTAACTCTGGTTTTTTTATTATATTAAGTCCAATTCCAGGTGGTTAAATAATTGCGCATCTAAAAACATATCTATATTCGCGTCTATTTGCGCAGATATATAGACACAAAATTCGTGTCTATTTACACACTCTTTTACATGCACATATAGACGCAATGATAGACGCGCCCGACTTTGTGCGTCTAACATACGCGTCTATGCCTCGTTTCTGTTGTGGTGTCTATCATCAAGATATCTCTGAGATGATGCATGTGCTCAAGCTTGTCTCAACCCTCTATTTATGGGGGAGGAGCTTGAAAATATTTTTTCCACTCTATCTCTATGTACATGGAAGAAAGTTTTTCCCTCCCATTGAGATGGCTTTTAGATTGAGGTTCAACATGTCCTTTAATTTTCTTATATGAATTTCTAACTTGTCTTTGAGACCAAGATTTAGTTTGTGCTCAAGCTTGTAGAAATCCTTTATTTTTGGAGGAGGAACTTTGCAAGTTAGATTTATAGTTTTTCCTTTCTCTTTTAGATGTACTTAAGGAGAGATATTGAGCATGTAATTAAGCCTATAGTGACCTTCTTTGTTTGATATGACTTTGAGGTGCCTTTGAGATAGAGGGGAGGGAAACTTGGCAAGAAAGTGGGATAGAGCTTGAGCATGTGCTCAAGCCTATATATACCCTCTCCACTTTTATGTAACTTTAATATCTATTTAAGATGGAGCTTGAGCACTTAATGCCTCTTATATAACATTATTTATATTGCTTGTACTTGCAGATTCTTGGTATGGAGAGAGGGAGCTTATGGAGTGTGTGAGCTAGCGCTCAACCATTGTACACTTACCATAGTGGATTCCTATTCTTGGTTATATCTTGTGCATTATCTCTTTCATCGATCTTGTGTCTTTCATTATTCCGTTGTGTGTTTTTCTCTTCTAACATGGTATCAAACATTACGGTTTGATTGAACAGAGACATGCTCAAATTGTGTGCAATAAATTTTTTGTTCCATCATTGATGTTTGCGTAAACTTGCATTGTGCTAGCTTGTGGACGAGTGGTTATAGGTCAATCCTACATTTGTGATAGCTATTTGCATGTCTTGTTGGCTTGTCCTTCTTGCTTGTCGATTTTGCATTTTGATCATTACTTTGATTGGTTGACTTGTGCCTTCTGACACTACACTGTGTGTCCAATCGTCTTCTGCGTGGGTATGGATGTTGACCTGCTGACGACAGATTGCATTTCACGTAGCATGGCAATGACCTGCATTTTGACCAACTTGCGTTGACGTTGACCTACATTGACGTGTTGTTGCGCAGATGATTTGCGTTTATTTACTGTTCGTCATTTCCACTGGCAGCTTGCTCTACTCTGACATTGTGTCTGCGTTGACAGGCCACACGTGTCACCTTGATCGATGCACTGCCACATAACACATGTTGTTGCTGCACACACGTCTGACGATTCTCCTCCGGGCTGTACGAGACGAGGAGCTCGCCACAGGGTCGGCGATAGCAGCATCAGCCATAAACTCTTGTACTCCACTGTGTTTGACATTGCTTTCATGGTGTTCT
Source organism: Lygodium microphyllum (assembly GCF_053477565.2). Classification (NCBI taxonomy): domain Eukaryota; kingdom Viridiplantae; phylum Streptophyta; class Polypodiopsida; order Schizaeales; family Lygodiaceae; genus Lygodium; species Lygodium microphyllum. Next base: position 87,824,955 of record NC_141153.1, on the reverse strand, counting down.
CTCCTGTGAGCAGAGTTTCTGTGTTCCATTATCTAGTTCTTACCTGCCGCCTGCTGCCCACATTTCCTCGTTGACTCGTCTTATTGGCTTTTAGCTTGCCGTCGGTTGTTGGCATGGTGGCCACCCTTTGCCTTCTATTACCTATGTCCTTGGAACATGCTATTGATGGTTGTTCATATGCATTGCACATCTTTTGCATTTTCCATATATTTTGACACTTTTAGCAAGCTATTCATACTCCCACTGCTACTCTCTCCTTATCAAGGTAGCGAGCAAGTATTTTTCAGTTCTCATTTCACTTCATTATATTGATCATCCTGATGAGCAAGTATTTTTCAGTTCTCATTTCACTTCATTATATTGATCATCCTGATGCCCTTGCAGTTATGAGATTCACAATCCTAACATATCTTATGGAGTTGTGGTTGAGTGTTCCTGTGCTCACTAGTGCTTTTCAGAGAAGGTGTTAGATTACTCCAATCTTTGCAGGCATCTCTACTTCTATCACGATGTGGCATAGTTGTGGTCATGTATATGAAGGTGAAGAGATGGAATGGAGTGGTGTAGTGTCACATGTGATGAGAAGGAATATACAAAAGATATGTTGCAACTTCGTGTGGTGTATATCATGGTTGTGCTTAATGGAGCAGGATATCACGTACACATCATCTTGGTTCACTTGGGGCCTACAAACTGAGCGAGTGGATGGTTCTTCTAAGCTCTGGTATATTGCACACCCTCACATGCTCCTGGTGAGAACAAGCAAGTGTGTGGGTGCAGAGAGGGCATGTTGATGCAATTTTGTTATTGGTGGATTTTATGTGTGTCATCAAGTTTACATCTTCTAGCAGTCCAAACCTTGGACAAGTGTATCGTACACCAAGTTCATATTGGGACGAGTGACATGAAGTGTTTGTGTAGTCTCATATGAGGGGGCCCAAAGGGCATGCTGGTGCTCTAGTGGAGGAATCTTGGTATCACGGTGAGCTATTCATAGAGCTTGTATGACTACAAGAGGTGCACGAGCACTAGATCAACTACTTTGTTTTTAGAGAGAGATTATGGCATTTAGACTTCTTCAAGGTGCTTTCTTACCAAGGGGGCTAGATCAACTAGTTTGTTTTTAGAGATGGATTATGGCATTTAGACTTCTTCTTCAAGGTGCTTTCTTACCAAGGTGCATCCAGCAAAGTGCATAATGCTAGAGTATCCATGGTGCATTTTGGGTATTCTTATTCATAGCTTGTTCACTTGTGCTCTAAGAGAGGGTGTTAGAAGAAGTGGTCATATCACAGGTTCAATTCACAAGCTCCCACTTCCTTATTTATGGGCACTTTCTTTGTCCTTTATTTTGTAATTGGCTAGCCTATTTTGTGGTAGGACAACTCCTTTATTTTTGTCTATAAAAGGAGGGAGTGTGGCCACTGTCCATTATCCATCACACATACTTGCATATTCTTGGTGTGGAGAGAGGGAGCTTGTGGAGTGTGTGAGCTGGCACTGAGCCATTGTACTATTGTCATAGTGGATTCCCATTATCAATTTGGAGCCCCAAGAGGAACACCAAAGAAAAGGGAATTCTCTTGCAAGAAAATCTATCTTGTAACATCAACAAGCTTGTTTATTATGTTTCATATGATCACAATGAAGAAAAGAACACCAGGCACAACAAATCTTCATACAGCATCATGTAGATCTCCCACGGATTTGATAGAATCAACCATATTCTTTAATATCTTCACAAAATCCATCCATATAACAAAGAAAGCAAAGGAATACACCATCTTTGAATGGAAATACATCACATAGTATTCATCTTCAATATCTTCATAGTCTTCTCTCTCAATCTCTCATATACAATCACTCTGTTTTAGTAGAATTGGCTATCTCTGACTCTCTCTCTCTCTCTCTCCATCAATAATACATCATATCCTTACTACAATCTCTCAAAAATCACTCTCAATAATCCTTCTTAGGTCGTGGATACCCCTTCCAAGAGGTATGTCTGATATGAAGAGTCACCAGAGCCACTACAGTGTCCTTTCATAGCTCACTACTATCACTTCACTCCAGTCTTCACTTGAGTCTTCAACAGCTACTTCTTTCACTTCTTTCAGCTCTTTTGCACTTGTATTCATCTCTTTCCAAGGCTAGAAAACTTTCCCAAGCTACACTCTCATCCATCAGAACACAGACAGAAGCATACAGAACAGTCACAGAACAGTACCAGAATAGCTACAGTACAGAACAGAACAGAAACAGAAGCTCTACAGAAGACCTACAGAAGGTTACAGAAGGTCATCAAAACCACATAACTCATACTCAAACCATTCCAAACTCTCACAAACCATTCAATAAGCTTTCACAATTTCTCAATCTTCATCAATCAATACCCCATCCCTCCTTACAGAAGACAATCTGAACAAAACAGAAAAAAACAGAAGCTATACAGAAGGTATACAGAACCAATCAGAACCTATCAGAACATCACAGAACCACTGATAAACATCATGAACTTCCAAAACACAATCAATATCATCCAAAACACTCTCAAACCACTTCCAAACCAATCAATCATCTCATAAAATCAACCATTCAACTCTCAAAAACAACAAAAATCAGCCAAAAAACAAGTCATTTCAACACTCAACATATCCCCACACTTAATAAGGAAGCGTCCTCGTGACCGAAGAAAAAGGGAATACAAGTTCATTCAAAAAGCTCAACTTTGATCTTCAATATCTCTTCAAAAACAATCCATCCAACCACGACCCCAACTTATAACATGTATCTGATATAAAAATACAACGAAAGGAAAACCCTTTATACATTAATACTTCTTATCAAACTAAAAATCACAACAAACTTGTAAAGGATATAAGAGGTTTCTTCTTCTTCATCTGCATCATCTTCAACTCTCCAACCACGACCCCATCACCACAATTCTTCAAAATGTAGCTCGCATGAAATCCAACCAATACGTTCTTTTTACATAAAGTAACTCACAACACAAACACTACACACAACACAACCATCTGAATGACTCCTCCAAAAAGAGAGATTTTCATTAAAAAGCATCCACCATACATTGGAAAGGGTATTAATGAAGATGATCCCGCTTGAAAGATTGATGATTTGGGAAACGATCCATAGACAAGGATTCATCTACAAATGTTTTGGGAGGATTTTGAAAAAACTGAAGACAGCACATCCTTTCCAAGAGGACAAGGTATCTGCTAGGCAAACAAAGGGCATGAAAATACAATATATCCAGTTGCTGGGAATCAATGCTCACATTGACATTCATGCACAACTTTGGAATAGGCTTGGAATCATTATGAGAGTGCCTATGCATATACGCCAAGTACCAAGCAAAGTGAGCAGTTAATCTCACTGAAGGATCTGCAGACTGTGAATACTGCTGAGCAAAATGAATATAATTCTGATAAGCTTGATTGGCAGCTGTCCATTCTCCTGGAATTATGGGCCAGTTTATCTGAGGTCTTGTAAGGGAATCATTCGAGCTCCATCCCCTTCTTCTAGAAATCTGATGATCAAACTCGTCATAGTCACTAACCAATTGAGGTGGTTGAGATATAGAAGTGTTAGGAGAGGGAAGTGGAATAAGGAAAAGTGGATGAAGAGAGGGGTAGGCAAAATCATAAAAGGAAGAATGATTTAAAGAAGGAGTGACAGAAATTTGTAGGGAATCAGTTAAGAAGGGTGTTAACTGATAAATAGGAAAGGTGGAAGGTACATGAATGGATGGAGAAGGACATGGTGGAGAAGGGGAAAATATTCCATCCTCAATAAAGGAGCATTATGTAAAAATGGAAATTTGAGGGAAAGATGAAGGTTGGAAAAGAAGGGGTAAAATGGTTGTGGAATTAGATTGACAAAGGGAAAGATATATATGATATTGCTGAGCCATTTGTTGGTAATACAGGAGGGTAGGAACAGAAGGTCCTAAGAGAGATCTTCTATGATAGGCATCAAAGAAGGTAGAATCAAACGGATTATGTTTTGAAAGATAAGCTAAGAGATCCACCCTCAGTTGATTAGTACTCTGGGCATAGGTAGGGGCTGTGTTCTGTCTTTGATTCAGGACCACAGAATCAATCATGGTATGCCAGGAATTATCAGGAAAATTAACCACTTTGGAGAAGTAACTCTGGAACATGTCAGCTATGCGCAACTCCAAATGGTTGACATACAAAACAGCTTGTAGAACCACGTCTCCCACATACCATGCCATATCCACCTCATCTGGAATTAACAAGTCTCTGCGTAGATACATGTATGACATCAACATGGTATCTGTCGTGACAGAATCTTCAAACACCATCCTGACCACCTCTGTCAGTAACTCAGCAGACCAAGCCCCACTCCATCCATCCTCAGGAATAGGTAAATCCATCGTGGAAAGCTTCATGTAGAAGGCCAACTTCTGTAAATGGTAGTGGACAAAGAAAGAATGGTCTGGAGGAACATATTCCTGAAACTGCTCAAATGTAGACCATAGCAAGTCCATTCTAGACTGCAATCTTTCCACTTTATCTTGGAATAGAGGACACAAGGTAGCATGTCTTTGAAGAGCAGCCAAATCCTGCTGTGAAAGAGAGGGGATCAAGGGAACATTAGGGCTTGGAGGAACAGACCGTGACTTTGCCAGTTGATCTTGCAACTGCTTGATTTGGGAGGCTTGTGATTCCACTGTGTCATTAGCAGTCTGTAAGGCTGAAAGTTTGTCATCTAAAAGAGTTTGGAACTCCTGTGCTTCTTTGGACATCCTCTCCTTCTCCGCTGAAAGACTAGTAACCTCTGATTGAGCCTCTAGTAACTGGATCTTCAAAGAAGAGATCTCATCTCTTTGGGTTGCAACCAGTTGGGTTTGTTGTTCCATCTACTTAAACAAATCTGCTAGGGTATCCTTAGCAGAGGCTAACTCGGATGTTGCCTTATGCAACTCGTCCTTAGACTGCATCAGCTCTTCATAAAAGGAAGCATACAACTGTTGAACACATGCTGTCACTGACAATTCAATGAAACTCTGAATGTCTTTACAGAGGAAAGGAATTGCATCTCCCGAGACTAGACTGTTCAGTGAGGGTACTGATATGTCCAACGAACCTTCTCGATGTGCTCTGAACAGGTTATTACAAGTGAGATACCCAGGGAGATCACTGCCAGAGGTAGCAGGAATGGGCACTGAAGGAAGAACGGAAGGAGCTTTATCCGCTACCCGCTTCAAGCGTTTGCGCTGGATGACCAGGGGAGGCGGAGAATTATCATCCTCTATATCAATGGGTTATGACTCATCTGAAGGGGAGGAGGAGGTACTGGATCTGATAGAGGAGGTGGAGGCATACTCTTCTGTAAACCTGAATAGGTCAAGAAGGCAGACAAATATGATCCATATGTGACATTGGTAACATTACCCCTGGTGACTTTGACGAAATGTTGATCCATTTTAGTGAGGAGGTAAGTGCTCCAATCAATAGCTATTCCTTTCAACACTATCCTGGAAGCTGTGAAAAGCTCTTTGGACAAGTGCTGGGATGGCGTTTTTGCACGCATAAACCTTTCCTGGAGAAACTGACAGACCATCTTCCACACAGGATCAGTGATCATGGAAAAGGAAACTCCTGAAGAGTTGATCACCTTCTTAACATCCAGTATTTCCCTTGTTTGCTTTTGTAACAACTTCAAAATCTCTTCATTAGAGAAAAGCTGACGAGTGGTAACAAAGGGTTCACCTTTGAAGGGAAGAGAAAGAGTTTTCCCTAGGCCTCGAGGTATCAAAGTCAGAGAAATATCCTGGACCAGTCCCGACTTCTTGCTGTAGGAGGCCAGAAACTCATCACACAACGATGGATCCTCGGGAAGTAATGGAAAGGAGGTAGCCACAAAAGCAGCAAGTCCCGCCTTCGTGAGGGGCTCAAAAGTGAGTAGGGAAGAGTAATCCCTACTAACTAATGGGACGTACTGGATAGGGGGAGGAGCGTGAGAAGGCGCCATTCAGATGGTTACACACACACCACAAACACAGACAATCAAGGAGAATGCCTGCAAAGCAACCGACAAAAAACCAAGGATAAGAGAACAACCAAAACGATAAAACGTGACTCGACTAACTAACCGCAAGCAAACCACAGCCTAGAAAAAAAATTCGACATGACCTCTAGACATATGTGACCGAAAGCTTCACAAGAAACTCTAAACCACTTACTATATAGGAAAAAAAAGAGAATTTGCTAGTTAGATTTCCACATAACTAGAAAGAGTCTAATATAGGAAAAATCAAACTTTACTAGATTGCCAATCTAGAAACATAGTTTCCAATATAGAAACATTTTTCTAGTTAACTTACCATATAGAAAGCTTTTTTTGGTTAACTTACTATATAGGAAGTTTATTATCATAACTATCTATATAGTAACTTTATTTAAATATAACATATCACATTTATGTAGTAACTTTATTATATAAACTTAGCATATAGGAGGCATATAATGACATAATCAAATCTCATAGAATATCATTTTAATATTTTTTATATAAATAATAATAGAAAAATACTTTATTTAAAAAGTGATTTTAATAAAGTAAAAGTGAATAATAGAATTTTTGCCAATTAAGTAGCAAACTATAATGTGAAATCCAAATTGTCCCTATTCTACTACATTAACATTATCTAGGCTTAATCTTCCAATGACTATATCTTTTATTATAACTTGTTTTTGCACCATGAGCCACTATACACTAAGTGCAACTTGAAGATTATATTTCTCCAATGCTTGCCAGCCAAGCAAAAGAAGCCACTAACCCATCATTGTTGCCAAACCTCCAAGAGCATATAAGAGTTGTCCACCTTCAAACAGGTGAGCAAAACTGAGAATGGCCAATATTCAATGGTGCACTTCTTGAGACAACAAAAAACCCTAATTACAGCAGTAATAAGGCCTGATTTCAGCAAAACAATGTTGAATATCTTCAGATTTGCTAAGATGAGGCAGAACATAGTAGAGGAGAGAGAAATTCAATATGCTACCTCAAAACACACATACCTTTTTTGCCCTGTTCTTTACACCATCTGACAGTAAATTGAGCAGGTGAAAACAAGGAATTCATTGTTCATACTTTTATGGGCTCACCAACTTCTCCTAAGGAATGACAGACTACGAATGTACAAGTCACAATAGCTGCAAACATCATATATATATACAAGACAGTCTCTACCACCAAATTCCAAAAGGGGAATTTGAATGGCATTAATGTTAGCACCCATGAGGGCCACAACTCCAAAGCTCAGAGTAAGAATCCCTGCATCATGGGCTTCATGCCAAGTATTACCACAAGTTCTAGTACAAAATCACCAACCACCTGTCAAATAATGTTTTTAAGTAGTGTCTTCCTAGCACCTTTAAGTCTAACTATGATGCTTACTGAAAAAATAAACACATTTGATCAACCATTGTTTACCTTGAAGTTTACAATCTGAACGGACTATAGATCATATACATGAAGATTGCTATTCCAATCACCAGCTGCTAGATAATGACCATCTAAGCTGACACTTAACAAATGAAAGCCCTTACATGAGTCTGAAGGAGTGCTTGACTCATTCGAAACTATCATTACTTTTGGTTCAACTCCCTTGTCTGTAGAGGAATTATAAGAATAGACTTGAGTAAGAGCCACATAGTGAGGTCTACTACCAAACTAATTTTTTGCAAAACACAGATTGCAATGCCTTTTTTGAATGACTATTTTTCATATTGTGGATGACAATGATATCACAAGAATGACATTGCACCAATTTAGACTGATAAAGATGGCAGCACCGGAGATAGAGAGTGTCAAGATGAGTGAATGCTGCCCTAGGCCTAGTGACTACTATAAATAGCAAAAATATGCTAAAATTGGCAAACCTTTCCACATGGCCAAAAGTGGCCGACTAACTACAAGTCGTAGGATGCTGATGTGGCAAAAATGTCAACTGATTGGATAATGTCAAGCAGATGATGAAAAATGCACTTCAAAATTGTCGTAATGCACTACAAGGATCATAAAATGCAACAATAGTGCATCGAAGAATCTTACAAGTATTTCAAGATATCCCCAAATGTGAGTTGACCAAGGGCTTGCTAGACATCAGAGTGTCCTAGAAAAATGCATGAGAGGGGCTCTTCAAAATTGTCATAATGCCCTACAAGGATCATAAAATGCAACAGTAGTGCATCGAAGAAGCTTACAAGTATTTCAGGATATCCCCAAATGTGAGTTGACCAAGGACTTGCCAGACATCAGAGTGTCCTGGCCTCTTGTTGCACCTGGGGATGTTCTTCTAGGTGGCCCTTGTGCTTGGGCGCTCAACTATTGTCCTTGCACTTCCAGACTATGGTGTGCCAACCCACCAACTCAGCACCCATAAAAACTAAAGCAATCCAACAATCCTGAACAATCAACCCATCTAGGTACTCCATTATGCCAAACAAGAGTACACCCAAGTCCATAGTATGCAAATTCTCCTATGACCAAAGGAGATTAAAAATGAAAGTAAAATGTATCCCACGTCATGATATGATGATGCCCACTAGATGCCTACCTTCTCCATTGAGTTCACACCAAAAGCTCACTTATATTAACATAGCTCAATAAGCAGAACAGTTTTTGCAAGAATATAGGTCCAATATGAGTCGAGAGTGAAAAATACAAAACAAACTGCGTGCAAAAAAACCATCATTTCAGCTACCTTACTGAATAATCTACAAGAATCATTAAACAATGATATACAATACCGATGCCCAACCAACTTAAACCTACAACAATCTAACTGCATCTAACTGAATCCTCTCAATCATGTAGCTTACTAAAATCTGCTGTTGTGGCTCCTACCTCTATTGGGACTGGCCCTGTTGCAACCCAAAATGCCTAAACCGACTTAAAAACTGAAGTGTCCAATGTGACTACCACTTCAGGTGCCAGACTAAATAATCTAAGAGATTTAATAATAGGATGGAACTCATGGCATCTCCCATCATGGCAAGCTCACCTTATACCCTGGATTGAATACAAATGACATAGCCGACATAATCTTTAAAAATTCAACTGCCAAACTCAATAATGTATTTGCATTTACTCTTGCATCCAACTGCTTCTGTTGTCACTGACCAATGTGGGTCACATTCGTGCTGGCGGATTCCCTTTTGGCCGATGTGCTTCTGTTGTCACTGACCGATGTGGATGACAACGAGCTCCAACGTGCAGATGGCGATGTGCTTCTGTTGTCACTGACCGACTTCTGTTGTCACTGACCGATGTGGATGACAACGAGCTCCAACATGATGGCGATGTGCTTCTGTTGTCACTGACCGACTTCTGTTGTCACTGACCGATGTGGATGACAATGAGCTCCAACGTGATGGCGATGTGCTTCTGTTGTCACTGACCGATGTGGATGACAACGAGCTCCAACTGCGAAAGGGGGATGGAGCTCTGCAAAACCTGGTCAAGCACCGCGTCCTTGAGGTAGTCAACTCCATTCTGCGAGAGCGTGATCCAGATGTTGGGGCTGTCTTTGCCTGATGCTTCTTGCCAAGAGGTCAGAAACTCTCGAGGGAGGGTTTGTCTGTAAGGTCAGTATCTCCAGAGAAACTACGGAGGGAGGGTTTGTCTGTAAGGTCTTTTGGGTAGCCAAGAATTAGGTAACTTGAGGAAGCACTAAGAAGAGCACAAGTGAAGTGACTATTCGATCAACAATAAATTCTCCAAGCCTACCTTCACCCTCTTGCTGACTAGATGTAGAGAAAGAGACCTCCTAAACCTTGTCTGAAGGCCTCAAAAGGTGAGAAAATCTTGAAAATCTTGGAAGTAAACTAACTTGTATTAGTTAACTATGGTTTGGTTGTATAACCTAGTCATGTTATTAGCAGTGTGTGAGACTGTGAAGATAGAAGAATTGTTGGAGAATAATGGAAGAGGATGAGCACATCTAGCTCCATCTCTATTTGCTCCGTCTCTATTCCCTTCTTGCTTACAATTTCTTCATGGTATTGGAGCCTGATATGCTCTGTGACATTTGTCAAGTAAAAATATTATAGATGTTTATGCCTCAACCTCCACAGCGAATGATCTTTTTGAGCCAACTTGTCTAGATCGATGATGGTAACCTGGCACCATTAATTAGTGCTCCAAAATCCCTCCAATATTTAGTGCTCCGAAATCCCTCCAATATGTAAAGAGTCGTGTAATATATGATCAAAGCCTCCAACTTTGGCTTTCATCGGCTTGGTTAGTAAGCTGACTAAATTTTGAGTTGGTAGCTTATTAAACACTTCTTGTGCTTTTGCAAGCAAGCTAAGTTCAACGCACATATCTACCAATACAATGCCACAACTACTATATCATGTGTATTTCTTAGCCCTTCTATGCCACTTCTATGCATCCACATGCGTTGAAAATGCAACCAAAAGTGACTAAATAAGCCCCAGCTTGTGTACCTTGGTATGTATATTTTTTCCCTTCTTTGATACAAGTTTATTAAACAATTCTTGTGCTTTTTCAAACAAGCTAAGTTCAATGCACATATCTACCAATACAATGCCACAACTACTATATCATGTGTATTTCTTAGCCCTTCTATGCCACTTCTATGCATCCACATGCCTTGAAGATGCAACCAAAAAGCTCCAGCAAGTATGGGTGACCAAATTTGTAGACACTCACCTTTGAGATGTTACCAAAACATCTCAAAGCTTCGGCACCATGTCCATGCTTGCCTATCTCTAGTGATCAAGGCACTTCAAGAGACTTTGTTTGGTACTCGGAACTTGTCAAACACTTCTTTTCCTTTTGCGAGGGCAACACACTTTGAATACACATAGAGCTAGGCAACACCAACACAGATGTCCTTTTTAAGAAACCTTATCTTGATGATATCTATATTCATCATGCTGCCTCAATGGAGGTCTTACAAAGCTTCTTTGGCTTCATAGCTAATTAGGTAGAAAACATGCAAAACCCTACTAGCCATTAGTAAAGCCTCTTCTTCCACACTATCTTTCATGTGCTATATACCCTTATTCTTCTAATCCCCACCAAAATCAATAGATTGCATGCTATCCTTTTTCCTATAAGATTTGCTAATGTGAAGGGTTCCTAATCTATAAGAGAGCTAATTCATATTCAAAGAACCACATAGAAGCTTGAAGAAGAATTCAAATAAAATAAAAGTATGTTCTACACAATGCATACTAGATGTTCTATACAAATGTACTTGTGTGTCCACACTCGCACTTCAATTTCTCCAGACACGATATGTACAAGTGGACTAATGTATTGCATCTTACTCTCACACATGTATAAATTTCCCCAAAGACCTTGTACCCTAGTTCTTATCCTAAGGTACTTGAAAGTGTGTGTACAAATGCATCTACAATGTGTGAAAGTATTTGCACTCTTGTCCAAGAATCGTGCAAATTTGGCCTTATATATTATCTAAATGCATAAGGTAATCATCTGCTTTAATATGTCTAAGTAATCGAGTGGATAAGGTGTTCTTTTAGTAAAATGCTATGAGCCATAATGACATGGGATGGCCGTTTTCTAGCTTGCCATCCTAGGCCTAGCTTATCCTCAAACCAACCCACATCCCAATCCCATCCACTTATAAGAGCCCTCTTTGATGGTGACAAAGGAGGGAAATTCTAGTCGACATCCCCATTCCCATTCCCATTCCCAAAACCATCCACATCACTATGCTATGAGCACTAAGTAGTAGAGTGTGATGGTGTTATAGTGTCTAACTATTATATAATCATGTGCTAATGCTACCTAGAGTGATTCATGAGTGCCTAATGTGGCCTAAATTGCTTAGTGAGGTTATTGTCATGAAAAAATGAAGTTCTCAATGTGGTTAGAGGGTGCCTCGTGATCAAGGGTAAGAGAGTGGAGATGGTAAAGTTAGTTGAAATAAAGTGTGACTATGTGACTATGTGATTGAGTATGTGCACGTGGAAGAGTGTGCTTGAATTTTTGTCTGATTAAACAGGTAGCCAAAGTGCTCCAAGTAGTTAGGACGATGTGCTTCAAGTGATCGAGTTCTCCAATGTGGCTAAACAATCATGTGGCCTATCTACATAGTAGTTGAGTGGACTAAGGTGCTTAAGTGGTTGGGTGAAAAAGGCAATGTGTGGTCCGCATGATGAAGAGGGAAAAGATAGTGTGGTTCAAGGGTACTAACCAATATGGTGAATGCTCATGCATAGCCATGGTTGATGCAAATATATACCCATACAATATTGATAGCTTGTAGATATGTTGCAAGATGAGACTCATGTAGGTACTTATGATGTAGGGGAGATGCCATGTACACCTCAACCTATAGCCAAGTGAGAAAAATGCTACTCGATGCAATGGGAACAACACTCCACTCGTCAATAACCTAGTTACTTGTGCACAAGTGAGAGATCAACTTCTTCAACTAATCTTGCTAATTCTCAGTTCCTTAAGATAATCTATGAAGTATGTGGTGTAATATTTTAGTGGTTCACTACACCAATACTTCAACCATTACTTTGCTGTTATGATCATAGACCATGTGTAAGAATCAACTCGATGGTATCAGAGTGATGATTGCAATGGAAAATTGAGCCAAATTAATTACAAAAGCATATTATAACTAGCAAACAGTGTAAATGAGGATGACTCAATCACACTCGAAATGATTAGTTCTAACATAAGCCTCAACTTAGCTCTAATCTTTTATTTTTAATATTATAATTACAATTAATAATGAATATGAATAACATAAAAGAAAATAGAGACAACAATGCACTCTAAATAGATGAGTACAATCGCTTTAAAGCTAAAGCATATAAATAGCTTTATGTGATAACAATCTCCATAATAGTAATAATTTCACATTGCACTCCACTAGTGATCAATATTACAATCATTACATCTCTATACTTGTCTAGTTATTTGCTCACCAAAAGTAAAACAAATTAATTGCCTACTATCCTTTGTTTAGCACAATATGATCATCACACATATAAAAAGTTAGAATTGTACTACAAATAGGCCAAATTTAATGAGAATCCACAAAATGACTAAATACTACTTATTTTTATATAAGTAACACATGATGTATAAGCCTATCTTACTCTCTATATTCTTTACCTTAAATTAGAATTAGACTCAATATATACTAGGCTTATACTACATTAAAGGTTAGTGTTAGGGCTAGGCTCGTAGTAAGATAGAGCTTAAGCTTAGGCTTAGGTTTAGATTGGATTAGTGATATAGGCAAGGTATATGCATAGGCTCCTCATACAGACAAACTGATAGAGGCTATAGAGTGGCTAGACATAGGTATGTCTAACATAAATACACAAGGGGTAGGCATAGGGTACACATATGGCAAGATAGGCAAATACTAGGCATACTATAAGCCAATCCTATGTGCATACATAGTCTAAGCATATTCTAGGAAGAGTTTAGACATAGAGTAAGCATATGCTAGGAGCCAACACCTAACACAACCCTATTCTATTCTATGGTTACCTTGTGCCTAGAAAATGCCAGATATAAGTTGTATTCTTATGCATACCATATAATGTTCCTACTTTATATTATCGAGCCAATGCCTAACCTAGCATGTGCTTATCCTAAGCCTAATGTATAAGCTAGGCTAGATATAAGCTATGGATAGGCTAGACTAAGCATAGGCTACACAAACTAGTGAGTATAGCCATAAGTGTGGAATCGAAAGCTTAGCTCATAAGTGAGTAATATACAAATGTAAATTTCAAATAAAGTAATATTTATTTACTAGTTTTACCTAGCAAAATCGTGAGTCTACGTTAACTTGAAAGACTATCCATAATTTCCTAGTTAGATGATAGTACTTGCTAGTTATGACTAGTGAAAACAAAAATTTCCTAGTTATGTTGATATTGTTACTACATATTCAAAAACTTACTAGATAATGTTACTAGATAAGGCTTCAACTTTCTAGATACTATCTAGAAAAAGGGATTTACTAGTTAGAAGAGATTCATGATGACAAAATTATCTAGTTATAACTAGAAAATTCTACATTCTTCCTAGTTTGGTTGCTATTCTTCCTAGTAATAGTGTGAACTTTCTATATAGTAAGTGGTCTAGAGTTTGTTGTGCTTCATGCTATGCATCATACAAACACCCAAATCCCGTATCAGGCAAGAAAGAAAAACGACACACCGTACCCTTAACCGTAACAAAGACACTAAACCAAAACATCACAACAACCTACACATATCAAGACCACAACTTTGATAAACCGGTGTGTGACCATGGAGACAACTCCAAAGACTGCGCATACCCATCCCACGAAACGGGTTCATTAAAAAAGGGGAAATTAAGTGCAGTGAGGGGGAAATTAATTTAATACAAGGTTCATTTTAATAAATTATTAAGAAATGGGTGAATTTTTATTAAGTGATAAACCTTAGCAAGAAAACGGCGGTTCCTTCTTATAAATTTAATTACCAATTATTAGGTTAAAGCGGTGCTTTAATTCGAATCCCGGACTTCGATACCCAGACTGGGTCTCTAAATGCAAGTTCATTGATTACAAATTAAGGTGATGTGGAGTGTTTTTTTGCCAGCGCGTGCTCTTGTGACGGCTGGTTCATTTTAATTAAAAATATTAAAGTGCCTCTTAAGCGCACTTAGTGAGTGCGAAGTGAACGGCGGGTTTATTTTTATTAAAAAAATGGTGTGTGTAGCGCGAATGCGCGTGCCATGGTGGTGTTTAGGATTCATTTTTTTAATGATTTGTTTGGTTGTTTGTTCTGTGTTTTTGTTTCTTGTTTGTTTTTTATTTTTATATTAACCGTGGGTTTTGGGGTAGCTGAAAAAATAACAAATAAAAGGGAAAATACCTGGTAGTGGGTGTATGGAAATGCAAAGAATGCGCTCTCCTCAATCCAAAAATATCTGGATTTTTTTCTAGATGTTGAGTTCATGTTGGGATGAAAAAGAATGTTTATTATTTGTTGTATTTTTAAGGAATTTAGGTGTGGAATGAAATATGGTGACAGCTTAGAAAAATATACCAAAAATAAGGAAAAATGTTAATGGAAGTGTTAGGCATTTTTCAGAAATTAATTTGGAATTTTAAAGCATTTTTAATGAATTTTTTTCATTTGTTTGGGTATTTTTAAAAGAATATGTAAGTTTAAAATGTTTTGAATTTTTTTCTTAAAATTTACAGGTTTAAAAAAAAGGCAATTGGTTTCAAAAATAGTAGGAAATATTCTAGATTTTTTTGGAATTTTTTCTGAATTTTAAGTGTTTTTTAATGTTTTTTTTTAATTTTTCAATGTTTTTTTTTTAAATTTTAAAAGGGTTTGCGGGTTTGTGAATTAAAAATTTGGGAAAATACCCAGAAATAGGCTGCGTGGCAGCTACGTGTCAGCAACCGACGAACAAAGTCCCGCACCCGCACACGAGCAATCACGAACAGCCATGTACGTACACACCTACGCGCGTGTCGAAGGACGGAAAATGGTATCTGCGGGTGAGAACAGGACTGATGGAGGGGTGTCGGTGGGTAATCTGCGTGTGTGGTGGGAACAGTGGCTTAGGAAGGGGTTCTGCGGTTGTCGGCGTATGAACAGTGGTTAGAGGGGGGTGGTTGCTGCGGGTGTGCCTGTGGGGGGGGTTTAGTGTGTGTGTGGGCCTTGGGGGGGAACAAGGGTTTATGAAGGGTTGTGTCTTGCGGGTGTGCCTGTGGGGGGAAGGGGGCTTAGGTGGGGGTGGGTGGGATTTTGGTGTGCTGGGGTGGGGGTAGTGGTGGGAATGGGGGTGAGGTTCGGGGGTGGGGAGGTGTGTATGTTTTCTGGGGGAATGAGGGCTAGGGAGGAGGTGGGGGGAAAGTGTGTGTTTGTGGGGGTATGAACAGGGGGCTTGGTAGGGGGTGGGGAGGTAGGTGTGTTGGCGGGGGTGTGAACAGGGGGCTTGGTAGGGGGTGGGGGGAAAGTGTGTGGTTGTGGCATGTGGTGTGCAGGGGGAGGGCGGGAGGAGGACGACGTGGTCGTCGGCGGCGGCGGGGAGAGGCTGAAGACGTCAGGAGCGGCCACAGGCGTCGTCGTCAAGCGGGGGCGCAGGGAGGCAGCGAGGCAGGGCGCTGTGCAGCGGGCGGCACGGGTGGAGGAAGGCGCGTGAGGCGGCAGGCGCGTCACGGTTGGAGGGCGGCGAGGGCGCTGAAGGGCAGCGTTGTCAGACGAAGGGCGGGGACGGCCAGCGGGAGGCAGGAGAGGAGAGGGCGAGGGGCGCTGCAGACGCGGGCGGGCTGGAGGCACTGGAGGGCGGCGCGTCATGGTAGGAGGGCGGCGAGGGCACTGGAGCACAGGCGTCCAGGAGGGCAGTGAGGGGAAGAGGGAGGGGAAGGAGGGGAGGGAGAATGGCGGGGAGGAGGGAGGCGGGGAAAGAAGGGAAGGAAGGAGAGAGGAAGAAGAGGAGTAGGAGGGGAAGGAGGGCGTCGTGAGGGAGGAGAGAAGGGTGAGATGGAGAGGGAGATGGAGAAGGGGAGCACGCAGGCAGAGGGAAGGGAGAGAGGGAGGGAGGCAGTTGGGGTGGGGAGGTTCGGGGAGAGAGAAGGTTGGGAGGGTGAGGGGATAGGGAAGGGTGGGAATGAAAGGGTGGGGTGCCCGGGGGATGGGTGGTGGGAGGGGCCCAAAGGGGTGCCCGGGGGAAGGGGGTCATGGGGTGGGGTGCCCAGAGGAAAGAATGGGCGGGGGCCCATAAAAGAGAGGCGTACCCCCGTCCCGCGCGCGTGCGCGGGGCGAGGTAAAAAAAATTGCCGTGACGGGATTGAAAGGGCGCCCAGATGCGGGGACGAGGCAGGCGGATGCGACCGGGGCGCGTTAAGACGCGTAAAATAAAAAACGGGCGCGTTCAGGTGCGGGACGGGACGCGTAAAAACACATAAAAATAAAGAAAAATTAATATCTCCCAATCCGGACGTCAAAACGAAATGGCGTAAAAACAAAAAGTGGGCAGGATGGCAGGGGGAAGACAGGGAAAATATGCAACGGAGGTTCCGGGAGGGGGGATAAAGGGCGGTCACGTGCAAAAAACACAAAAAACGAATCAAAAAACGCAATTAAAATTAATATCGGAAGATCCGTGCATCGGAACGAGGTGCAGGAAAAAGAAAAAATGTGTAGAAAAATGTGACCCACAATCCTATCACATCAAAACATAGTTCCGACTGAGATACGATGCGTGCACGTGGGAAAAACCCAAAAAAAAACCCAAAAATGGGATCGAAAATTAATATTGGACGAACCGTTCACCGGAATGACATGTAGTAAGAAGGAAAAATGTCCGCAGGAAGGGATGGCACAGGGTTGTCATGTTAAAACACAGTTCCAGTTGAAGTAGGAGGGGTTCACATGCAAAAAACACCAAAAATACGTCCGAAAACTCATTGAAAAATTAATAATTAAAAATCCAGAAGTCAAAAGAGGGTGGAGGAAAAAGGAAAAAGGTGGGGGAAGGCACAGGGGACACGGCTATCAAATCAAACTGGAATTCCGATGCAAACAGGGCAGGTTCACATGGAAAAATGTCAAAAAGACGCACGAAAAAGTCTCAAAAAATCGGAAAATTAATATTGGACAAAATGTGCATCGAAATGACACGGAGTAAAAAGGAAAAATGTCAGGGAGAAATTTTTTGTCAGGGCTATAACATCAGATCATGGTTCCGAAGCAAGAAAAGCGCGTTCACATGGAAAACCGGCTAATTTGCGCAAAATGCTTCAAAAATTAATGACTCAAAAATCGTGCACTGGAATTGTAAAAAGGAAAAATGGTCAGTTCATAGGGAGGAACAGGGCTATAAGGTTGGATTTGGACTTCGGTGAACGTAGGGTGCGTTCACATGGCAGGACCTCGAAATCAGAAAATAAAGGAAAACTGCAAGGGAACAGTCCCAAGGGTGGGTGGAAAATGAACGAGTGGTTGGGAAGGGACCCCATTAGGGTAATAGCAAGGCACGGCATAGATGCATTAGCAGGTTGAGGCATATGCAAAAGGGTAGGCAATGTAGACACGCAGGGACGCGTCCCCACACTTAAGACCTTAACGGATAGGGTTAACCGAGCAACAGGGACCTAGGACCACGCCACAGACCATCCACTAACGTCCCCACACTTAAAACATGAACGTCACTGAGAAACAGAAGTTGTAGAGTTAGAAGAACTTGGCCCATGTTGTCGGGAATCAAGGTTGATTGTCAATGGCACTTCCTGTGTCGTTGTCGGCTGCTAGAGGTACCAAGGTATCTTCACAACACACATCCGTCATGGCAGGGACCACGCAACAGACCCCAGGGAGGTAGTTGGTTGAAGGAATCGCAGGAAATTTGTCGATGATGAGGGATATTGCACTCAACTCGCAGTCACTCAAATGGAATGAAAGAACAGTTACTCATCCCAGGACTAATATCACTCGAGGAATAATGATTGAAATCCATATCTCATACCCGGTTTAGAAATCGATAAGGGGATGATGCAGAGGGAGAGTATGCCAGGGTGCACAGTTGATGGTGCATTAGTGCGTCCAACCCGGCTGGCATAAGTGCAAGGAGGAAGGCAAGGGAGCCTTACAGTGCAGTGTACAGAACAGGGTGATGTGTCCTGTGATGACGGCACAGACCCACCCCGTGGGTGTATAGGGAAACGGGAACATACCTGACTCCAAGTGTCGTAACGTCCCTCAATCTCACCTCTCGGTAATTGATTGAAGAAACTCCAGTCACACAGCCCACCCTCTGTCTCACGCGCGGTTAATAGATACAGGAGGGCAGCCATGTCTTGAAACCCATTGATGTAATCCTCACAGTCACTTGTGCAAAGGTTGTATGCCTTGTGCGCATTTGATGGTGCAACTGTGCATCCCGCCCTGTGCCAGCATATGGTGCGAGAAGGAAGGCCAGGGAGCCTTATAGTGTAGTGCACAGAAACAAATTGTGCTTTGTGCATTGAGAGGCCCGTCCCATGCGTGCAACACTTCATTCACACTTCTCACCTCTCATTTGATTTGAAGGGAAAGACTGGGCACTCGCCCCACCCTCTGTCTCACTCTCTGATAGATGCAGAGGGCAACCATACTCACTTCCCCATCCGGTTAGGATGAAAGCTCGCGTCACTCAATTGTTTGTCGATGAAGATCGCGTCGTTAGTTGTTGAAGAGGCGTACCCAGGGAGGTAGCCATCAAATCGAACGTTGTGTTGAATGGGACATGTCGTCTGCTATAGAGGACAGTTAGACGCTTTGCAGGACACAGCGTACCAAGGGAGGCAGCTTCGGAACTGGATCCTGAGGATGTCAACTGATGAATCCACTTTCTGGACTGCTGGGTGTTGCCACCTTTTCCACAGCCAGCTTCCCGCCCAAGGGTGTGTGCCACCTTTTCTTGGAACGAGGCCTGCTATGACAGGGAATTTCTTCCTTTTCTCTCATAACAGATTTGTTTTTCTTATCTTGTTTTTTTTTCTTTCTTTTTTTGTTTTTTTTTTTGTTTTCCCCTATTCTCGAGGGTGTTTCCACCTTTTCTCGAAGAATAGGTCGGCATGACAGGGACCTAAGTCCTTTTCTCCCATGACCGATATGTATATTTTTTTTCTTTTTGTTTTTTTTTTCTTCGAATTAAGCAAGGGAATGGTAGAAATACCATTTGTCAGAACCAACCTCGCCACTGTCGCTGGTGGAAAATAGAGGATAAGAGATCAAGGCTGGAAGGTGGGGCTGAGGGGACAGAGGGTTGCGTCCACCTCATCAGGAGTGGTTGAAGAACGGCTATCAAAATTAGCATCATAAGAAGTACAGTGCCGCGCCAACGGGGGAAAGAATCAGGTGATCATGATTGTCAGGATCCCCAAGGAGGGAAGTACTTCTTCAGGCGATATATATTAATCAGGAAGGGATCATCAGAGGCATCAACGGTCTGCACTTGGACAGAGCCATTGGGGTTGATAGCAAGTACCTTATATGGGCCCATCCACCGTTGTTGGAGCTTGCCAGGAAACTTGCCAAATCGAGAATCATAGGCTAGGACCAAATCACCTTCTTTGAACTCCTTGTGCTTGATGAAGCTGTCATGGTAAGCCTTACGTCAAGCTTGCGTGGCTTCCATGCACTGTAGAGCCATCCTGCGAGTTTCGTCCAAACATTCTAGGTGCAGGAGACGGTGTTGCAGTGAATCATCATCCCCCAAACACTCTTTAATAGCCACTCTCAAAGAGGGTAATTCCAATTCAACAGGGAAAACAACTTCTGTACCATACACCAGCTGGAAGGGTGTCTGTCCTGTTGCTGCTTTATGGGAGGTTCTGTATGCCCAGAGGGCCTCTGTAAGTCGATCGTCCCAATCACGACGATGTACGGCAATCGTTCTTGTGAGAATCGAGCAGAGGATGCGATTGGTGACTTCGATTTGGCCGTTGGCTCTGGGGTAATAAGGACTGGACTTGCGATGGCGGATCTTATACAGCTCTGTCAACTCTTCCATGACTTTATTAATGAAATGAGTGCCTCTGTCTCTTACCAGCTCTAAGGGACTGCCAAAACGGGTGATGATATTCTCGTACATGAACAAGGCCACGCTGTTACCATCGTCCCACTTTAGGGCTTTAGCTTCACACCACTTTGTGACATAATCCGTACATACGAGGATGTATCGGTTCTGTTTCCTTCTCGTAGGAGGATCGATTGGGCCTACGAAGTCGATGCCCCACTTCTCAAACGGCTTCAGGGGAAGGATAGGTTGAAGTGGCATAGCACTTGTTTTCGTGGGTTTCCCCATTCGCTAACAAGCATCACATCTTTTACAGTAATCATGGGCATCCTTATGAATGGTAGGCCACTAGTATCCTACTAGCAGAGCCTTCCTGGCTGTAGCTTCTCCTGCAAAGTGGCCTCCACATGGCTCGTCATGACAAGCCTTCAGAACAATTCCAATCTCGTCTTCTGCAACACATCTTCGGAGCACTTCATCTTTGCCTTTCTTGTACAGTGCACTGCCTAATAGGGTGTAGGGAGCTGATTCTAACATGAGCTTCTTCCTTTCCCGACTAGAAATGCCAGGAGGGTACTGTTGGGTTGCTAGCAGATTGGCAATGTCTACATACCAAGGAGTTACAGTTTCTACCAGGAAGAGGGAAGCATCAGGGAGGTCTGGATCATCCTGCTCCTCGCTGCAGTTTGTGGGATACGCGACAGATGATCAGCCAGAACATGGGAACGACGAGGTTTGGTAATTACCTCAAAGTCGAGCTCCTGGAATAGAAGGAGCCATCTCATCATTCGTCCTTTCACATCTGCTTTGTTCATCAAGAAGGACAGGGCCTCATGATCCACATAAAACTTAAAGTGGGTGGATAGGAGGTAGTGGCGGAACTTCTCCAGTGCAAACACCATTGCCAAGCACTCAAGCTCTGTCACTGTATAGTTCCATTCCCTATCAGTGGCTTTTTGGCTTGCATAATAGATGGGTTGATCCAGCTTCGAGGAGCCCTTTTGGCATAGAACTGCGCCTAAGCCTTCAATAGATGCATCAGTGTGTACATGAAACTCTTTCGTCCAATCAGGAGGTTGCAGAATGGGTGCCTCAATTAGACACTGCTTTAGAGTGTTGAAGGCTTTGTCACATTCTTCCGTCCAAACAAACTCTGCATCTTTCCTCAGAAGCTTATGCAAGGAGGTTGCCTTTGTTGCAAAATGGGCTATGAACCTTCTATAGTAACCCACATGGCCTAGGAATCCCTTCAACTGTTTGAGGTTGGTGGGTGTTGTCAAAGCTGCGATCTTTTCGATCTTTGCAGGGTCTGTTGATATCCCTTGTGCAGAGACAATGTGGCCCAATAGAACTCCAGAAGAGACTCCAAAGATGCATTTGTCGGGGTTAAGGGAAATCCCATACTCCCGGCATCGGTCAAAGCATTGTTCCAAATGTCCCCAATGTTCACGGATCAAACTATAGACACAGAAGTCATCCAAATATACCTCAATAAAATCGTGCAGATGATTTTGGAATGCGGCCATCATGACTCACTGAAAAGTAGCAGGGCATTACAGAGCCCAAACGGCATCACTCAGTAAGCGTAGGTCCCCCATTCTGTGGTGAAGGTTGTTTTGGACTGGTCTTCTTCTGCGATTTGGACTTGGTTATATCCGCTAAATCCATCCAGAAGGGAATAAAGCTCATGTCCTGCCACTGTGTCCAACAGTTGGTCTGTGAAAGGGATAGGAAAGTGATCCTTCTTCGTCTTGGAATTAAGCTTTCGGAAGTCAACACATATACGAAGCTTGCCATTCTTCTTGGGTACAACTACGATGGGTGAAACCCATTCATTATTTGCCACTGGATAGATGAACTCGGCTTCCAGAAGCTTCAGCAGCTCTGCTTTTACCAATGTGGAATAATTTGGGTTCATTCGCCTCTGTCGTTGCCGTACTGGCTTGGCATCGGGCTCCAAGTCAATATGATGTTGACATATTGTGGGATCAATTCCCTTTAGGTCTTTGTAGGACCACGCAAACACGTCCAAATTCTCTTTCAACAAGTTGTACAAGGTTGACAACTCCTCTTCTGGTAGGCTGCTACCCACCTTCAAATGGCGTTCCGTGCCATCTGCATCCACAAAGGTTAATTGCCTTTCACCTTCTACTTCACGGATGAAGGTCCCACGGACTGCTTCTGGATACAGATCCGGCTCCTTCAAGGGAGTGGTGTCCTCTTTTGATGTCCTGCTAGAACCAACTTCTTCTTTTGATGGAGACTTAGGGTGCTCCTTGAGATGTTGAAATGGGATTAGAGCCGTTTCGGGTTTGGTTTCAAGATTAGTTACCTCTTGGCTTGAAGACTCCTCTTCTGATGACACGTCCAGGAACGTCACATAACATGGACCCTCTGATGCCTGTTGGGTTTGTAGAACTGGTGCTTGTTGGCACGGTGTATCATCATCATCTTCCTTTGGCAAGGATGGTTGAGGACGACAAGATCCACTGCTGAAAGACGGCTTGGTCTTCTTTAACAATTTCTTATAAAGATTTTGCATATGAGAAGATCCATTTACCAGACCAAATGGTACCATCGCCATTCTGTCCCATAGCATGAGCTCGTCTGCTTCTGATGCTTCTGGACCTTCTTCTTCAAATGTATCCTCTGCAGGTGGGATAGATTCTTCTGGCTCACTTTCATAACCTTCTTCTTCCATATCATCTTCATCATCTTCTGTCTCTGTCTCTGTCTCTGCTTCTGGCTCTGCTTCTGTCTCTATCTCTGTCTCGGTTTCTGTCTCTGGCTCTGTAGGAGCTCCGTAAGAGAAGAACAGGTTCTCTGTTTCATCTTCTGACTCTATGTCTGGCTCTGTTATGGCCATGTAATAGGGAGAGCAGTACATCCATGCTTCTATCTCATTGTCCGAAGTGATTTCGGAAATAGTTCCTGGTTCAAGCAGGAAGTATTCTCCCATTGATAATGGCTTTGCATCTCTTGGAAGTCCGCTTACAGTATCCACTGATAAGAAACGTGCCACTGTTTTCTTGGGACGGATCTGTTTGACAGCATCTTCATCGCTGATGTTCCATCTGTAACCTCATTAGGGGAGTCAGAAGATAATTCCAAGGAGGTGGATCCATGTCCTTTTTGAGAACCATATAACTTCAACACCACTTAATTGGGTCCTCTACCCAAGGTCAAGGTTCCTTTGAACCAATCCGTCCTTGCTCGGGCTTCAAAAAGCCATGGTCTACCTAGTAATAGAGGGTAGGATGTACCATAAGAGTTTGGCTTCACCACCACGACATTGTCAGGCTCTGTTTTGTTCTGTTCTTCTGGTGGAAGATTGAACTTCACTATTCTGGTAGGAGGATTATTTTCTTTCTGGATAGGTGGTTCCTTCTTCTTTGCACGAGTGATGGCAGCAACTTCCAATTCCACTAAATTGGAGGTAGGCTCTTGGGCCTTGGCAGGACTATCAGTAGCACTATTTTTCACGGGGGCTGGACTTGGACAGTCTTTTGCAGTGTGGCCTTCTCCTTTGCATCGACTGCATAAGGGCTTGTAATCCACTGAACTTCTGGGATTTGGACAATTTAGTGAAATGTGTCCCTTTTCTCCGCATCTGTAACACTCCACTTTTGATCTCTGACCACCGCCAGACTATCTTCCTCTGTAACTTTGAGAGGGAAACCTTCTAGGTCCGAAATTAGGACCAAACTCTCTAGGCTTGGGTCCAATATCCTGTGTTGTCATTTTGGATTCCAGCAAGTTGAATCGTGCGTCTTCTTCCTTCCTTCTCCTATCATGCATCTCCTTCAGAGAGCAAATGTCCTCTGTATGGTTCTTCCGCAAACAGTAAGAACAGAAGGCTCCAGGAATGGTTGGTTTTTGTGTACATTCAGTGGCTAAATGGCCTGCTTGATGACACTTACCACACCAAGTATTTGACTGCATCACATCTCTTCCTGCTCTTGCAACGTTGGATATGCTAGCGGTATTCACTTTCAGCGTCTGTAGCTGCTCTGTAATCACATCCATCAACTCCTTTTTGATACTTGCAACTGAGTTGGATAAATAATCCTTCAAGCTTTCTCCTCCTGAGGTACTGGCAGTAGGGTTTGAGGAGTCTCTATAATCAGTGCATAAAGAGATTGGGATGGTGCAGAGGGATCTCTGTTCTGATTCTGATTCAGAGCTCCTGTTTGAACTGTTGGCTGTTGGCTCCAGTTGGTAGGGTTCCACTGTTGTTGCTGATTTGGCATTGAGGAAATTGGTTGGGACCATTGTTGTTGTGGTTGAACCATCATTTGAGGCACTGATTGTGGCCACTGTGGATTTGGTGCACGGTACTGTGATACTGAGGGCATTTGTGGGTAAGGGTAGGGGACTGTCCCTAGAACTGCATTTGGTGGGTACATCATTCCTGGCATCAGCGGAGGTAGGACTCCTCTTCCTGGACTCATCGCCAATCTAGCTTCCACTTCATCATACAGTCTTGCACCTTCTGTTGCAGCTTGCAGTGTGGCTGGTCTTTGCAGCTCCACAAACTTACGGACTTCTGGTTGTAATCCTGTGAGAAACACCCCCTTCTGAATGCCATCATCTAGATTATGGTTAGTCCATCTCTTCAGGATGGATTCCATTCGTGAGACATAAGCTTCTACTCTTTCTCTAGAGGACTGTCTTAGGTTCATAAATTCCTCTCGCATCCGCTCTTCAAAACCTTCACGCCTGAATTTAGTGAGGAAGGCCAACTTCAGGTCATCCCATGTGCCGAAAGTTCCTGCTACTTGTCTCTCATACCACTGAAACGCCGCGCCCTTGAAAGTGGCAGGGAATATTGCTAGCCAATGCTCAGGGGTCCTGGCATTGTTAGCCACACATGCTACCATAAACTCTGCTACATGAAGATCGGGGTCTTCATTGTACTCTCCCTTAAAAACTGGCAATGGAACTACATTCGCTGGCCTGTCATCAATATTTTCAGGACAGATTTGGCTTGGAAGTGGACCTCCAACAGGAGGAGGAAGGGCTTGATGTGCCATTGGGACTTCTGTAAAGAGTTCTGCAAGGGCGTCAAAGGCAGCTTCTGCTGCAAGCTTGTTCTCAGCCTTGATTTTTGCTTTCTCCCTTCTCACGTACCTCTGGACTCATTCTAACGCTTGCCTCTTTATTGCGTCATTCATCAGGGGGTTGGCTCCACTATGTTGTTAGTGCTCCACAGAGGGTTAACAGAAGGCTTCAGTCTCTAGAGGACCCTCTTGCCAACATTTCTTCTACTTCTTCCTTTTCAACGTCTCTGAATTCTGCTTTCATGCCACTGCACAGAGGAAGGTATTCGGTTCTGAAGGTGTCAAAAGGCATACGCCTGAGCATTGTGGTGGTGCCATCATCATAGTAATGCCAGCTTCTGATGGTTTCAACAGTGTATGTTGTGAAGAACACTTTGTCTACCAACTTCCAGTGGGTTGCCAATTGAACAAACAGAAGATTATCAGTACACCAAGCATCCCATGTATCTTGCTGTTGAGCATCCACGAACAAATTCCAACTCTTTTCCTTCTAGTCTTTGTGAACCTCTACAGACCAAGACTCCTGAAGCTTCTTCACAATCTCCCACTTGATGATGTCTGGAAACTTCTCAATGAATGCCAAATCTTCCATGTATGGTCATTCTCTCTGTTTCTGCTCTTCAGTTAGTCCCCAAACAGTTTGCCACCAAGATGCAAGTTTCTGCTGCTTCAACAGGAAGAGGAAACTGTCCACTACATAGAGTATGCATCATGATGGTGATGTGTTTCCGCCATTGTGGGATGAACTTCTTGTGGAAAGTGGCTCTGATTATGAGAAATTCCAACTCTTCAGTGGAAGAAGGAACTTTACAAACATCCATTGAATTCTTCTCTTCTTGGCAATGCCAATTTCTTCATTTTCAGCCTCTTCTGGTGCTTGTTGCTGGCAAGTTTCCCCGGCTGCGCACCAAAAACATGGAGCCCCAAGAGGAACACCAAGGAAAAGGGAATTCTCTAGTAAGAAAATCTATCTTGTAACATCAACAAGCTTGTTTATTATGTTTCATATGATCACAATGAAGAAAAGAACACCAGGCACAACAAATCTTCATATAGCATCATGTAGATCTCCCACGGATTTGAT
Source organism: Lygodium microphyllum (assembly GCF_053477565.2). NCBI lineage: Eukaryota > Viridiplantae > Streptophyta > Polypodiopsida > Schizaeales > Lygodiaceae > Lygodium > Lygodium microphyllum. Next base: position 87,798,240 of record NC_141153.1, on the reverse strand, counting down.
AGAATCAACCATATTCTTCAGTATCTTCACAAAATCCATCCATATAACAAAGAAAGCAAAGGAATACACCATCTTTGAATGAAAATACATCACATAGTATTCATCTTCAATATCTTCATAGTCTTCTCTCTCAATCTCTCATATACAATCACTCTGTTTTAGTAGAATTGGCTATCTCTAACTCTCTCTCTCTCTCTCCATCAATAATTCATCATATCCTTACTACAATCTCTCAAAAATCACTCTCAATAATCCTTCTTAGGTCGTGGATACCCCTCTCAAGAGGTATGTCTGATATGAAGAGTCACCAGAGCCACTACAGTGTCCTTTCATAGCTCACTACTGTCACTTCACTCCAGTCTTCACTTGAGTCTTCAACAGCTACTTCTTTCACTTCTTTCAACTCTTTTGCACTTTTATTCACCTCTTTCCAAGGCTAGAAAACTTTCCCAAGCTACACTCTCATCCATCAAAACACATACAAAATCATACTGAACAGTCACAGAACAGTACCAGAACAGCTACAGTACAGAACAGAACAGAAACAGAAGCTCTACAGAAGACCTACAGAAGGTTACAGAAGGTCATCAAAACCACATAACTCATACTCAAAACATTCCAAACTCTCACAAACCATTCAATAAGCTTTCACAATATCTCAATCTTCATCAATCAATACCCCATCCCTCCTTACAGAAGACAATCAGAATAAAACAGAACAAAACAGAAGCTATACAGAAGGTATACAGAACCAATCAGAACCTATCAGAACATCATAGAACCACTGATAAACATCATGAACTTCCAAAACACAATCAATATCATCCAAAACACTCTCAAACCACTTCCAAACCAATCAATCATCTCATAAAATCAACCATTCAGCTCTCAAAAACAACAAAAATCAGCCAAAAAACAAGTCATTTCAACACTCAACACAATTACATCTTATGCTTTTTCTCTTTCATTGATCTTGTGTATTTCATTATTCTGATGCGTATTTTCCTATTCTAACAAATCCTACATTCCTAGACCCTTGATGATAGACCCCAAACCTATATTTTAGGTGCTACTTGCACGATACACACACCAAACTCTTCTTACTGGACATGAGATCCAATTGCTTGGCTTTTGTTCTTTAGGTGGTTGGATTGGTTGTCAATTCATCTAAGTGAATAGTGAGAGATCCATTGTCAAGTAATTATCTCTTTTTTCCCCATTGCAAGTAAAAAAGTGATTAGGTTAATAGGAAGATATCCACTACAAGGAAACATCTACTCTTTTCCCATGTTGGCCATTGTTAGCTTGCTCCACATGGACATATCACAAACTCTCATGCTCTCTTAGACTTCCATTATTAGCAAAGCAATTTCTTATGCAATAATTCTAAATAAATGTAGAATCCGTAACCCTAATCAATGTGAGTAAGTTGATATCTAATATAGTGACCTAAGATGTATGACTATAGTGACCCATTACGCCATCCTTATTCATAGTGCAAGGTGTGAGGTACGTGTCAAAGATTATGTTTGTACAAATAATGGTTTTCTATGCACAATGACTAGAGACGAACCCAAATGTGTCTAGGATCATGAACTCCTTGTACTTATGAGTTGAGTTCGTGTGAATGACCTTGTTATGTGTGAGCAATCATGGGAAATTAACTATGTAGGATGGAATGCTGATCATCAAACGTCTGGAGTGAAACTTTTCTAACTATAGCCCTTAAGCTCATCCAAACTTGTGTAGTCAAATTCAATATTTCAAAGGGAAAAGATATTATCTTTGATAAGAGACTCAATATTGGGGAGTTCAAGTTGACTTCTGTGAGGTTATCTATTCTCTTCAATAATGGTGCGCAGATCGGATATTGTACGCTTGCGTAGTGAATGCCGGAAGGTCCCCAAGAACAAAAGAACTCTACTTTTTGCACAAAACTCAAGGTAAAAAGCATGCACGACATGAACAAGAGACCAACTGGGTGCAATCTCCCCCCATGCCTTGTGTGAGCGCTCTACAAAGCATGTATTTTATGTATTAATCATCTTCAAGCTCAAATAATAGCCCAAATTACAAAATAGCAAGCTTTTAGCTTTTGAGTTTGCTTTAGCACAAAATAGGAATAAAGCTAACGGGCGGTGCCCAAAGAGTCTGGCATACCCAGTACAATGTCCAAGTACAAATAACATAATCGTACGCCCATGCGCATACAAAATAATAAACAAATATCCAAAACCTCAATAAATAGGCGCGACAAAATATAGGCGCCATGCCTAAGGTATGCGCCCATCAAAATATAAATGATAAATCGAATACTCGCTATCCTCCAATGCTTTCCTCCGCCACTGCTACTATCTCTACACATCAACTGAAGCATTCACAATCGTTAGTAAAATAATACAATTAAATCGACAAAAGTGAATACCTAGCAGTCTTCAGCTACATAAATAAATCAACTGGTTAGAAATCAATCCTAACCTTAATTTATTACGAGTGCGCACTCTAAACTCATAAACGTTTATTAATTTAATATGCATTTTGCAGAATTACCCGCTATGGAATCACCCATGTACACACTAAATTAATGAAACGCCCGAAAAGGATAGGCATCCCCATCAACTTCTCGCACAAAGAATCCACTTTGTGTATGAGCCCCGGTCATCAAAGTTTACGGAATCCACCGTGGCACGGAATCCACCATGAAATATGCCTCCTGGCATCATACCCCCGGATTACAACAATGGTCTTATAAACTAGCCATTGGCACTTAGAATTTAGTGATGACATGGGTATACTAAGTGGATTTTGAATGGGAACTTCTCATTAGGGTAATGGAAGGTGTGGGGACCACCTTTAAGAAATACAAAAAATCAGATGTTCTTAGAACCATGATCATTCAACAAAAAGGATATAAAATTTATATTAAAACAAGTCCATCGAGAAATGAATATTATTGTCCAACGTTATGCATTCTAGTGTACAAATAGGTGCATCACCTTGAGCCTTCATTATTGCACCTTCTATATTCAACCAAGAGATACATTTTAGTGCTTGAGAAGCTTACATACCTACACAACCCTCTCTATTGAGCATGAAGGCTCTTCCATCCATTTTTTGGGTAATACAACTACCTCAAAACTCATGGTAGCAATGAATCTCCTTTGTACACCATAGAAATACATCTTCCTCAAAACTCATGGTAGTAGCAATGATTTTTAGCTATAGTATTTTCGCCTTTCTAACACCATTTGTCTCCATATTCATTATAACTATAGAGTGGAACCTAAACTAATTAAGAATTCCAAACACCCAAAACCCAAAGCCTAAAGCCCTAAATTATATATCATATATCCTCAATCCTAAATATCAAGCTTTAGATCCTAGGGCATAATTTCTAGGCTCTTGAACTCCAAACCATAAACACATGAATCCTAAAGCCCAAAACATAAACTCCAAACCAGAGTTAATAGACCCTAAATCCTAAAAGGATCTTGTGCACTGAGAGTAGTCCTCTCTTTGAGTTTACTTTGAGGAGGTAGAGCTTTATCATGTGCTCAAACTTATGTGAAGTCTCTCCTTGGGATCTCATCAAGTAGGTAGAGCTTAGCAATGTTCTCATATAGACCCTATCCATTTTTGTGTGGCTTTGAAACCTCTTTGGGACAGAGCTTGAGCATGTGCTTAAGCTAGTATTAACCCTCTCTCTATGGGAAGGAGCTTGGTAATATTGTCTCCCCTCTATCCTTGAGTTTGAGCATGTGCTCATGCTTATATAAACTCTCCAAGAAACTCTCTCTCATTTTGATATAAGTTTGACGTGTCTTTAGGACAAAGCTTGAGGACATGCTCAAGCTTGTATCAACCCTCTATTTAACTAGGAGGATGAGGAGATTGGCAAAAAAGTGAGACGATAGAGCTTGGACACATGATCAAGCTAGTATCAACCCTCTCTTTATTATGTGACTTTAAGTTGTCTTTGGGACAGAGCTTGAGCATGTGCTCAAGCTTGTATCAACCATCTCCTTATGGGGAAAATCTTGTTATTAATAAGGTTTCCCCTCTTCCTTTGAGGGAATGGAAAATAGTTTCTCCTCTCTCATTGAGATGGCTATGAGATTGCACGCTTGATCACATGCTCTCCATTTTTATGTGAATTTGAGGTTTCTTTGGGATGGGGCTTGAGCACTACTTGTTCAACCCTCTCTTCATTGCAGAGGAACTTGGTAATAAAGTTTTTCTCCTTCATCTCTGAGTCCAACATGGTAGTTTTTCCTCTCTCATTTGAGCTTGAGCATGTTGTCAAGCTGCTATCAACACTCTCTTTTTTATATTGACTTCCTTTCTCCTTTAGATGTATTTGAGAGCATGTGATCAACCTTATAGCAACCTTGTGCATTTCTTATGACTTTGTGGTGCCTTTGAGATAGAGAGGAGGGAAACCTGGTAAGATAATGGGACATGACTTGAGCATGTACTCAAGCCTATATATAACCTCTCTATTTTTATGTGGCTTTGAGTTTTCTTTGGGACAGAGGTTGAGCATGTGCTCAAGCTTGTATCAACCCTCTCTCCATTGGAACAGAGCTTGGTAATATTGTTTCCCCTCTATCTTTGAGCTTGAACACATGGTCATGCTTGTATCAACCCTCTCTCATTTTGAAATGAGATTGAGGTGTCTCTAGGAATCTTGAGTATACTCAAGCCTCTCTTTAATTGGGAGGGCAAGGATCTTGGCAATAAAGAGAGATAATAGAGCTCAAAAATGTGCTCAGGCTGATATCAGCCCTCTCTTTATTATGTGACTTTAAGTTATTTTTGGGACAAAACTTGCACATATGCTCAAGCTCATATCAAGCCTCTCCTTATAAGGAATGAGCTTGTAGAAACGGTTTTCCCCTCTTCACGTGAGGGCATCACAAAATAGTTTCTCCTCTCTCATTGAGATGGCTATGAGACAGTGCGCGTGATCATTTGTTCAAATTTGGATCTAAATCCTATCTATTTGATATGAGTTTTTGATATCTTCATGATTCTCATATCAATCCTCTCCTTATGGGAAAGAAGCTTGTCAAATAGGTTTCTCCCTCTCCTTTTGAGAGCATGGAAAAATATTTTCTCCTCACTTAATGAGATGTCTTTGCAATAAATCTTGAGCATGTGCTCAAGCTTGTATCACCCTATCTTAATTGGGGAGATGAAGAACTTCATTATATTGTTTCTCCTCTGTCTCTGAGGCCAACATGGTAGTTTCCCCTCTCTCATTGAGCTTGAGCATGTTGTCAAGTTGTTATCAACACTCTTTTTTATATTGACTTTGAGGTGTCTTTGAGACAAAGAGGGGTGAAACTTGGCAAGATAATGGGACACAACTTGATTATGCACTCAAGCCTATATATGCCCTCTCCATTTTTATGTGGCTTTGAGTTCTCTTTGGGGCAGAGCTTGAGCATGTGCTCAAGCTTGTATCAACCCTCTTCAGAATGGATCTTGTTAATATTGTTTCCCCTTTAAGTTTCACTACTTATATCAACCCTCTTTCATTTTGAAATGAGTTTGAGGTGTCTCTAGGACAAAGCTTGAGCATGCTCAACCCTCTATTTAACTAGGATGGTGAGGAGCTTGGAAAGAAAGTGAGATGATAGAGCTTGGAAATGTGCTCAAGCTATATCAACTCTCTCTTTATTATGTGACTTTAAGTTCTTTTTGGAATAGAGCTTGCACACATGCTGAAGCTCATATCAATCCTCTCCTTATGGGGAATGAGCTTGTAAAGAAGGTTTCCCCCTCTTCATTTTAGGGCATCAAAAAATTGTTTCTCCTCTCTCATTGAGATGGCTATGAGACAATGGACTTGATCATGTGCTCAAGCTTGGATCCAAACCCTATCTCTTTGATATGACTTTTTGATATCTTCATGATTCTCATATCAACCCTCTCCTTATGGGAAAGGAAATTTTCAAGTTGGTTTCTATCTCTCCCTTTGAGAGCATTGCAAAATAGTTTCTCCTCTGTTGTTGAGATGTCTTTGCAATAGCATGTGCTAAGCTTGTATCAATCCACTATTTTAGTGTGGGTGAAGAGCTTTCCAAGAAGGTGAGATGACAAATCTTGGGCATACAAAAGCTAGTATCAACCTATTCTCTATTATCTTACTTTAAGATATCTTTGCGATGAAGCTTGAGCATGTCATGTTAAAGCTTGTATCAACCCTCTCCTTAAGGGGGAAGTAGTTTTTCAAGACAATTTCCCCCTCTCCCTTTGAGGGCATGGAAAAATAGTTCCTCCTCTCTCATTGAGATGGTCATCTTCTTATATCCATGTTCCTTATGACTCACATCCACCTCACTTTTATAATCCTTGTCACACAAATAATATCAATGAGAGTGCTTTAGCACGTGCTTGTACCAACATGGTCTATTTGATATGTCTTTGATTACAGAGCTTGAGCACATGCTCGACATGTATCAACTCTCTCTTTATGAGGGAGAACCTTGGGAATATACATTCATGGTATCTCCTTTGCCTTTTAGATGCCTCTGAGGTAGAGCTTGAGCATGTGTGTAAGCTTGCATCAACCATATCTCTTTGGTATGAATTTTGGGATAACTTTAAAAAAAGAGGTTGAGCGCATGGCCTAGTTTGTATTGATCCTCTCCTCAAGGAAGTATAACTCTATTAAAATATATTTTGGGCAAAGGTTGGCCATGTGGTCAAGCTTATATCACCCCTTTCTTTTAGAGATATATTCCATAATAGAGATAGTTTAAAAAATAAGCCTACCATATGGCCAATTACCATCTAAAGGAGATATACTTCATGGTGTGGCAAGGCTTTGACCAAAATAAAACATTTATGAAGTTCCAAATTGGTCATGTGGTTGAGATCAATACCTTAACTCTCCTTGAGATGGAGATTTTCCATGTTTTGTAGTAAGTGCTTTTTCATCAAGTTAGGAAAATGTTAACATGGTCAATTGGTTATATTTTGATCTTCTATATATGTTTAACTATAAGTTTTTCATATCTCTATTAGTCTTATGGCTACATAGTCTAAGACTATCATTTGTGTTTTATAGGTTATGTTTTGCAAGGTGGAGACAATGCAGATGTACACCCTCTAATGGCTTCCATATGTATGAAGAAAGTACACCCTCTAATGGTTCTATATTGCTTGCTGCAATGTCACCTATCTCAAGCCATGATGATGCAATGTCACCTACGTCTCTCTAAGAATATGTTTAAAGGATTTTTCAATCATGGAAGGATCAACATGCCACCTTATGGGATGAGGGTAAGGTTTACAAATGCCATAAAGGGGTTATACTATTTGTGCATCATGATAATGCTGTACATTTTGACTACTTGGGAGAGAATTGTATTGGGATTAGCATAGAGTACAATTTCATTGAAGGCTCTCACGAGAACTTGCATGTTGTGTATAATCTTGATATAGTTAGATAGCCAATTGATCAAGTGACTTTGTTGGATGGTAGTCAACTACCATGCTTTTCTTTGGACCAATCACTAAAAAAAAAACTTAAGTACTTCAACTAGTCAAATCCTAGATATGGCTTCTAATAAATCATTCTCTAAGAAAAGGAAGTATACTTTTTTTAAGAGGGTTCCAAGAGATATGTCCCCAACAACTACTAGCATCTATATTTAGTTAGTTGAGAAGTACAATAGGTGGCTACTATGTAGTTTTTCTCTAATAGATGTTTTCAATTTGCAAATTGTGATAATGTGATGTAAATATGTAAACAATTTTGGGGGTAGAACTCTAAATCTTGAACTAATAATGTATATGACATGCTTTCCACCGCTTGGCACCATAACACTATAAGGAAGATCAAGTACACATTCAAGATAGATGGTTCCATAGTATGGTGCAAGGCATGGCATATAGTGCATGGAATTCTCAAAAAAACCTTTTATTACTATAGAAGAAATTTTAAGAGTGGAGCGAGGTGTTATGCCCATGGAAATACACAAAGACCAAATATAATTCAAGCACATTTGGAAATGGCAAGGTCATTTCGTAAAGAGTTTGTTGAAAAATATGGAGAACACATGCCAAAGAGAAGTATGACATTACTTGATGGGGTTAGACAAACTCAATTAGTTATTCTAGATACATATTAGCAAGTTGACATTTTACATGAGGTGAATTCATTACAACAACTAGGTTACAAGGAAGGAATGTCAAAGTCAACATTCAATTAGAATTTGGAATAAAGAGTATCCACATGTGACATTGAGCAAGTCTAGTCAATTTTCTAAGTGCACTATTCGTAGCCCTTTAAAAGCTTAATTAGAAGCCACAAAGGATATCCAAGAGAGGCAAATAATTTCCACAAATAGACAACTTCATATGACACAACAATTAAATTGCAAGAACCTCTACTACATATGGCATAGATACTCAAAAGGTTCAACTAGAAAAATATGTGTGTATCATCCATGATAAGATGGATCAAAAGAAGACAACAATCCCTAGATTGACTTAAGTTCCAAAGGATTTGGACTCAACATGGCAACTCCAAGTATCACATATTAGAGCAATCACTCATAATCATGGAGAAGGTCACTATGAGAACTTTGTGCTAAATGGTTAATAGCTTTCTTATTCTAATCTCAAATTGGATCTCTTGCATTTTGTTTATATAACTTAGAGAGAGGAGATAGATATGAGCTTGGAAATCTAGCAACCAATGGTCTAGTAGTATGGGGTAAACATTCCTTGTTTAATGCTTTGAATTGTAGAAATCCACTAGATTACCATATATCTCATGGTGGCAAATGACAACTACAACCACCCAGTAAACATCCTTATAATGTTAAGTCATATATAAATGACTGTTGCTCATCAAATGGAGGGGACATGGTGATTGATATAAAAAAAAGATCAACAACAACAACAACAAAGCACTTCCTCCAATTTGGAGCACTCATTTCATTAGCTCCCATAAAGTTTGTTACTACAAGTGGATAATTGTGCATTAGAGAACAATAATAAATATATATTTGTATATCTCTCGCTTCTTGTTGCAAGGGGGGTTTTCAAAATTGTGCATCTTGGTTTTTTTTATGGTCGTTCATAAACACAAGGATGTAGATCAAATGTTTGGTCAACATTTCCACATTTGATAGAGTTTCGACTACAAATATCTACATCATCAGTGTTGCTAGTCCCATATCTACTCGCATAGGTTCCCAACTTTAAAACTTTTATTGATAGATACCTCTATGATGGACCCAATGCCATTGTTGGCCAGTCAAAGCCACTCTAGTTTTGGTTATTTATGTAGGAAACTAGTCTAGTCATGCAATATAAAATGCATCCAAAAGAAGTTGATTGGATGCCCAAGGATGGGCATATAGAGTTATTGAAGAAGGATGACCAAGATAGATCACTAGTTCCGAGCAGATGTCCTAAATTGTTCCCAATGGCTAGTTTTGTCAAAGATCATGAGTTCTTTATATTTGGAATAAAGTCTTATATGAGGTTTTGGGTGAACATAGGAAAGGGTCATGATATCTCTTTGTACTTCAAGCATGTTATTGAGTGTTGGGCAATGTTATCAAAGAGTTGGCATCATATGCAGACTTCTAGAAAATGACATGTCAAATATATGATTTTAGAATCACCTTAGAAAATGGAGACTATAAAAAAGATGAAAAATGATTAGGATTTGAGCAATGGAACAAACACTATTGTGGGCTAGATTCTTTGAAACCAAAGGAAGAATTCAATTCGTATATTGATGTGTAGGACATAGAGACTTCCTCCTACTATGTCCAAATGACAACAACATCTATCCCTTTTGGCTTGTAGTTCACCGAGTCAAATGTTGAGGTGGATAGGACATCACCAAACTATCAAAAAGTTTTCATCCAATATTGGGTACCATGTCCAAAAAGGAAGGATATAGAGGTTTATCATGACTATTGGAATAAGTATTTGATGGAAAATAAGGTAGACACAAAGGTATTGGAACATATTGATTCTATTTTTTGGGCATGGAAATCAAATGGACAGGTTCAACATAAAAGAGTGAAGATACCAAAGGCTGGTGTGAGAAGGCACAATCAAGCTTATCGACCATGCAGCTTTTGTCCACAAGCACATGAAGGGTGAGAAACAATGTAGAACCAAAGAGATTCTCTAGTATGATTGGAGTAAATCTAGAAAATTATATTTTATTAATTGATTTTTAGCTACAATGACATTCAAATATCATTAAATCTATTTTGGTTTTCATTTAAATTTATTATTTTTTGTTCTAGGTTCTATTTGATCTTTTGGCTTGGGAAGACTTTGCAAGACATAGTATAGCAAGTGCAAACCAAAACTAGTACTCACGGCTAATTGAAAGGAGTTCCAATGATGTTCTAAAATACAACCCATTTTTCTTGAGATTTATTACTAAAAGGTAGAGTAACCTAGTCCAATACACTTCTCATCATATACTATCATCTATGACCTTGCCAATATCAATATTTGCTAGAAAATAAGAATATTAGCTATTAATAATAGTCAAGTGGACTAACCATATTCAAGGAATAGATGCAAGACCCCATAACATGGCCAAGCTCAAAATCGAAAGACAAAGCTACATACTAAAAATGATACGTCTCAACCCTATTACCCTTTCTAAACTCATAATACTAGACAAACTTATTGTAATAAATATTGAACTTAGAAATTTCAATTTTTCCATAACATGGGATTTTTTCCATTTTATCTTAAATTGTCTTCTTGGATGAGTAGTCTCTAAGTATTATGAAATTTTTGTATCTTTTGTGATACTATTGCCCTCATTATTTTGGTTTGCACTTGTTCTTGGCATAGGTATAATCTGGATGAATTGTACAAGCTCCTTATTGAGGGCCTTATTCATGCTTGTTCATTAGTATAAATACAATCAAAGTTCTCCTAGAAATATGCATTAGAAGATAGCCCCATAGTAAGACTTTGGAAAAATTAAAATCTATTTCCAATTTTCCTCTCAGTTATGTCTTATGTTAAAGCTAATCCATATTCACTCCATATTATGTTCTTGACTACAAAGTGACTTCTAGGTCTTATTAATCACTAGGATGAGTTTCCATCTTAACTCTAACTGCTATTATGGGCTTAGTAGCATAATTTTGAGCCACATATCATTATACCATCTTTACCATATGGATGTACAAGCTGGTTCCATTTGAATATGGTTGAGAAAGATGTCTTTAATTATCAATGATTGATTGTATCTTTTTTTTTAAATGTCTTTAACATTAGTTGATATTTTCAAATATATTTAATCATTTAATATGGCACTACATAAATTATTTTTGGTTCTAAGTATAGAAAACCCCAAACATATTTATGCCTTCTAGTGCACAATGTACTTGAAAAGTTTAGTTGGATAAGTTATATTTAATGATTTGATAACTTCATCTACATATGTCCTTTGCTGTCAAGTTCTTCTTATCTCTTGGTAGATGTGATTTATATCACAAGTAAATCATAGTACTAACACTTGTAATATGCATTATGGTTCTAACCATGTGGTTTTATGTGGATATAGGTAACATGTGGACCCTTCACTTGCTGAAGCCTAGAAAGACTAGTAATAACACTTGTAATATGCATTACGGTTTTAACCATGTGTTTTTATGTGGACACAGGTAACATGTGGACCCTTCACCTGTTCAGGCCTAGAAAGACTATCCTTAAGAACTAGTACCAATGAAATCCATTTTGTAACCTCTAACTTTGTATTCATATTTCTAGATGAAATTTTAATTTGTACACTTTCTCAAATTATAAGTTACACTTTTATTGTGCCCAAATGATTTATTATTAGGAGAATATAGCAAATTTAGTTTGATTGTAATTTATGCATTTTATAATTTATAACTCAATTATTTTAAGGTAATTGTCATGTACATAGTTCTATATGTCAATGGAGTTCTTTGAATTGGGTTTTGAATTTAAGATAATGTAATTTTTTGAAATAAACGTGTATGGTTGAATTTTTTGAAGGGAAATGTAGCAATGCAGGTGTTCATTGCAACGCCACACAACTCCTGATACATCAATGATATTATGCTGTTGGTTTGAGCCGACACCACCTACACATTAGCAACACCAATGCTAGCTACTACATGGCATGTAAAATAGCCTTGTAACATTAGCATCATTTATATTTAATTACTTATTCTTTCCTAATCCTCCCTTCCATGCAGGATCACGGTGGGGTGATGGGTATCCTATGGTGCAATTCGCGTGTGCTCAAATAAATATTTTGATAACAAAATTATTTTAACAAAAAAATATTTAAGATAACCTTTATGCTCACTATACAATAGTAAAGTGGTATCTCAAGTGATGATCATAGGTAGGTACACATTGTATTGTATCAATCTTCCCATGTGAACATGACTATTGCAATATATTTTTATCTTACACCCTTTTCATCTTTAACTCATGGGTATTGCTTATGTAGGTCACATGGTTGGCATGAAGCTCTTAAAAATAGTTTTTCCTACCCACGGATGGGTTGCTCCCTAATACAAAAAATGTTAATACTTAAAATTTTCGAGTTTATTAATTTGTTGGCATAGGTATAGATTTTACAATAGTCACTATTCTCCTATATACACCCATAGCTCTCCAAACCCATTGAACAGATCCCCATTGTCTAGCTACCCACCTCACACTAGCTATACTTCCCTCTAAAGATACCTTTCACTCACCATCCCCCTAGTACGAGATATAACTATCCTCCTCTATAAAAATCTAGTAAACCAATAGCCTTCCCAAAACAAGCATATATTTGTATACTCTCTATCCACCTCAAATCTGCAACACTCTGGCAACTCGAGCAACACAGTTCGCTTAGCATGGACTCCAATTAGGGAAATGTGGTAAGGGTGTGTGAATAGAAGAACAACTAAGTAAGGCTTTTGATACTTGTAATACACATTTGATATGGAATGGGACTATGCCTTATGGCAGAGAGGTTGAGCTTCGCATCTCTCTCGTTTTCCATTCTCCTTGAACCAAGAGAAGCGTGAATCCACTTCGGACTTGGCATTTCTGCGTAAAGTAGTTCGCTTGGGTTCGACGTTAGTTGCCATTAGGAAATGACCAATAGGAAAACCCTAATTCAGGGCAGTCCTAAGTGGGAACGGTCGGAATACTTCCGCTACGTGGCAGATGCGGAGAGTCCTAGATCGCAAACCTCGTAACATTCCATGGGAGTCCCAGGCAGAGCCTTCTAGATATTTTTTCCAATGGACTACTAAGATGTGTCTTGAAGTTAACAGGTGGACACGTTACAATGGTAAGACATGTGTTTGATAATGCTACTTATGCATTAAATGAGCTAGATGGGACAACCATAAAACTTTTGGTAGTAGAAAAAAGAATCAAAGTATTCAAAAGGCGGGAATCTACTACCTATGAGCTACCAGAATTGGAAGAAAATAGTGGTCTCCCTCTCCCTCTCCCTCTCCCTCTCCCTCTCCATCTCCCTCTCATGTGTTTGATAATGCTACTTATGCATTAAATGAGCTAGATGGGACAACCATAAAACTTTTGGTAGTAGAAAAAAGAATCAAAGTATTCAAAAGGCGGGAATCTACTACCTATGAGCTACCAGAATTGGAAGAAAATAGTGGTCTCCCTCTCCCTCTCCCTCTCCCTCTCCCTCTCAAGGTGACGATCTCTCTCACTCTCTCTCGAAAATGTTTATGACAAATGTCATGCTCGAGTTTTCGGCCCTTTTTTTTCTCAGATCGGCATTGCTATTTGCATCGCAAAATTATTAACTTGCATTGCTACACAAATAGCAATGTCACTATTTTATGTCGCAAACCACTGTCGCTATTTGACCATTCCCTTGTAGTGAATGTTAGTGATACAAGTTAGCATTTTGCTACTCATCTCCATGATTATAGTAGATGTAATATTAGGTTTTAGGGCCTATTATTGATTTATTATTCTCACATGGAGTAAATGAAATCCATCCTTGCATCTTCCATGACCACTACTATTGGTTATATAGCAAGCATGGTGACATGTATGAAGTTATTTTGCTAAGACAATGCCTCTTAATTCCTATGTTAAAATGCATCACTTAGCATTGGATAAAATATTTGCACAGATCTTGTTTATTATATTTTTATGTCAGGCTCGTGAAACTAAAGATGATGTTTGCATGAAATGAGCCTTTGTGTTGAGTCTCAAACTTGATCACATGTTGATAGACATGGTTCACACAAGCGGCTTTCTCCAATATGTACTGATTGAAGAAAATATCAAACATGGTGTGAAGGAGGAAGCTGGACTTGATGGGGCAATCTTTCCACAAGAATTATGGACTAAATTGAATGGATTCAAATGTCTTGATCTCAGTCATATTTTATTGATGACCTCATTTGCATTGGATGCAAAGAAGAAGTCAAGCATACTTCACACATCTATCAATAATAAGGTCGTTCAAGTTACACTGGTTCCATGATGGTGGACCTAGTCTTGATGCCAGTATGATGTAATAAAATATGCATCTAACCACCTTCTTATTTGAGCTATTCTTATTTTCTTGCTTTTAGTTTGACATCTTTTTGTAAGCATATTGATCTCATCCTATCTATAATCAAGATAGCTTGTTTTAGTAGGTATGGCTTGTGCATGATGTGAATAGGGTTGATGTTCACATCTCTATGTATCTTCTAAGAAATTACATGTTGCTATAGTATGTACCATGATTGAGTGGAAATAAGACTAGGAACGATGTGTTCTCCAAGGTTATACATGGGGACAATGAACCCTTGCAAACAAGCCATCTATTTTAAGGATTCTTCTTAGAAGCCAATTATTGTTGTGGAGAATGATACATGCAAATTCATATTGATAAGCTCTTTGGAATGCATGTTGTTAATGAACTCAACCATATTGTCAAGTAGACTATAATCTATTGGATTTTCCACTTCTAGCATTGTGTCAAATGGATAGTTTTCATAGTGTACTTCTCAAATTCTTGCAATTTATTGCTTGTTGCAGACAGAAAGTCTTGTCTTTGGATCTAGATGTTCCACTGTTGTTACATATGTCTATATCATTAGATTATGTAACATAGTAAAAGAAAAAAAAAATAGTAATGCTAGATGTTTTCAAGTTTGTGTAGATGGTATATCGTTCCAAGGCACCAAAACATTGCAAGAATTAATTGTCAATGCAAGGTTCCACATGCAATTGTTGTTGTTATTCAAGAAACTAAGCTCAATGCATTGATGATACTTAGAAGTTGTAGCTTCATTGCTGTAGAGAATGGCTTTCATTCAATCTTGCAAGAGGGTGATCACATGCTTGTTTGCATGACATGATCCACATTTGTTTATTTTGATTTTGATCCTATGCTATTGGCATGCAAGGATGAGGATCATGCTTGACAAAGCATGATCCTCAGCCTTGACAAAGCCATCAAATCTTGCATTTCTTTCATAGATTTGGCACTCTTCTATCCGATAGTGGTCTAATGTTGCATTCTGACATTGGGGGCTTCACTCATAAATATGTAAGCATATCATATGATTTCAACATAAGGGTTTTTTTAAATTGCCATTTTCACATCATTTTCACATAGAGAAGGGTGCCATATAAAGGGGTTATTTATAGATTGGAAAGAGAAGGAATGTGTATTATTTAGGAAAATTTCATAGATAAGAGTATTAATAAATAGGCTTTGAAGACATATGATATATAGAGTTTACATAAAGTGAACCCCTTGAGATTGTTATTACTCCATAGGCAGTATCATATATTATTAATGCACCAATGATGCTTGTAGGTGATCTAGTTGCCTAATATGATTAAATTTTGTATATATCATATTAGCTTGTGGCATGTAATTTTAGTGATATTGTTTTCTTAAAGGCCATAGTTTTTCTTTTCCAAAAGACTTTAATGAGGCCTTGGGATTTGACATCTACTTCGAGCTCATCATTGTGGTGTAATATGTTTTAGTATAAGAAGGCATGCATTCCTAATACTAGTGCTATTTTACATTTACATATGATTTTACATTTTAATCCTTGTATTTGAAAAACCTATTTAGTTTAGAACGTTTTCATTTAGTTTGATGTTTCTATGTGGTGAAATAAGTGGTACATCCTTTGACTACAATATTGATGCATGGACTAACTTATTCTAGAAAGTATAATTATTTATGCTATGAAACATATTAATATTGCCAAGTTGAGGCTACTTTTAACTATATCTAGGCAAAATGAGTGTGTTTGTTATTATGGATCATATTAATCTTCTTAAATTCCATGTGTTTTAACCATGCCTTATAAGCAAAATAAATATAGTTTTTAACCATGTCTAGGCACAATGAATACATATCTTTTATGCTATGCATAAGATGATAATGACTCAAGTTTTTGAACCTAATCTTTTTTTTTGGGTGTTTTCTTCTTTTCTTTTGTTGGTTTTCCTTTGTAATGAGATACATTAAGAGAGAGAGAAAGAGAGGGAAGGAGAAAGGGAGAAGAAGGAAGGGAGACAGAGAGAGAGAGAGAGAGAGAGAGAGAGAGAGAGAGAGAGAGAGAGAGAGAGAGAGAGAGAGAGAGAGAGAGAGAGAGAGAGAGAGAGAGAGAGAGAGAGAGAGAGAGAGAGAGAGGAAAGGTAACAAAGAAAGAGAGAGAGGAAGGGAGGGAGAGAGGAGAATGGGTGAGAGAAACGAGGGGTGGGGAGAGAAACAAAGAGAGAGGCAACAAAGAAATAGAAAGAGAGAAAGAAAGAGAGGAGAGAAAGAAATGGAGAGCTAAGGAAGAGGTGGATAAAAGGGTGAGGTAAAGAGAGGAAGGAGACTGAAAAAAAAATAGAGAGCTAGAAAGAGAGGGGGAGAAAAAGGGATGAAAAGAGGGAGAAAAAGAGAGATACAGAGAACAACAAATAGAGAGCGAGAGACAAGGAGAGAGAAAAACATAAACAATGAGAGAATTAGATAGAACGAAATGATAGAAAAATAAAGGGAGAGGGGGAAGAGAGACACAAAGAGGGGTGGGGAGAGATGGTCTTTCAATGTCCTATTTTATGAGTTTTTTGTTTTCTATCTTTTATTTTGATTGTAATGAGATACATCGACGAGTGTGAGGGGAGAGGAAAAGAGAGAAAGACATAAAGAGAAGTGAGAGTGGGGAGGGAAGATGGGGGAGAGAAAGAAACATCGAGAGAGAGGGGGGAGAAAGAGAAACAAAGAAGGATGAAGGGAGGAAAATAAAAAAAGAGAAAGAGAGAGAGAATTTAAAATGTGGGAAGAGAAATAAAGAAGGATGAAGGAAGGTAAATAATAAAAGGGGAAATAGAGAGAGAAATAGGGGCGGGGAGAGAATGGAGAATGATGATGGTCGTGATGTCCAAGATTGTGAGGAGTATCTTAAGTAGCGTGTCCCATGTCCTTACACTCAATCTAGCTAGTAATCAAATGAAAGCGTCACTTGTCCATAAAACATATATGATGCTTTAGTGAGTTTCAATCCGAGATCATTGATCAGGTGATCTTAGACTTTAAGTGAATGGTAAGAAAAGTGTGTATCCATCATGCTTTACATTCACAAAGTAATTGAATATCATATACAAAAATATTAGACGTGCCCGTGAAATTTGTATAGGGAGGTGATGCCTCAATATACTAAGGAATGCACCTATTAATTCAATTGGTTCGAAGGGTCAATACACCAATTGGAGGGCACGATTCAATCTACACCCTCGATACGAGAGCAGACAGTTGGCCTTTTGGACCTTCCTCCAATCTTGTAGCATGAGATGGAGGCAATGATCCATGCATTAATGCCCATGGATGCTGAGTCATCTAATCCACTAAGAAATAAAGTGTCCATACCATTATATAATGTGTGTCGAGTATCTTGCCTGAAGATGTTGCTTGTGCTCCTAAGTGTGCAAGCAAAGTATGGGTGGAGCAATGCAAGTGTGACCGAGTTGTTTAGGTACATTCTACATTCTGTTGATTTTTTTGACTCTATCATAGAAAACCTTTATTTTTCTTTTCAAGGCATCTTCTAATTTTTTTTCAGGTTGCTAAAGTATCATATATTACCACTTGAAAATACAATGCTCGAGTCCCGTGATGATGCGGGACTAGTGTTACGAAAGCTTGGCATGGACCACAATAACATCCATGTATGTGTCAATGATTGTGTGCTATTTTGAGGAGACTATAGGACTATGGAGACATGTCCAAAGTGTGATGCTCAGAGGTATCGATAGGACTTGCAAGGGCAAACTATCCTTCAAAAAGTTCTCAGACACTTTCCATTTATACCGCGTATATGTCACATGTTTCGTACGTTGGGCATGGCGAGTTTGAAAACGTGGCATGTGCAAAATAGATCCACAGATTGAGTCCAATGAATATCAACATATTCATGCACATGGAGCCACATTGACTCCACCTTTCCAATCTTTGTATGAGAACTCAAGAATCTTCAGATCAATCTTACTATAGATGGCGTGAATCTATTTGGTCTCTTCTCAAATTCTTACAATGTGTGGCCTATAGTCCTTATTAACTACAACATCTTGCCATGGGTTTCTACGAAGAAAGGAGAACTGATCCTTAGCTTGCTCGTTCCTGGGCACTACAAAGTCAAGAACATGGAGGTCTACCTCCATCCATTAGTTGATGAGCTCAAGATTTTGTGGGAGGAGGGGGTTGCTGTGTCGAAGATATGAGCAAGAACGACACTCGATGAACCACTAATATACGAGCCATTATTATATGGGTCATGCATGAATTTTTAGGATTCGAGGAGTGCTCGGGTAAGTGGGCTTCTCTTCTCATTGGTGATATCTAACATAGCTCGTTCAAGTTTTTGTTGACTGAATATGGGTGTTTGAGACAGGTCAGGTTACCTCAAGTTATCATACATGTCCATTATGTGGGCCACAGACTCCCAAAGGTCATGAACCATGAAGAAGATGGTATATCAAGGATACACTTCTTTCTTGCTAGAGGGTCATGAAATAAGGGAGGTTTTCATGGACGACCTCTAGCACTTGAATGAATGCCCAAAGTTGGTATGAGTTGAAAATCTTTATATTGATTATGATAACATCATTTTCTATTTATGTAGGTTACCTTTGATGATACTTGGAGAGTAGGATGAGTAAAGGGATGAGCAATGAGGAGTTGCAGGAGATATTCATACGTATGTCTCCGGATCAGATGGCTTGATTTACAGATATGGTAGACCAAGAGCTATCTCGCGGACATCATTAGGCCATTCTGTGAAGATCTACTTCGGCATGATCTGATGCTTTAGTTTCTAGTAGACGAGGTCGACGCTCTAGACTGGCCCTAAATGGAGGGAGTGGTTTTGGGGGGTGCTACAGAGATGTGGATGCTGTGAACCCGCGGTCGAGATTCTAGAGAGGGGTGCTACTCCTTGCTCTTGTACAGGTTTTAGAGAGGGTGGCTCACGTGGGTGTCATGGAGGAATCGATGCAGTGTCTCCATGTCATCAATCTGGTGGATACTTGTCACCTCCAGGATTTGTCACACATGTAGGATCATATACTCCAGTGACTCTAGGTTTCGCTCACCTATCTGCAAGTGGCACCCCTATGGTTGCTACTCTGAGAGATACTATCCCTATGGTGGGTATGCTAGATATACAAGGGTTTACTAGTTATACCCAAGAGTGTAATCGTAGATGGAGAGACACACTTAGACATACCCCATCAGGGTATGAATACCTCATAGAGATGACAAGACATGTGTTGTAAACATGCACGATGAGGAGAGGAGGGTGATGTCTCACATGAGAGAGTTGTGCCAACAAGCATTTAGTCACAATGTTCTAGACCATTTGAAGAATATATCGAAGGGGAGCAAGGACTATATAGTGGCATCTTTGCATGAGGAGTTTCCGGTACCTGTGACAACACAGAGGTTTTCCAACTGGGTGGATGATGGAGTGTTTGCATACATATATGTTACAAAGATAATCAACGGACGCATGAAAGGCACTCAAGAGTGGTGCCTTAAAGCTCGAGTGGCTAGATGCAGAGGATTGGTAGAGACTCAAGGAGGGGGCCATAGATTCTCCAAAGACGATGGCGAAAATAGTGGGAGGTAGTAAGGGCACGATTGGAGGCAGGGGTCGTGCATCATCAGGGGAATGGCAGCCACGAGACTTATCTGGAGGACTTTATAGGTTTTTTTTTTTGTTCTTCTTGCTTTCTTATTTGCAATATCACTTCTACTAACAATTGTATTATGTTTTCTTTGCAACAGTCCATCACAAACCACAATCTCACAAGTTTGGAGACTGGATATACAAAGAGACATGGTCTCACTACACTCATCAATAGATTATATATGTGCGGTGGCCTAGTAAGTCAAACATCTTTCTTGTTTGTAGTCACTAGTTTTTTTAAAATGCATTATGTATAGTAGACTAATGTCTAGCTGTTCATTTTGTAGAGTCCCTTCAACACTCCTTTGTGTCAGGACAAGCTTTCAGAATGGTGAGGATCTGTAGTATGCGCTTGGATTCATGGAGTGCATATTCTCTCACTACAAGATATAGGCCTTATACTAACATTAAAAGCGATGAAAATGTTCATAAAGAAAATTTTCCCCGTCATCGCAAAAAGCGTCATTATTGGCAATGCCATTAGAACAGTCAGTATTAGTGTCATTATCAGCGTCGCTATTTGTGTCAGTGTCATGCGATGCTGATATTGATGCAAATAACGATGTTGATAATGATGCTTTGTGACACATTTTGTGACGCTAATAGCGATGCGTGCAGTAAATTTGCGATGCTAATAGCGACGATAACAGGAAAAAAAAAATTGTGGCAGAGCAGATATAGCAGTATGTGCTTTATTTGGGCCATACAAAATAGTTTCAGAAATGTGTATAATGCTCGTGTAAATAAAGACAAAGTGTACCTAAATCATAACATTGATACATGAAATAAATACATGATTGCATAATGAAAGCAATCGGTACAATCATGGCAATATACTACCACTACATAGAAAATGTCTACACAGATCACATGACCAAAAAAGAAGGGTATGTGAGCTCCATGAATCCAAAGGTGAGCTATAGATCATCACCATCCGAAACCTCGTCCCGCCGTAAAGGAGCATTGAACGGACTCTGCAAAAAAAAAAACAACTACACATCAGTCCACCATACAATAATGCATTCTAATTAAACATGGTAACTACGGACAAGAAAGATGAGTGATTTACAAAGAAAACATGGTAACAGTACAACTGTTAGAAACACGATTGTCAGTACAAAGGATATTGCAAAAAAATAAGGAAGTAAAACAAAAGAAAAACCTAAAAAGTCCTCCACATATGTCCTGTGGTTGCCACTCCCAAGATGATGGACCACTCCGGCCTCTAGTCGTGCCCTGCCGCCTCGCGCTACTGTCTCCAACGTCTTGGATAATCTGTAGCCTCCTCCCTGAGTCGGCGCCAGTCGTCTGCATCTAGCCATTTGGACTTTGAAGCCCCACTCTTGAGTGCCTTGCGTGCGTCCGATCATCTGTGTGACATATATACACGCATGCACTCCATCATCCAGCTCGTAGAAAACCTATCTGTTGCGGCTGGTACTCGAAACTCCTCATGCAAGGATGCTACTAGGTAGTCCTTGCTCCCCTCTGGTATGTTCTTCCAATGATCCAAGATGTGCCGAAAAACTTGTTGGCACAAATCTCTCATGTGAGTCATCACCCTCCTCCCCTCATCATTCATGATGATGCCTCCTGACCTATCATCTACAAGGTAGGCATACCTCTCTGGGGTAGGCCTTAGATAGGTCCTCTCCCACCTGCGACCATGCTCCTAGGCATATCCAGGAGACCCCCGTACACTGGTGTACCTACCGGGATAGTATCTATCGGAGTAGCACCCATAGGGGTGTCACCTACGGATGGCTGACAGAGTGAGTAGAGTAGACGTCCCCACATGTGTGATAAATCCTGGAGATGAAGCAACTCCAGCAGAATGATGAGATAGAGACACCGCGTTCATATCTCCACAGCAACCACCTAAGCCACGCTCTCTTGAACCACCACAAGAGTGAGTAGCACTTATATCCCGAGCTGACCGCAGGCTCACTGCATCCGGATCTCTACAACATCCCCCTGAACCAATCCCTCCGTCTGGCCCAAGTTTGGAGTGTCAACCTCGTCTACTAGAAACTGAAGCATCAGAGCGCGCCAAAATAGATCTAATAGAGCGGCTTGACAGTGTCCGAGACAGCTCCTGGTCTGCCATGTCTCTAAATCTCGCCATCTAATCTGGAGACATATGTGTGAAGATCTCTTGCAATTCCTCATCGCTCATCGCTCATCCCTCATCCCTCAACTCATCCTGATGATCTAAATATCCACAAATGTCACCTGCACAGACAAAAAATGATGTTAACATAATCAATATAAATCATATAAAGCACGGTAATATAAATCTTTAAAAAATGATCTTACTTAAAATGCATATATTATGTACCCTTATAAGCAATTCATCAACGAATTGAGTAGGTGGATGCTCCAAGTATGAAGTATCCTATGGTCCCATGTCAATCTCCTGACACAACTCTGCATACACTAGAAGGTCGATAGACATGTCACCACAAAAGGATGAGTCCACCTCATTCTCAAAGAATTCTTGGACTCTTTTATTTTCATCATTGTTACCCGATACTGGCTCCTCTAAATGCTCCAAGCTTTCATGACCTCCACCCCTTGCAATATCGACCCCTCTATTTGCATATTGTCCTCATCTATGCTCGAAACATTGCTTTGATCATATACCTCGCACTTCAGGGAGCTAAAGGTATAATATACCACCATTGAGGTTTTTGGGGGTTTGGATAGAAAATTACTTGTTCACAATCACGTACAAGAGAGATTTAACTATTGTGACATGTACCATGTCTTAATACAATTAAAAAACACGAGTTTATGCACCTGTTCACAATGGACCAGCAACACAAATATGCTGCGCAAATCCATCCATTTTTTTCGGAATCTATTTTGAGAAATCCAAATGGACCTCGTCGAACTGTTGCTCTAGCTTCTTCAAGTACCTTTTTGAACCACTGCACATCGAATAGGATCATGGAGAAGCTACGGTAATCCACCATGACAATACTTTGCAAGTTTCCAAAATACTCCATCTCATCTATAACCGTGTTTGGATCCATTGTTCATTGTTGGCTCTCTTGCTCGAACCTTGCCATGATACCACAATCTATTGTGGAGCACATTTTGTCAATACGCTCCACACGAAAATGCCGTCCGTGCGACCACGCTGTGTCAAGAATCGCGTGGTGGGGGGATTTGCTCAAGATGATGCGCCGAACACACACAGAATGCACAAGGAGAAGCTCACTCAAGAGACAAGAAGAGAGATGGAGGCCAAAACGTTTTCTTGCTAGTTTATTCTTCTTCTTCCACACACTTTACAATGTACACAAAGTATAGAGAAGATACAACATAAAGAAAAGTGGCCTACTAAGTCAAACAATGCATAACCGACTACACTAGTTGATTGTGGCGCTATAACTATGCCAGCTGTAAATAGGTATAACAACCTGAATATAATAAGTAATGAGTCAGTGGCCATGTGAGAGTCATAATGACCGCCGCCGATGTGCTAAGTGTAGACGTGTGGACCCATCTAATCAGGCGGTCCATCATCAATGTCCGCATGTGTTGAGCTTGTCATCTCAACACTCCCCCTCAAGCTCAACTGCATCTCTACAACTCCAAGTAAGCTTCAAAACTTTTGAAGCTTCTCTGTACCCAATGCCTTCGTGAAGATGTCAGCTATCTGATCCTGTGTGCTGACATACACCAAGTCAATCTCACTTGCTAGTACGTTCTCTCTCACAAAGTGGTAGTGTACCTCAATATGTTTTGTCCTGGCATGGAACATAGGGTTCCTAGCCGACTGTATACTGCTCATGTTATCACAATAAATGACAACTGGACCTTCCACCTGCACATCTAAATTAGCCAATAACTTTTGCAACCATACTATCTCACATGTTGCAACAACAACACCTCTATACTCAGCCTCTGTACTCGACAAACCAACCGTAGATTGCTTTTTACTACTCCAAATAACTGCTGCATTACCAAGAAAGAGCATGTATCCACTGGTAGATCTTCTATCAGACATACTACCAGCCCAATCTGCATCTGTGTATCCAAACACATGTACATCTGTACCTACCTCATAGAAAAGTCCATAATGTAATGTGGACTTCACATATCTCAATATGCGTCTAACTGCATCCAAATGTGGCTTTCTAGGTACTTGCATAAACTGACTCACAAGACTAACATCATAGCTCAAGTCTGGCCTTGTAATGGTCATCTAGATCAAAATCCCCACTATCCTCCTAAACATAGTAAGGTCTTCTATCTCATCCCCAACATCAGCACTCAACTTTACATTCTACTCCAACGGGACTGAAAGTGGTTTGCATGTTGTCATACCATACTTGGACAACATATCCAAGCCATACTGTCTTTGGGATAGCCATATACCATCATGACATATGATCACCTCAATGCCAAGGAAGTACCTTAGCTCACCTAAATCCTTCATCTCAAACTTCTTCTTCAAAAAGTCCTTCACTTCAGCAATCTCACTATCACTATCACTTGTAATAATCAAGTCATCCACATAGATGACTATGATGACCAAACCTGCATCTCCCTTTCTCACATAAAGTGAGTGATCAACATTAGAAACATAAAAGCCAATATTGACAAGATATCTCTGATCTTGTCAGACCATGCTCTATGTGCTTGCTTGAGCCCATAGAGTGCCTTCTTCAATCTGCACACATGCATCTGAGCCACTGGAGTCTCCATCAAGAATTGCATCAATACCATCTGACACTTTATTCTTTCCTTTGTCTTTACCTGTAGTGCTACTAGATGTGCCTGAAGATGTAGAGATACTCCTTAGTCTCCCAGGCCAAGGACTGCTAGATGATGTCTCTGGTCCACTAAGAGTCCGTGATTCTTGCTTTTCAGCCTGCACATGAGTGTCATGATCATCATCATCATCCAATGCATCACCACTAGATGCATACCAACTACTCATTTCATCAAAGATGACATCCCTGCTCACTCTGAACTTACATGTGACAGGGTTATAACAACGATACCCTTTTTGCTCTAAAGAGTATCCAAGAAAGACACACTTTTCAGCCTTTGGATCCAGTTTCTTCCTCAACTCATCTGGCACATGAACATATGCAATACAGCCAAACACTTTCAAGTGTGAGACATTAGGCTTCTTACCTATAAAACATTCTTCGGGGGTCATATCATGAACTACAGCTATGGGAGTTCTATTCATAATATAAACAGTAGTATGAATAGCCTCATACCAAAAATGCTTATGCATATTCTTTTCAGCCATCAAGGCGCATGCAACTTCTGCAATATGCCTATTTTTCCTTTCTACAACCCCATTTTGCTGTGGGGTATACCTGCATGTGAAGTGTCTCTTTATCCCATGAGACCTCAGAAAATCACTGAACTCATTCGAGAGGTACTCTCCCCCTCCATCTAACCTCAAGTACTTTACTTTCAAGCATTTTTCTCTTTCAACTGCAGCCTTGAAAGTTCTAAAGTACTCAAACGCTTCACTCTTTTCCTTTATAAAATATACCCACAGCTTTCTAGAACAATCATCAATGAATCTGACAAAGTATGAACTACCTCCAAGAGATACATTTTGTGTAGGCCCCCAAATATCTGTATGCACAACATCAAGGATATTTTTGCTTACATCTCTGTCATGTGAAAAGGATTGTCTTGCCTGCTTACGAAACTGACATGCTTCGCATACCTTATGAAATTTTGCAATTCTAAATGTAAGCAGACCTGTAACCAACCCTTTGGACTGCATTAATTTCAGGCGTTGTGCATTTGCATGTCCAATGCGTTTGTGCCAAATTTCAATATCTGCAACAACACCTTTTCCTTTAGCATACATAGCAGCATTCATAGTAGGAATTCCAACATCCAGAGTAAACATACGTCCAACTCTACTTCCCTTTGCAACCAACCTGCACTTATCATTGAAGTCTTCTACAAAGCAGCCCTTTGCATTAAATATGACTTGCATCCCTTGCTCTACCATCTGACCGACTGACACCAAGTTCTTTGTAATAGATGGCACATGTAATACATCTGAAAGTCTCTTTGTCTTACCATCATGCAAGGACAAGGGAACTTTTCCAATGTGTGAAATCGGGTGGCTATGGGAGCTTTCGCTCAACCGCCAAGACCCACGGACCGCTTATTGTTCAAGCGTTCCAAGCCGAGCACCAATGGCTACCTCTCACATAGCCGATGCGCCATCCATATCTACGGGTGTAGTGAGCTTACCTCCATGCCGATTGAGTTGCCTCCTCTTCCGCGCACTCCGGTAGCTCCACGATCCAAGTGCAAGCTTCAAGCAAGCTCCATCCTCAAGCTCCACGCTCCAAGCTCCATTGCCGCGAGCAAGACAAGAGAAGAGAAGAGAAGAGAAGAAGAGAGGAGAAGATGGATCCCCTCACCCTCACACACTCACTCCCTCACACTCTCACACTCCCTCTCTCAAGCACAAGCTCAAGCAAGCAGGAACACGAAGAAGAAGAAGAAGAAGAGGAGAGCCACTTTTGGCCACACATAAGAATGAGCTTCTCATTCACTTTTCAACTTTATATACAAAACCCTAAATCCCTTTTGGGTGGTCATCTCCTTTTCCCCTTTTTTACATGGCCGATCGTAGCCTAGGCCCTTTTTCCCATTGTCCTTCTATCTTCCTATCCACCGCCCTTGTACATTTACAAATTGCACGGGTGAGAGCCCGGTGCTCCTTGAATTAAACCATGATGCTCTTGTGTTCTTTTACTAAAGTATTGACCTACGCTTTTCCTTGCGTACCTTTCTCCCTTATTTAGGACTTTTCTCCTTGTGCGTCTTTGTCTTCCATTTCTCTTTGCCTTGGCCTTTGTCTTTGTCTTCTGCTTTAGCTTTTTTGGATTTTCCACCTTCATTCGTTTGAGGGTTAACATTACCCCCCTCCTAGACGAGTGTAAGTCCCATGGCACTCACCGTCGTAGGTAGCAGGCTTTAGCATGCATCGAGGACGTGGGTGGCAAGGACGTCTCTGATTACCATGGCGGAGTATTGGTAGTGGTGGAGAGGAAGGTCGTTGGGGGCACATTGGTGGTTTAGGTGGCTGGTGGTAGGGCTATTCTTTGTGGGTATTGCACTGATGGAGTACAAGTGGCGGTTTGTTGGGGGTTCTGCACATGATGATTCTTGGCGTGCTTGCAGGATGATAAAAGATAGGAATTCAGAGTTGAGTGTCAATGAAGAGTGAACGACACCTTCGTTTGAGTCTTCAATGCCTGCAATTGAAAACCTCTCATAGGTGGTCTCTCCCTAGGGGTAGTGCTAGTCTTATCTGTCGTACATAAGACATAGTTTAATTAGTTTGGGAGACAGGTCGAACTCTAAGCAAGTTGAGAGTATTGTCCTACACTTGAGGACCCAAACTGTGTATATATTTTGGTGTAGATATTATGTGAGTGCTCGTGCATACTTAGATATTACGTAGTTAGAAGATCGCGGGCTGGTTTCTCATAACAATGTGGATGAAGAAAAGTTGTTCATACTGAGAAGAAGTATACGTGAAGGTGTATGCGACATCCTTTGCATTGTGACTGCAGGACGTAACATAATTAAACACAGGGACACTGCACTATTGGTAGTTGGTAGCTATTGGACCTGTGTGATGAGGACAATGTACTTTTCATGGGCATTCGTGCAGTGCTTACCACAATTGATTGCAATGGTATTGAGGTAGAGTGTAAGAGGGAATCCTGTGAGTGGGTCAGGGTGACAGGTCTAATTCTCCCTAGGTATGTCTTGCCCTTGATGTGCCCTGAACTATTGTGGGTGATGCTAGGGGGCTAGGGGACTAGGGACGGAGCCAGCCGACCAAGGTCACTGGATGCACCTAATTTGAGGACCCCTAGGTGCTGTGCTGTGATCGTGGGTGCTTCTTATCATTTCGTTCTTTTTTTCTTTTCTTTTCTTTTCTTTTCTTTTTTTGTTTTCTTTTTTGTTTCTTTTTCTTATGCTTTTTTCTTTCTTTCTTTCTTTCTTTCTTTCTTTCTCTTTTTTTTTAAAACTTTGCCTGAGTACAACCATTGTAATATGTTGAGGCTATGAGCCTTTCAATGGGTTGGGAAATGTCAAGCTTCGAAGGCTCAGGGAATGGATATTACAGTGATGATTGTGTCCTAGCCTCGTTGTTAGAGAAGCAGTTGTTAAGATGGGGAGATACACTTGAGATACTACAAACCTCTTTGGGACACGCGATGTTGGTACAATTGAGGTAACAACCATCGTGAGTCCGCCGTAGAGCTTAACCCAAGAAGAGAGCGTAGCCCATGACTATGCTTTGGTTCATGCGATGTGGGCACTCGCAAGGGTGATTTTTTGTGTTCGGCAGTGTTGTGGCTTTGTCGCGGTTCTTTGTGAGGTTGGTGGTCTTGCGGTGGGTTGGGCATTGAATACGTTTGCATGAAGACCTGTGTCATCCTGCATCCACTTTTCACTTCATGAGAGTATATGCAAGTCGCATGTGTCAAGTACAACAAACAAATGCAATCATGTCAAGATATAACTTTTTCAAAATCCTATGATGCTAATTGCGATGCCTATTCCAGTGCTTGTTAAAGATGTGGCATATATTAGCGATAGGTAAGAGAAGTGTGTACAAGTGGGGAGCCTGCCCCTTTAATCATCAAAAGACAAGAAGTTACGGCAGGATGGCTGTCAAGTTGCTTGTATATCATAGGGGCTACTCGATTTGCATAAAGCGGGGTGAGTCCGAGTGATCAGGCGACTGAGGCTCTGCTCTGGTGAGGGGCTCCTGTGAGGTTGGGCAGGGAAGATGTCGGCCGGGACCTGAATGGTGTAGTCTCTGGCCGCAACCGTTTCCGAGATTCTTTTGAACAATGCATCCAATTCTTCCTTGTCTCGAGCTACCCTTTTTGCCTTTGAGCACTTGGTGCCCGCGCGTCTGTTGGGGACTTACACAATCGGTGTTGCCACACCTTGTGTGCTTCTTTGAGCTTCTACTCCCGTGGCATGGGGATTCTTCAGCCTACGTCCGAGGCGGTGTCCCTTGGGACCTCGTTTCTTTGCATACCTTTTGAGGGTAGGCACGTAGCTCACCGGTGGAGGAGCTTGTGCTGCATGTTCCCTTCGACAGCGGAGAGCGTCTTTGCATGCCAGCTGCCCTAGGTGCTCCATGTCTTCCACGTAGGGGGACCTGCAAGATGCGAACCAAGGATTAGGCCTTGATACAGGATAAAATCATTCACATAGGGGGGTTTATAGTGTGGGTCATCAAGCACATATGACGAGAAAGGGAGGGGTGAGGCATGCAGTGTTTGTTGTAGAGGGATGGCCCCCATGATGATGTTCATTTGGCCTCCATCCATTAGCAGATCTTGGCCTATGCTAAGTTATGTGGAGTGGTTGTCATGGAGTGGTGCAGGGTACATCCTTGGAAGGATAGACCGGAAAGAGGAAAGGTGCATGGAAAGGAACAATACCCTGTCTATACAATCAGAGATGTTGGTCAGGGTTTCCTATAGTGGCAATGAGGATTGCATGCCCTCCACCTGGAGGTGGGAATGGTCACCCAACTTCTAAAGGTGTGATGAGAGGAGGACCTGAGGAGCTTAGCTTGTTGAACCCAACTCTTCTCCCTGCGTTTGACTATTATTGCTTGTGTGCGTTGATAGTGTCTATACAGGGTCACAAAAGTCATTGTTTATTTATATACATATCCATGAATCCATGTCACGTCACGAGGATAAAAGCCAATTGTAGAACTCCGGATTGTACTAGAGCGTGGCACACGCATCTAGTACTCATGGCAGCTTACTCAATACCGATAGATATTTTGCAACATCAAGTAGCATGGAACCTTGTCCGATTCTACTGGCAACATGTAACTCCTCCTCAGTGAGAACCTTATCAAACAGGGAGTTGTCTTGGCTAGGTTCAGTTAAGTCCATACCCCGAATGGCAATCAGGACTCGAAGGGAAGTTGGTGCCACATAGGTTGGGTCTCTTTGAGACCGCCATTTGGCCAATCGCTCCCCTGATATTGTCATGATCTGGGCTCCTAGTTCGGCCATTGCAACACGGTTTTCACACCAACGTTGTTCAAATTGACTTCATCCCTCTAACAGTCACTTTAGTTGCTCGATCTCTAAGAGATTTGGTTGGCCGAGCACATCATTTAATGTTACACTTAAGCGTAGTTCGTCGGCTTCCTCGTTAGAGATGAGTCGCATGTGTTCATACAGGAACCTGTTATAGTGCTCATCAAGATGTTCTTGCTCTTCCCAAGCTAAGGGAAATGGAAAGTATTCTTCAAGCTGCTCTTTAGGGAATGTGTCCATGTCTGCCGGGACATAGACACGTGCGAACACTTTGAGCTTAGCATCCAACTCAGTTAAACACTCTGTGACACTTTTATGTTCCACGAGGGCTTGCTCGGTTGCTATCTCATGAAAGGTTCTAGGAGTTTGCTTGGGCTTTAGCATAGCTGGGGGCTCAGGTGGCCTAGACGAGCAAGTTTGGCCAACGCTAGGATTTCTTATGCTCTTGGGGTTTTCATGTTTCTCCTGAGGCCTTGTCATTGCATCATGGTTCTCCTTGAATGTGACTGGTATAAATTTATGACCCTGTTGTGACAGCATTGTATCCACTCTTAATTGGTCAATGCGAGTTCTATTGTCGATGGATAGAGTGTTGCAAGCAGCCATTGATGGAAACGACTGCTTTGATTTTTCAGAGCACACAGATGTATCTGAGGTTTCACCGCTATTAGGAGAGGCATCAATTGGTGCAATGGTGGATGGACTCGATGCTTTATTCCTCAGCTCTCCAGCGCTCTTGGTCTCAATGTTCTTGGGGTCCACAACCACCTACAACTGCTGTTGTTTTCATTGTTTTCTCCTCTTTTTCCTGGTCAGTGTAGGTGTATCTCTCAATGACTCAGGACCGTGGACCAGGTCAACCATTGATGTGCTTGGGGCCTCAGCATTCTCTTTCTCTAGCGTGTCCTTATGGGACATAGCCGTGGCCTCCTAAATAGCCTTGCCAGGTTGTGAGGGCACAACTGCCTCCCTTTTCAGAGAGTCTAGCTCTTCAGCCAATTCCCTTGTGTTGAACTCCTCCAGTCTAGTCTTTAGGCACTTTGGGTGGAGTTGTCAAGGAAGTTGGCTGTGAGACCTCCCCCACAGGTAAACTACTAAGGACACATTCCACAAGGGGCATTGTCACGGCCAAGGGCTGTGACTGCTGTGATCCCTGATTGGAAATAGTAGCGACTAGTCCCATGGGCTCGCTACCCTTCGTGGATTGCGGTGTCAAGTTCCTAGGGCGATCGGAAGTGGTCGTAACTTTTGTTGCCCTTTGAGCATTCATCTGTATAGATCAAGCATGAGTTGATCTAGTCACATTAGGTTGCTTAGGCATATCCTTGGGCCGAGAGCTATGGATGGTGTCATGTCCCACCTCTTGGACATTTGGAAGCTTAGATGGAGATAGAGATTGGGATTGAGCAGTCGCCTTTGACGACTGTTGTAGTGCTTCCTGTGTCCGTTTGGAAAAAGAGGGTGTAGGAGATCTAGGACTCTTGGGTGGACTTGGCACTAGCTGAATGATTTGCTCGAGGCTATTAGACGATTGTGCTATTTGCTTTGTTGAGCAATCAGCCTTCTCACGAGCAGCATTGTGCCTCTGGTGCTCATTATCCTCTTGGGAAGTCAAAAGCTCCTTGAGCACTAATGGTCTTTGTGCATGCTCAATGGTTACATATGACCTATGCTTATTAAGCATGCTAGGCCTTGGCTCTTTCTTTCAAACGCTCATGTTTTGTTTCTTGCCTCGAGACTTGGAGTTTCTCTTAGGTTTCTTCTGTACCTCATTGCTTTTGGTGCAATCTGGCCTTCAGCTCATATAGGTGGTTTAGGAGGGGGTTTTGGTATCCAAATCCATCGGTTATGTGCATAATACCCTTGAGCACGTAGCAATGCTTTGGATATCCATCTCCGCGTTGTGCTGACCCTCCATCGATGCCTTTGTCTATAAGGCTTGGGCTTCTTTTGGGGTCTTCTACGATATTTGTAAGTCCAAAGCCCGATTTGACCCTCTTGTTTCAGACATGGCCTCACTCACTGGTTCTCGTTGTTCGTCCTGTGCTTGTATCAACTCTTCCAACAAGTCCTTGCTCTCGTTAGTAGGCTTGACTGTTACGTTAGCACCTTCCTTGCCTTTCCCTTGAGGTTTGATGAGGTCACCCTGGCTAAAGGTTGTGACTATCCTCACACCCGGTAGCGTCAGGTGTATCCTCTGTGCTACATAGTCAGCCTCACACTTGGTCGCCCTTTTGAAGGGTCTTCCTAGAAGGGTTTCTTTCCCGCAACTAGCACTATTTGGAGGAACATGAAATAGGATAGGCAAGCTTTCCGTTTCAATTGTCGCAAGGATTTTGCACTTCCCTATGAGTGCTTGTGGGTGTCCCCCATAAGGGCTAAGAGCTGCACTAGTCGATCTGAGCTCTGGTTAGCCTAGTAGGGTCCATGATTCATAGGTCAAAATATTAAAATCTACTCCTTCATCAATCAGAGCATCGATAGTATGCTCTTCTTTCGTGGTGAGTTTGACCCTAAGATAAGCAGCTGGTACTATGTTTTCATTTTTCGGGTCTTGGCTTGTAAATTCAAGCCTTCTGACAGATGCCCTTGAGTCCCCAATTGCATGACCAGACGTGGATTCTCCACCATCATCTTGGGTCGTCTATGCAGTGTTGCTCAAGGTACATCTCTCGTCAAGAGTGTCATGTCTAGTCATCTTGGCATTTGTAGCTTACTGATGTTGCATTTCGCTCTGACTAGACATGGTCTGAACACAATGTCTCTGTGTTCTCGTGGTGTGGCCTTTTTGCCCTTGATGGCTAGATTGGCCCATTGATGTTCTAGGGTCTCTATTTCTCTTTGTTCCAATATGGGCTTTTGGTTGCTCTTTTGCAAGTGAGAATCCATGCTCGTGTAGAGCCATTACTACACTAGGGTCCAATTTGGAGGACCTGTCCCGGCGCGCATTTTCTCTGCAACCTACTTGGGGGAGGTGCGGAGGGGGCAGAGCCTCTGCGAGGGGCCGGGGGGGAGGGGGGGCAGTCCCCTCCGACCCGTAGGACCGTTACGGTAAACACCATGCGCGATTTGGAGGACCGTTTATGGCCAAATTTTGAACTACTTGCTCTAAGTTTCAGCCCAGTGATGGATCTATGATGTGCCTTTAGCTCTACGTAGCCTTTGGGGTCAATTTCGGGGTTTAGATGCGTCAAAATTTGTGTCCTAGATACCTGTCCGATTTTGATAGTTTTCTGTCCGATTCTCAGATGTCCGATTTTCAGGAGTTGGATTATCAGAATCGGACGTCCGATTTTGGGTTGGTCTGATCGGCCTAGTGGTCCGATTTTGGTCACCTCCGATTCTTGCAGTGGTCAGATTCTAGGAATCGGATCAGACAGGGTGGTCCGATTCTAGTAGTGAGACGGTCCGACTCTGGGAGTTGGATCGAAAAAGTGGTCCGATTTTTACGCTAGGACCAATGGTTCGATTTTGACACGTGGTCCGACTCTGGGACTGGTTCGATCCTGGGTGGTCTGATCCTGGGTGGTCCGACTGGTCCGACTCGGGATGGGGTCCGATTGGTCCGACTCGAGGTAGTCCGACTCGGGGTGGTCCAATTCTGGGAATCGGATCGAAAGGTGGTCCGATTTTTGGAGTCGGACGGTCCAACCCCAAAGATAGGGCAATCCTATTCTGGAACTCGGACGCACTGGTTCGACTGCAGGGCCGATGGCCCGCGAGTTGCACGCGATGCCTTAGACTGATGTCTACTTCACCAAATCGTGCCGAGCCGCCTAATTAGATGCAAATCCACAGAGGGAAACGCCTGGCATACCTGAAAATGGTGTGGCACTTGAATCGTCCAGCACGTTGATGATCTCCCTGCAGGTTTCTCTCTCTTCTCTCTCTCCTGGCTCTCAAGCTTACTCTCCTCTCAGAGGGCAGGATGTCAAATGTGGCATGTCCTGGTTCTCTGGGCCTCTTATTGCCCCATCCCAACCTGCTGTGATGTCCGAGGTTAGTCCCTCATGCTCTTCCAGCCAGAAATCTTAATCTATGCCCCTATTTCCCTGTCTCAGGATGTTATACAGCAACAGAGAACCCTGTTGTTTTCCTTCTTTTTTTCTATACTAACCTTACCCTAATCAACAAAAATCAAAACCAGAGATGGAGATGAATGGTTCTACTCTAATATTCAACAACAAATCAAAAACCT
This sequence comes from Lygodium microphyllum, assembly GCF_053477565.2. Taxonomy (NCBI): domain Eukaryota; kingdom Viridiplantae; phylum Streptophyta; class Polypodiopsida; order Schizaeales; family Lygodiaceae; genus Lygodium; species Lygodium microphyllum. The sequence continues at coordinate 87,763,729 of NC_141153.1, read as the reverse complement.
ACTTGCTAAGGATATCGAATACCTCTTCAAACTCCCTCGCTTCTACCTATCTACCTCAAGCACCAGTTTGGGGAAAACCCTACTCCAATGCTCGAGGACATATGGAATTTTCCAAACTATTCAAGGGATTGTTATTGTCTGACTTCTCTATACTAACTTATCTTAGAGTAACAAGGTGATTACTTACAGTTTTCCACCCTCAATCTCTACAATTCAATAAACAACTTAGTAATATGATAATATCAACAATAATCTTAAGTGAGGACATATTTTGCTCTATGATTTGGATGCACGTGTTCACATTTTATTCTTTTGGGAGAAATTTGACGCTACATAACATAACATTTTTGTTATCGATAGATGGTTCTTTGAACTTTGGGATTTTCAAAGTTTTGATATTCTAGTCAGAAATTCCAATACGTTATGTTTTTATGTATAGATAAGTTGTCAAACAAAATATATTAGTCAAAGCACCTTATTCCAAAAGATATTAGTCAAAGACAACTTGTAAATTTTCCAAAAGAGGGCAAGAAAAATAAATTTATAACAAATTTTCCTAATTTTGCAAAAGAAGTTGTCGAGTGTTGCTTTTAATGAGCCAACATCTTCATTAGGCAAGCACCTTGAAGTAGTACAACAATAGCTACATTTTGGACTAATATTAATATGTACTCATAAAACCTGCAATTGCAATATGGTCATTCACAATTTGAAACAATTGTATTTGATCTTCCATTAACTTTTAGGTATAAAGGAATCGAAAAGAGTATTAGTCTAAATGATTAAGAGCAATGTACACCATTAAATAAAGTAGCTTTCTTGTTAGCTTTAAATAAAGTAACATTATTCTCATTGCGAGCACTTGAGACTAATTGGTGTTCACGATAAAACTTTCCTCGGATTGATCTGCTTATATGAAAATATGAGAGAGAGAGAGAGAGAGAGAGAGAGAGAGCATGGCCAGCTATATCGTTACCTCTGTCAAGGCTGTGCACCTGTCTGATGGAAAGATCTACATCGATGGGCTCTTAATTGAACTACTCGTGCGCCAACGAGTAGTTCAATTAAGAGCCCATCGATGTAGATCTTTCCATCAGACAGGTGCACAGCCTTGACAGAGGTAAGGATATAGCTGGCCATGCTCTCTCTCTCTCTCTCTCAGAGCGCGATGGCAAAGAAGCAAGGCCCCGGAACGTTAGCTCTGTCAAGACCTTGCAGCTGCCTGATTGCAAGCACCAACTTCAAGAACACAGCTGCTGGAAGCTTCACACACACGCGCGCACACACCCAACAGATAGTCACAACATAGCGCTCTCTCTCTCTCTCTCTCTCTCTCTCTCTCTCTCAGCAGCTAGGCCCAACAGAGACACACGCTAGAAGCCTGCACTCAAGTTCAATGATGCATTCACTTATGGCGCAGTTTGTAATGGTTGCCCTCTTTTATCCTGGCCTGTTACCTGTATGTATACTATTATTGCAAGTAGCCAAAAACGCCACATCTATCTCAGAGTCTCACCATCTCCTTTGAGGTACATGGCAGCCTTTGGAAAATGAGAGGCCAAGTACTTACACACGCCTTTGCTGTTCTTAAACCCCCCGTCCCCCACGGGCCACCTCCAAAAAGGCAAGGGTCGGAGTCCGGACCTTGCTTGCTCATATCAAAGTTCAAACGTGTCCTTGCATGTCATTGTCAAAAGTAAGGCCTAGTACACCAAGTTCATCCCTCTCAAGGCATAATGGTTTACTTGATATGGTAATTCACCATCAATCAAGGAGATTACAGTGGTCTCCAAGTACTCTATGGTTCCATCCTAGAGTCTCCCAATGACTCAAAGCCCCATTGTAGCAGGGACTCTCAAGGGTAAGGGTGGCATTTCCACCCTCAACTAACATTTTGGTCGCACAAATGGGCAAAGGAGTAGCATGCCAAGCACATCCAATAATAGAAGTCTGCAATTCAATGATTCATAACACCATAAGCTTCCTATGAGCACTATCATCTTTTGCTTGGGCTTGTGGAGTGATGGTGGGGAAAGGTAGCTCCACCAACCTTGTTAACCCAAGGTGTGACATGGGCTACTAATGGGTTGCAATGTTCTACTTGACCCAACTCTCAACATTAACCTCATGCTAGACCACCAACCACATATTTTTCACACTAAAACGACAACTCAAAGGAGAATAGATGGCCAAGCTCCTTGCAATTGGAGACGATGCAATGGAGATAGGAAGTGCTTGCTTGAGAATTCTATAAGTTATATCAAGGTCTAGTAAGACAGTTACTACTATAGTTGCAACATACAAGTCATGCAAACAATTATGCTTGAATGACTAGGTGGTAGCTTGACTATTAGTAGCACATTAACCTAATAAAAGATATTGTTGCAAACACTTTAGTTCATGTTCAAGTGGTTTCAAACAATGTATATAGAAGGAGTAAGCCTGTAATTTCATTTCCCTTTTGGCAACTGTCAAAAAGATAAAATTACCACCACCCAAAGATCATTCTCATGTAGGAAGATCTCAATTAGTGGACCCATAAAGCCTATTCATAGTTCTATTGTACACAAAACCTCAAATTACAAATACTTAATTATGTTATCTAGGACACAAATTAAATGAACAAACCATGTGGTATTGCAATAATGCTTTGGAACCATACATTTGTTTGTAATTAATTTTCAAAAACTAGATAGTCTAGGCACCATATGCCTTTTCTTTGCCAAAATTTATTTAGGCTAAGGTGAATTAATATTTGTTATTTGAAGTATTGCATGGTCATATTGGATATCAATTTGCTCCAATGGCATTGAAGTGAGAATTGATGGAACCAAAATGACACTATAACTTTGATAATACACTTTTTTATGAGAATGAAAGTTTCCTATCATAACTATTAGGCACTCTGCACCTAGATTCTCTTGGCGCTTCATGCCAATAGTCTCTCGATGCTTCATGTTAATGTTCTCTTAATACCGAATTAAGAAACCTTTGTATTGCTTATACAACTTCTCTCGTAGTCCTGGTGGATCCTTCTCGAGTGGTGATCTTGAGGTGGTGAATACGTAGCTCAGAGATGCAACTCAAAGATGTACACATTTTGATAGTTGGGAGTAGGGTTCATGCACGTGCAATTTAATAGCGAGTGCTCTCCCAAGGCTTCACATTGGTGTTTCAAAGCATTGATATTCTCTCAAAGCATTGATATTCTCTGGTGCTTCATATCCATGCCTAGATCTTTTTGGTGCTTTGCATGAGTGTTAGGCAAGTGCTTACCACCACTTGACTACTATGAGATTGATGGCTTAACTACCAACCTAGCCCACGCCCATGCTACATGGAGCCCTCGAGAGCATCCCCTAAATGTTGGCAAGGGCCGGTCTAGTCTTTGTTACATAGTCTCATAATCAATACTTTTTAAAAGAGCTTTAATTCCCTCAATCTTTGATCACAACATGATCATATCACCACTTTTTCCTCATTGAAACATTGAAAGAGATGGTGCAAATGACCAATCCTAGCATAGCGGGCATTAGCATGCATAAAGAGAGACCATTCACCCAAATAAATAGCAAGTCATGCAACATCTGAGGGGTTCACACATGTCAAAGATTGCATCAAACTAGCATGTTAAAAAGTTTATTTGCCACATCAAACTTATAACATGCCAAATAGTTTATTTTGTCCATTTGTATGTTGATCTTGTGCTCCTCTAAAGGAACATTAAAAATATTGTTTCCACCAACATTACAAATTCTTCTTCAATTCTTTTGACTCGAATCTAAATAAAATATAGATACATTATACATAGGCCAATTCTTTGCTTATACATCTCTCTCTCTCTCTCTCTCTCTCTCTCTCTCTCTCTCTCTCTCTCTCTCTCTCTTTCTCTCTCTACACACACACACACACACAAAATATATATGTATGTTTGTATGTATGTATACATAAACATGTGTGTGTGTGTGTGTATATGCATATTATGTATATTAGCATTATATATAAATATATTAAATATCCATACATATATAGATATTGTGGAATAGGGCCAAGTGTAAATGCCACTAGTTAATTCAAGGATGGTTACACACCCTTAATCCCTTTCTTAGTCTATTGCCATATTCTTGGCACGTATCCTCTAATGGAATATACACAGTGGCTCTAGCACGTTAGAGGTAGGTTCAATTTTGTCTAGTCTTTCTCTGTCAACCCCTCATGACTAGTACATCACATTGGTGGAGACGACGGGCACCAAGAATCATTTTCTTGGTCTCTACTCACCACAACTAACTCATTTTCTTTCTCCTCCTCCCACACTGCCACTCTCCTCTCTCTATTGATTTCCTTAGGATGAGCCATCATCTAGTAGCTGGTTCCCTCCAAAATTTCCCTCAGAATAGTTGGAGCTCCTTGTAGTTTTACCAGGTAAAGCGAATTATTAGAGGCATCGGGGGTGAAACACCCTAAACCTATTCTCAAACTTTAAATAGGTAAGTGGCTGGGGTTGCTCTTTTGAACCCCGGTGTGGAATGCGAGCTCCAAGTGGACCATTTTTGGTAAGCAAAACTGGCGGTGGGGGATGAACCAAAAGTCGGGTTACGGTGCCGATGAACTGCGTGCTAACCTAGATCCCATAAAGGGTGTTGATGGATGAAGACAACAGGACGGTGGTCATGGAATTCGAAATCTACTTAGGAGTGTGTAACAACTCACTTGCTAAATCAACTAGCCCCAAAAATGGATGGCATTGAAGCCCACAACCTATACCCAGTGTGGAATAGGGCCATGTGTAAATGCCACCAATATAAGTAGCTGCTCTAGCACGCTAGAGGCATGTTCAGTTTGGTCTAGCCTTTCTCTCTCAACCCCTCGTGACTAGTACATCACAATATATACATGCTAATAAATATATATTAAATAAATATATTTATTTATTTACATATATACATCAACAAATACATAATTTGTATATGTATTATCTATATTAATAATATATTTATAAATCACATTATATATGCATTAATATCAATATTATCATATTATTAATCATTATATATATATGTGTGTGTGTGTGTGTGTGTGTGTGTGTGTAATCACATTATCAATATAGATCTTTGCATGTATAGATAAATATATATAATCATATATATGTATTATATGTGCACTATTTAATATTATATATGTATTCATAATACATGATTGTAATTTTCAAGCTTCTGAAATTCACATATATCTTTTCTCAATGCTTATGATATTTATCATTGAATATGACTCGATTGGGTCAGGCTCTCAACCCTCTTAGTCTTAGCTAAAAGAATGACAAAGCATGGAATGAAGATGGCCTACCCTTCATTTTATAGTCTCTCAATCTTCTCTATCTGTCACTCTACTTAGGGGCTAGATAGTGCTCTCAGAGGATGGTGGGCAACCTACCTATGGGATAGATGGTGCCCTCACAAGATAGGTGCATGTCGGCAACCTTGATGGGGGGGCAAGGCGGGGTGCAAGGCGTGCAAGTGGGGCCTTATAAGGGTAGGTTAGGCCGCACCTGGAGGGGGGGGGATAGGTGGCCACATTGGGACGCTCCCTATAGGGTGGGGGGGCAGGGCATAGAGCCACCATGTGTCCCCACCACGAAAAACCTTTTCTTAATAAATATAAAAATAGATCAATGAATAGGTGCAAAAAGATGAATTTGAAAGTAAAAGATTCAATGCTTTTGATCATACTTACAAAAATCTTACTACACCCAATCTTTTTGTCTAGTACTTTAAATTGGAAAAAATAATAATACCAATTTGATGCTTCAACTAATAAACATTATTTTGGATTGGGTTGATAATGTGATTTGTCTCCTACTTAATAGATTCCCTTCAAATTATTCTGAAAGTAATTCTTGAAAAATGGAAATACCAACCCTCTCACTCTCTCTATATATAAGAGCACATACACATCTATATATAGGTAAATATTCACGTACATATGTGTGTATACATGTACATTGTGTATTGTGCATATATGTGTGTGTGTTTTACCAAGAAGCATTAACATCGTAATACATACCCACAAAAGTAGAGAGAAGCTATTATCATACACCACCATTGCCCCCATGGAGCTTAACAAGGGACACTTACATTTCCATAGTCCAACCACAAAGGATATTATTTTTGCATAACACTACAACAAAAAGGCTCCATAGATGCGCTTGTAGACGCAATATTTGAATTGTGTTTAAAAATATCGGGCGCGTTTATTACCGCGTCTACTAGCGCGTCTAAAATTTCACGTCTACAAGCGCGCTTATAGTGAAAACTACACGCGCATATAGACGCGGATATACACACCGAATATAGATGCTCATATAGACACACTTATAGATGCGCATATCGATGTGCATATACACGCGCATATAGATGCGCATATACACGCACACATAGATGCGATTTCACCTGCAAATTAGACTCAAATATAGACGCGCAAAACAGTGTATGAAAAAAAAAACCAGAGAGCGTGTGGTTGCTCTCTGGCTTTTTTTCCCCCCATCAAATTTTGTGTGTTTGGGGAAAACACAAGAACATTACTCAAGAATATTAGTCATACTTCTCATGCAATAACAAAACATACCTTATTTATGATGAGCCCCTTCTCGTAAAAGTCCATTGAAAAGATCATGTAGTAGCAGCGTGAGAGATAAGTAATTTTACAAGGTAGCTAATACAGCAAAAAAAAAGTGATTTTATAAGCTAGGATCTATTACACTTAAGGTGCCATTGCATTGTCGTGAGTATTTCTATCTACATGTCTATATGTTTGTCTCTATATATGTTTCTCTCTCTCTCTCTCTCTCTCTCTCTCTCTCTCTCTCTCTCTCTCTCTCTCTCTCTCTCTCTCTCTCTCTTTGTTTTTGCATATTTTGCACAACAAAGTTGCGCGTCTATCAGCGCATGTACACTGCACGCTAGACGCACTCTTACATGCGCTAGGTCCACAAAACTCAAAAAAACCTTAGAGGAGGTGTGGTTGTTAACCGCGAGTGCATCTACAGGTGCATCTACTTTGTGGATCAGATGCGCTCTTACATGCGCGAGCTCCACAAAACTCAAAAAAACTAGGAGGTT